>NW_027307891.1:0-300000 GCF_047496885.1 Scyliorhinus torazame | reverse complement strand
AGTTCTGCTTTTCCATAAAATAAACATACCTATCTGCAATGAAAAATTCCTTGGACAGGACAGAGGGATTTTGACTCTGTATTTAAGCCCAGACAGTATTTGGGTTGTGAGTGTTTGATGGGCAGTGTAAACAAGAACAAAGAACAAAGAACAAAGAAATGTACAGCACAGGAACAGGCCCTTCGGCCCTCCAAGCCCGTGCCGACCATACTGCCCGACTAAACTACAATCTTCTACACTTCCTGGGTCCGTATCCTTCTATTCCCATCCTATTCATATATTTGTCAAGATGCCCCTTAAATGTCCCTATCGTCCCTGCTTCCACTATCTCCTCCGGTAGTGAGTTCCAGGCACCCACTACCCTCTGCGTAAAAAACTTGCCTCGTACATCTACTCTAAACTTTGCCCCTCTCATCTTAAACCTATGCCCCCTAGTAATTGACCCCTCTACCCTGGGGAAAAGCCTCTGACTATCCACTCTGTCTATGCCCCTCATAATTTTGTATACCTCTATCAGGTCGCCCCTCAACCTCCTTCGTTCCAGTGAGAACAAACCGAGTTTATTCTATCGCTCCTCATAGCTTATGCCCTCCATACCAGGCAACATTCTGGTAAATCTCTTCTGCACCCTCTCTAAAGCCTCCGCATCCTTCTGGTAGTGTGGCGACCAGAATTGAACACTATACTCCAAGTGTGGCCTAACTAAGGTTCTATACAGCTGCAACATGACTTGCCAATTCTTATACTCAATGCCCCGGCCAATGAAGGCAAGCATGCCGTATGCCTTCTTGACTACCTTCTCCACCTGTGTTGCCCCTTTCAATGACCTGTGGACCTGTACTCCTAGATCTCTTTGACTTTCAATACTCTTGAGGGTTCTACCATTCACTGTATATTCCCTACCTGCATTAGCCCTTCCAAAATGCATTACCTCACATTTGTCCGGATTAAACTCCATCTGCCATCTCTCCGCCCAAGTCTCCAGACAATCTAAATCCTGCTGTATCCTCAGACAGTCCTCATCGCTATCCGCAATTCCACCAACCTTTGTGTCGTCTGCAAACTTACTAATCAGACCAGTTACATTTTCCTCCAAATCATTTATATATACTACAAACAGCAAAGGTCCCAACACTGATCCTTGTGGAACACCACTGGTCACAGCCCTCCAATTAGAAAAGCATCCCTCCATTGCTACCCTCTGCCTTCTATAGTCTAGCCAGTTCTGTATCCACCTTGCCAGTTCACCCCTGATCCCGTGTGACTTCACCTTTTGTACTAGTCTACCATGAGGGACCTTGTCAAAGGCCTTACTGAAGTCCATATAGACAACATCTACTGCCCTACCTGCATCAATCATCTTAGTGACCTCCTCGAAAAAATCTATCAAGTTAGTGAGACACGACCTCCCCTTCACAAAACCGTGCTGCCTCTCACTAATACGTCCATTTGCTTCCAAATGGGAGTAGATCCTGTCTCGAAGAATTCTCTCCAGTAATTTCCCTACCACTGAAGTAAGGCTCACCGGCCTGTAGTTCCCGGGATTATCCTTGCTACCCTTCTTAAACAGAGGAACAACATTGGCTATTCTCCAGTCCTCCGGGACATCCCCTGAAGACAGCGAGGATCCAAAGTTTCTGTCAAGGCCTCAGCAATTTCCTCTCCAGCCTCCTTCTGTATTCTGGGGTAGATCCCATCCGGCCCTGGGGACTTATCTACCTTAATATTTTTTAAGACACCCAACACCTCGTCTTTTTGGATCACAATGTGACCCAGGCTATCTACACCCCCTTCTCCAGACTCAACATCTACCAATTCCTTCTCTTTGGTGAATACTGATGCAAAGTATTCATTTAGTACCTCGCCCATTTCCTCTGGCTCCACACATAGATTCCCTTGCCTATCCTTCAGTGAGCCAACCCTTTCCCTGGCTACCCTCTTGCTTTTTATGTACGTGTAAAAAGCCTTGGGATTTTCCTTAACCCTATTTGCCAATGACTTTTCATGACCCCTTCTACCCCTCCTGACTCCTTGCTTAAGTTCCTTCCTACTTTCCTTATATGCCACACAGGCTTCGTCTGTTCCCAGCCTTTTAGCCCTGACAAATGCCTCCTTTTTCTTTTTGACGAGGCCTACAATATCACTCGTCATCCAAGGTTCCCGAAAATTGCCGTATTTATCTTTCTTCCTCACAGGAACATGCCTGTCCTGTATTCCTTTCAACTGACACTTGAAAGCCTCCCACATGTCAGATGTTGATTTGCCCTCAAACATCCGCCCCCAATCTATGTTCTTCAGTTCCCGCCTAATATTGTTATAATTAGCCTTCCCCCAATTTAGCACATTCATCCTCGGACCACTCTTATCCTTGTCCACCAGTACTTTAAAACTTACTGAATTGTGGTCACTGTTACCGAAATGCTCCCCTACTGAAACATCTACCACCTGGCCGGGCTCATTCCCCAATACCAGGTCCAGTACCGCCCCTTCCCTAGTTGGACTGTTTACATATTGTTTTAAGAAGCCCTCCTGGATGCTCCTTACAAACTCTGCCCCGTCTAAGCCCCTGGCACTAAGTGAGTCCCAGTCAATATTGGGGAAGTTGAAGTCTCCCATCACCACAACCCTGTTGTTTTTACTCTTTTCCAAAATCTGTCTACCTATCTGCTCCTCTATCTCCCGCTGGCTGTTGGGAGGCCTGTAGTATACCCCCAACATTGTGACTGCACCCTTCTTATTCCTGATCTCTACCCATATAGCCTCACTGCACTCTGAGGTGTCCTCTCGCAGTACAGCTGTGATATTCTCCCGAACAAGTAGCGCAACTCCGCCTCCCCTTTTACATCCCCCTCTATCCCGCCTGAAACATCTAAATCCTGGAACGTTTAGCTGCCAATCCTACCCTTCCCTCAACTAGGTCTCTGTAATGGCAACAACATCATAGTTCCAAGTACTAATCCAAGCTCTAAGTTCATCTGCCTTACCCGTAATGCTCCTTGCATTAAAACATATGCACTTCAGGCCACCAGACCCGCTGTGTTCAGCAACTTCTCCCCGTCTGCTCTGCCTCAGAGCCACACTGTCCCTATTCCCTAGTTCTCCCTCAATGCTCTCACCTTCTGACCTATTGCTCCCGTGCCCACAGCCAGCACTGTCAGTGCTCCCCCACACAGCCAGCATTGTCGGTGCTCCCCCCACAAAGCCAGCACTGTCAGTGCTCCCCCACACAGCCAGCACTGTCAGTGCTCCCCCATACAGCCAGCACTGTCAGAGCTCCCACACACAGCAAGCACTGTCAGTGCTCCCACCACACAGTCAGCACTGTCAGTGCTCCCCCTCACAGCCAGCACTGCCAGTGCTCCCCCACACAGCCAGCACTGTCAGTGCTCCCCACACAGCCAGCACTGTCAGTGCTCCCCCCACACAGCCAGCACTGTCAGTGCTCCCACCACACAGCCAGCACTGTCAGTGCTCCCCCACACAGCCAGCACTGTCAGAGCTCCCCCCACACAGCCAGCACTGCCAGTGCTCCCCCACACAGCCAGCACTGCCAGTGCTCACACCACACAGCCAGCACTGTCAGTGCACCTCACACAGCCAGCACTGTCAGTGCTCCCCCCACACAGCCAGCACTGTCAGTGCTCCCCACACAGCCAGCACTTTCAGTGCTCCCCCACACAGCCAGCACTGTCAGTGCTTCCACCACACAGCCAGCACTGTCAGTGCTCCCCCCACACAGCCAGCACTGTCAGTGCTCCCACCACACAGTCAGCACTGTCCGTGCTCCCCCCACACAGCCAGCACTGTCAGTGCTCCCACCACACAGTCAGCACTGTCAGTGCTCCCCCACACAGCCAGCACTGTCAGTGCTCCCCCCACACAGCCAGCACTGTCAGTGCTCCCACCACACAGTCAGCACTGTCAGTGCTCCCCCACACAGCCAGCACTGTCAGTGCTCCCCCACACAGTCACCACTGTCAGTGCTCGTCCACACAGCCAGCACTGTCAGTGCTCCCCCCACACAGCCAGCACTGTCAGTGCTCCCCCACACAGCCAGCACTGTCAGTGCTCCCACCACACAGCCAGCACTGTCTGTGCTCCCCCCACACAGCCAGCACTGTCAGTGCTCCCACCACACAGCCAGCACTGTCAGTGCTCCCCCCACACAGCCAGCACTGTCAGTGCTCCCCCACACAGCCAGCACTGTCAGTGCTCTCCCCACACAGCCAGCACTGTCAGTGCTCCCACCACACAGCCAGCACTGTCAGTGCTCACCCACACAGCCAGCACTGTCAGTGCTCCCACCACACAGCCAGCACTGTCAGTGCTCCCCCACACAGCCAGCACTGTCAGTGCACCCCCCACACAGCCAGCACTGTCAGTGCTCCACCCACACAGCGAGCACTGTCAGTGCTCTCCCCACACAGCCAGCACTGTCAGTGCTCCCACCACACAGCCAGCACTGTCAGTGCTCCCCCACACAGCCAGCACTGTCAGTGCTCCCACCACACAGCCAGCATTGTCAGTGCTCCCCCACACAGCCAGCACTGTCAGTGCTCCCCCCACACAGCCAGCACTGTCAGTGCTCCACACACACAGCCAGCACTGTCAGTGCACCCCCGGGTGGTTTAAATGTGAACATGTGCTCCACCACGGATATCACCCCCTCCCCGGACATCAACCCTCCGCGTTATCACCCCCACACCAATATCACTACCACCCCGATATCACCCCCTCCCCGATATCACCCCCTCCCCGATATCACCCCCTCCCCGATATCAGCCCGTCCCAGATATCACCCCCTCCCAGATATCACTTCCTCCCCGATATCACCCTCTCACCGATATCAGCCCGTCCCAGATATCACCCCCTCCCAGATATCACCCCCTCCCCGATATCACCCACTCCCCGATATCACCCCCTCCCAGAGATCACCCCCTCCCCGATATCATCCCCTCACCGATATCACCCCCTACCCGATATCACACCCTCCCCGATATCACACCCTCCCAGGTATCACTCCCTCCCCGATATTACACCCTCCCCGATATCAGTCCGTCCCAGATATCACCCCCTCCCCGATATCACCCCTTCCCCGATATCACCCACCCCGATATCACCCCCTACCCGATATCACCCCCTCCCCGATATCACCCCCTCCCCGATATCACCCCCTCACCGATATCAGCCCGTCCCAGATATCACCCCCTCCCAGATATCACCCCCTCCCCGATATCACCCACTCCCCGATATCACCCCCTCCCAGAGATCACCCCCTCCCCGATATCATCCCCTCACCGATATCAGCGCGTCCCAGATATCACGCCCTCCCAAATATCACTCCCTCCCCGATATCACCCACTCCCCGATATCACCCCCTACCCGATATCACCCCCTCCCCGATATCACCCCCTCCCCGATATCACCCCCTACCCGATATCACCCCCTCCCCGATATCACGCCCTCCCAGGTATCACTCCCTCCCCGATATTACACCCTCCCCGATATCAGCCCGTCCCAGATATCACCCCCTCCCCGATATCACCCCTTCCCCGATATCACCCACTCCCCGATATCACCCCCTACCCGATATCACCCCCTCCCCGATATCACCCCCTCCCCGATATCACCCCCTCGCCGAAATCACCCCCTCCCCGATATCACCCCCACCCCGATATCACCCCCTCCCCGATATCACCCACTCCCCGATATCACCCCCTCCCCGATATCACCCCCTCCCGATATCACCCCCTCACCGATATCAGCCCGTCCCAGTTATCACCCCCTCCCCGATATCACCCACTCCCCGATATCACCCCCTCCCCGATATCACCCCCTCCCCGATATCACTCCCTCCCCGATGTCACCCCTCCCCGATATCAGCCCGTCCCAGATATCACCCCCTCCCAGATATCACCCCCTCCCCGATATCAGCCCGTCCCAGATATCACCCCCTCCCAGATATCACTCCCTCCCCGATATCAGCCCGTCCCAGATATCACACCCTCCCCGATATCACCCATTCCCCGATATCACCCATTCCCCGATATCACCCCCTCACCGATATCAGCCCGTCCCAGATATCAGCCCGTCCCAGATATCACTCCCTCCCCGATATCACCCCCTCCCCGACATCAGCCCGTCCCAGATATCACTCCCTCCCAGATATCACCCCCTCCCCGATATCAGCCCGTCCCAGATATCACCCCCTCCCAGATATCACTCCCTCCCCGATATCAGCCCGTCCCAGATATCACCCCCTCCCAGATATCACCCACTCCCCGATATCACCCCCTCCCAGATATAACCCCCTCCCCGATATCACCCCATCCCCGATATAACCCCCACCCCGATATCACCCCCTGCCAGATATCACACCCTTCCCGATATCACCCCCGCTACGATATCACCCCCAGCCCGATATCACCCCCACCCCGATATCACCCCCTCCCCGATATCACCCCCTACCCGATATCACTCCCCCACCGATATCACCCCCTCCCCGATATCACCCACTACTCGATATCACCCCTCCTCCCGATATCACCCCCTCTTCCCGATATCACCCCCTCCCCGATATCACCCCTCTCCCCAATATCACTCCCTCCCGATATCACTACATTCTCAATATCACCCCCCACCCCGATATCAACCCAACCCCGATATCATCCCCTCCCCGTTATCACCCCCTCCCTGATGTCACTCCCACCCCGATATCACCCTCTCCCCAATATCACCCCCTCCCCGATGTCATCCCCTCCCCGATATCACCACCACCCCGATATCACCCCCACCCCGATATCACCCCCTCCCCGATATCACCCCCATCCCGAAATCACCCCCTACCCGATATCACTCCCCCACCGATATCACCCCATCCCCGATATCACCCACTCCCCGATATCACACCCTCCCCGATATCACCCCCTCCTCCCGATATCACCCCCTCCCCGATATCACCCCTTTCCCCAATACCACTCCCTCCCGATATCACTCCATCCTCAATATCACCCCCCCACCCCGATATCATTCCAACCCCGATATCATCCCCTCCCCGATATCACCCCCTCCCCGATATCACCCCCACCCCGATATCACCCCCTCCCCGATATCACCCCCTCCCCAATATCACCCCCTCCCCAATATCACCCCCACCCTGATATCACCCCCTCCCCGATATCACCCCCTCACCGATATCACCCCCTTCCTCGATTATCCCCCTCCCCGATATCACCCCCTCCCCGATATCACCCCCTCCCCAGTACTACTCCCTCGATATCACCCCCTCCTCAATATCACCAGCTCCCCAATATCTCCCCCTCCCCGACATCGCCCCCTCCCCGATACATCCCCAGGGGGGTTACTGGGTTACGGGGATGGGGCAGAGGTGGGAGCTTAGATGAGACACTCTTGTAAGGGCTCGTGCAGACTTGATGGGCCGAATAGCCTCCTTGTGCACTGTTGATGCTATGATTCTACTCTATGGTCCCACCCTCGATATTAACCACCGGAAATACCCAACAACCCCCTGATGCGCCCAGCCAGGTACCATCCCGCCCGATTACACCCCACCCCCAACCTAAACAGCCCAACAGGGGCTGGTTTAGCACAGTGGGCTAAATAGCTGGCTTGCAATGCAGAACAATGCCAGCAGCGCGGGATGAATTCCCGTGCCGGCCTCCACAACAAGCGCTGGACTATGGCGACTAGGGGCTTTTCACAGTGACAGCAGTGAAATATACTTGTGACAAGGGATTATTAATTTTATCATAGCAACCCCCCCCCCCCCGATATGAATCCAGTCTTGAATTCATGCCCCGGCAAACATTACCGCAGAACTGATATCAGCACCCAACGGATATCACCGAAGCCCCCCCCCGATATCACCCAGCCCCAGATATCACCCAGCCCCAGATATCACCCAACCCCAGATATCACCCAACCCCAGATATCAGCCAGCCCCAGAGATCACCCAGCCCCAGATATCAAACAACCCCAGAGATCACCCAGCCCCAGATATCACCCAGCCCCAGATATCACCCAGCCCCAGATATCACCCAGCCCCAGATATCACACAGCCCCAGATATCACCCAGCCCCAGATATCACCCAGCCCCAGATATCACCCAGCCCCAGATATCACCCAGCCCCAGATATCAACCAACCCCAGATATCACCCAGCCCCAGATATCACCCAGCCCCAGATATCAACCAACCCCAGAGATCACCCAGCCCCAGATATCACCCAGCCCCAGATATCACCCAGCCCCAGATATCACCCAGCCCCAGATATCAACCAACCCCAGATATCACCCAGCCCCAGATATCACCCAACCCCAGATATCAACCAACCCCAGATATCACCCAGCCCCAGAGATTACCCAACCCCAGATATCACCCAGCCCCAGAGATCACCCAGCCCCAGATATCACCCAGCCCCAGATATCACCCAGCCCCAGATATCACCCAACCCCAGTCATCACCCAACGCCAGATATCACCCAGCCCCAGAGATCACCCAGCCCCAGATATCACCCAACACCAGATATCACCCAGCCCCAGATATCACCCAGCCCCAGATATCACCCAGCCCCAGATATGAACCAACCCCAGATATCACCCAGCCCCAGAGATCACCCAGCCCCAGATATCACCCAACCCCAGATGTCACCCAGCCCCAGATATCACCCAACCCCAGTCATCACCCAACCCCAGATATCACCAGCCCCAGAGATCACCCAGCCCCAGATATCACCCAACACCAGATATCACCCAGCCCCAGATATCACTCAACCCAAGAGATCACACAACCCCCGATATCACCAAACCCCAAAGATCACTCAACCCCAGATATCACCCAACCACCGACATCACCCAACCCCAGAGATCACCCAACCCCAGAGATCACCCAACCCGGGATAGCACCCAACACCAGATATCACCCAAACACCGAGATCACCCAACCCCAGATATCACCCAACTACAGATATCACCCAACCCCATAGATCACCCAACCCGGGATAGCACCCAACCCCAGATATCACCCAACCCCCGATATCACCCAACTACAGATATCACCCAACCCCAAATATCACCCAACCCCCGGTATTACCCAACCTCAGATAGCACCCAACCCCAGAGATAACCCAACCGCAGAGATCACACAACCCCAGATATTACCCAACCACAGATATCACCCAACTCCAGATATCACCCAACACCAGATGTCACCCAATCCCAGATATCATCCAGCCCCAAATATCACCCACCCCAGATATCAACCAACCCCAGATATCACACAACCCCCGATATCACCAAACCCCAAAGATCACTCAACCCCAGATATCACCCAACCACCGAGATCACCCAACCCCAGAGATCACCCAACCCCTCGAGATCATCCAGCCCCAAATATCACCCACCCCAGATATCAACCAACCCCAGATATTACACAACCCCCGATATCACCCAACCCCAAATATCACCCAACCCCCGGTGTCACCCAACCTCAGATATCACCCAACCCCAGAGATCACCCAACCACAGATATCACCCAACTCCAGATAGCACCCAAGACCAGATGTCAACCAATCCCAGAAATCACCCAACCCCAGTGATCACCCACCCCAGATATCAACCAACCCCAGATATCACAGAACGCCTGAGATCACTCAATCCCAGATATCACCTAACCCCAGGTCTCACCCAACCCCAGATATCACTCAACCTCAGATATCACCCAACCCAAGATATCACCCAACCCAAGAGATCACTCAACCCCAGATATCACCCAACCCCAGAGATCACCCAACCCCAGAGATCACCCAACCCCAGAGATCACCCAACCCCGGATAGCACCCAACCCCAGATACCACCCAACCCCCGATATCACCCTACTACACATATCACCCAACTCCAAATATCATCCAACCCCCGATATCACCCAACCTCAGAGATCACCCAACTCCAGAGATCACCCAACCCCAGAGATCACCCAACTCCAGAGATCACCCAACCCCAGAGATCACCCAACCCCAGAGATCACCCAACCCCAGACATCACCCAACCCCAGATATCACCCAACCCCAGATATCACCCAACCCCAGATATCACCCAACCCCAGACATCACCCAACCCCAGATATCACCCAACCCCAGATATCACCCAACCCCAGAGATCACCCAACCCCAGATATCACCCAACCCCCGGTATCATCCAACCCCAGAAATCACCCAACCCCAGAGATCACCCAACCCCAGATATCACCCAACCCCAGATATCACCCAACCCCGGATAGCACCCAAACCCAGATACCACCCAACCCCCGATATCACCCAACCCCAGAGATCACCCAACCCCAGATATCACCCAACCCCAGAGATCACCCAACCCGGGATAGCACCCAACCCCAAATATCACCCAACCCCCGGTATCACCCAACCCCAGAAATCACCCAACCCCAGAGATCACCCAGCCCCAGAGATCACCCAACCCCAGATATCACCCAACCCCAGATATCACCCAACCCCAGATATCACCCAACTCCAGATATCACCCAGGCCCAGATATCACCCAACCGCAGATATCACCCAACCCAAGATATCACCCAACCCCAGAGATCACCCAACCCCCCATAACTCCCAGCCCCAGATATCACCCAACCCCAGACATCACCCAGCCCCAGATATCACCGAACCCCAGACATCACCCAGCCCCAGATATCACCGAACCCCAGACATCACCCAACCCCAGATATCACCCAGCCCCAGATATCACCCAACTCCAGATATCACCCAACCCCAGATATCACCCAACCCCAGATATCACCCAACCGCAGAGATCACCCAACCCCAGAGATCACCCAACGCCAGAGATCACCCAACGCCAGATATCACCGAACGGCAGAGATCGCCCAAGCCCAGATATCACCCAATCCCAGAGAGGGGTGATTGGGCTGCGGGATTTGGAGACAACATCAGTCACTGCAGCAGGTCCCTTTTCAAATGTCCTTTCGTTGGGATTGTCCTGAGGGCCAATATATTTTATACTGCTTGGATTCCGCATAAAAGTGAAGAGCTAATTCTTCATCAGTCCAAGAGTTAGAGTAACTAACTTTTAATCATTACACGCAATAATCAAAGTGAATATGGAAGAACTATTTGTTAAAATGGCTCAGATATTTTAATGAATGTCCCAACATTAAATGTCTTTAAACTGGTGAAGTTCTGACGGGTCTACTGATTTTTACTTGAACTATTTAATTATTTTCTGTGGAAGATTAAACATCTGTTAACATCGTTCATCCCAATAATCAGAGTGAACTTGAATTGATTGTTTGGTCCAATAAACAATTATCTCATTCATTCATTGCGAGGTTGAATTAAATCAGCGAACAGCTCATTATATCAATGTCCAACAAGCATGACACAACTAATTATTATTTGTGCAACATTGATAGAAAATAACAAATTAGTTTTCAGTCCATTAAACACAGCAAATAACTAAAAACATTTCATTGCATCTTTCACTGTGATTGTCAAAGGATTGTTCATTGCAATAATCACAGGCGGTTTCTAATTACTGTTCAGACCACAATCAAATGGAGATTGTTAATCAGTGGAATAGAATCTGTAATTCCTGACCACACAACAATAAAGGCATCAATAAAAAATGCATTTGTTCAGCTCACAATCCCAATCAATGGGATTCTCCCTGGGCAGGATCCTCCCCTTCGCCGGCAGCACCCCCATGTCCGCGGGTTTCCCCACGCCGTGGGGTGGCCACAACGGGAAACCTCACTGACCGGCTGCAGGAACGGAGAATCCCGTTGTGCCGGTGGGAGCGCCGCGCTGGATAACGGGGCTGGCTGGACCGAGAACAGGATACAGGACATTAAACCGATGATCATTTTCCAAGAGAATTATCATGGCAAGATACTGATTAATCCATTGATCACTAACGGTATGAATAAATCTTTTAACTTCCCACAATAATATGTATTGGGAAATATTTCCCATGTCTATGATACCAGCAATTACGTCTCAGGATTTAATTCCATTAATCATAGTTGTGCCATGACTGAATCGTGTGAGAATTCTCTCTGCCTGTTTCTACCAAAGAAAACTGAGCAAATCGGGCAGCACGGTAGCACAGTGGTTACCACTATGACGTCACAGTGCCAGGGTCCCAGGTTCGATTCCAGGCTTGGGTCACTCTCTGGGCGGAGTCTGCACGTTCTCCCCGTGTCTGCGCCCGGTTTCCTCCGGGTGCTCTGATTGTCTCCCACAGATGTGCAGGTTAGGTGGATTGGACACGTTAAATTGCTCTTTGGTTGGATGGGGTTGCTGGGTTATGGGGATAGGGTGGAGGTGTGGGCTTGGGTAGGGTGCTCTTTCCAAGAGCCGGTGCAGACTCGATGGGCCGAATGGCCTCCTTCTGCACTGTGAATTCTATGATCTCTGAAATCCAATGATGGAAGGCAGGATGACATATATTACACCATCATGTTTGCACAACATTGATAGAAAGCATCACATTCGTTTTCAGTCCATTGAACACAGTAAATAATGAAAAACATTTAATTGCAACTTTGAAAGTGATTATTGAAGGATTGATTATTCCAGTAATCAGAGGCGTAAATTAATATTGTTCAGACAATAATCATAATAAGATTGTTCTTTCAAATAGAGTCAGTAATTCCTGACCTTCCTATAATAACACAATAAACTGAACATGCACATTTCTGCTCACAATTAACTAAACTGTGATTATCTTTCTATAGAATCATCATGCCAGGAACATAATTATTTTCCGTCCAATGATTAGCGAATATGTCTAGAAACCTTTATGCTTTTCACAATAATATGCATTTAGAAATGTCTATGAGTACCAGAAATTATCTTTCAGGTTTTAATGCCATTAGTTACTAGACATATCGCTGCTATGTGGTGGAATACATTGTGATCTCTCTGCCTGTTTCTACTGAAGACGTCCCAGCAATTTAAATAATGGGATCCGGGAAGTAATGGGCTGAGAAACAATTATATATTGTGTCACTTATTTATTTAAATTATTGAGGTTATCTGACTGCTGGAACTGGATAACTACAAACTCCCGCTGGTGTTGTTGGGGAGACTGGTCCTTTTGGTTCCCTTCTGTATCCTGTAGTGTTTCTCCTCTGGAAAATACTGACTGTTTCACAATAAGAGAGTGATCAACCATTGTTTCCATTCATTATTTCTCAACTAGAGTCTGTTCCCCAGGTTTAACGGACTGATCGATGCCGAGGTCTAATGCGATGATTAAGATTGGAGCTGGCGGATTGGAGGAGAATCAAACCCTGCCATGGCCTTGGTGATTTATTTCTCAGTATTACACAGCAGATCCATAGCCGTGATACCGATACTCTCCCAATTCTTCAGGATTCCTGATTTGAAGTCCGGCATGATAGCACAGTGGTTAGCACACTGGCTTCACAGCTCCGGGGTCCCAGGTTCGATTCCCGGCTTGTGTCACTGTCTGTGTGGCGTCTGCACGTTCCCCCCGTGTCTGCGTGGGTTTCCTCCGGGTGATCCGGTTTCCTTCCACAAGTCCCGAAAGACCTGTTGTGAGGTGAGTTGGACATTCTAAAATCTCCCTCTGTGTATCCGAACAGGTGCCGGAGTGTGGCGACTAGGGGATTTTCACAGTAACTTCATTGTAGTGTTAATGTGGGACTACTTGTGACAATACATATTTTTATTATTAATAAAGATTATTATTATCATATTAATAGTTGAACACATGATGCCTTCTCTTCCGCTGTCTGGCCCGGAAGGTATGGGATTATCTCCTCCAGTCTCTCAGTCCCATTACCTCGTGTTCGTTGTTCAAGACAAACACTTGTAACATAGACTATTGATTGCGATTTTGGTCTCCGGACTCAGCAATACCTGATACAAATAGTTAGAACAAGGAACAAGGCACAAATAAAAGTACAACATAGATAAGAGAGGAGGGGGAGTGGCGTTTTTGATTAGGGAGAACATTACGGCAGTACTTAGAGGGCATATATCCGAGGGTTCGCCCACTGAGTCTATATGGGTGGAACTGAAAAATAAGAAGGGAGAGATCACCTTGGTAGGACTGTACTACAGGCCCCCAAATAGTCAGCGGGAAATTGGGGAGCAAATATGTAAGGAGATTACAGATAGCTGCAAGAAAAATAGGGTGGTAATAGTAGGGGACTTTAACTTTCCCAACATTGACTGGGACAGCCATAGCATTAGGAGCTTGGATGGAGGGAAATTTGTTGAGTGTATTCAGGAGGAATTTCTCATTCAGTATGTGGATGG
This sequence comes from Scyliorhinus torazame, assembly GCF_047496885.1. Lineage (NCBI taxonomy): Eukaryota > Metazoa > Chordata > Chondrichthyes > Carcharhiniformes > Scyliorhinidae > Scyliorhinus > Scyliorhinus torazame. The sequence goes on along the minus strand of NW_027307891.1, from coordinate 285,669 downwards.
CCCGACTAGAGAGGGGGCAAAACTTGACCTCGTCTTGGGAAATAAAGAAGGGCAAGTGACAGAAGTGTTAGTGAGGGATCACTTTGGGACAAGTGACCATAGCTCCATTAGTTTTAAGATAGCTATGGAGAATGATAGGTCTGGCCCAAGAGTTAAAATTCTTAATTGGGGCAAGGCCAATTTTGATGGTATCAGACAGGAACTTTCAGAGGTAGATTGGGGGAGACTGTTGGCAGGCAAAGGGACGGCTGGTAAATGGGAGGCTTTTAAAAATGTGTTAACCAGGGTTCAGGGTAAGCACATTCCCTTTAGAGTGAAGGGCAAGGCTGGTAGAAGTAGGGAACCCTGGATGACTCGAGATATTGAGACTCTGGTCAAAAAGAAGAAGGAGGCATATGACGTACATAAGCAACTGGGATCAAGTGGATCCCTTGAAGAGTATAAAGATTGTCGAAATAGAGTTAAGAGGGAAATCAGGAGGGCAAAAAGGGGACATGAAATTGCTTTGGCAAATAATGCAAAGGAGAATCCAAAGAGCTTCTACAGATACATAAAGGGAAAAAGAGTAACTAGGGACAGAGTAGGGCCTCTTAAGGATCAACAAGGACATCTATGTGCAGAACCACAAGAGTTGGGTGAGATCCTTAAAGAATATTTCTCATCGGTATTCACGGTGGAGAAAGGCATGGATGTGAGGAAACTAAGGGAAATAAATAGTGATGTCTTGAGAAGTGTGCATATTACAGAGGAGGAGGTGCTGGAAGTCTTAAAGCGCATCAAGTTAGATAAATCCCCGGGACCTGATGAAATGTAACCCAGGATGTTGTGGGAGGCTAGGGAGGAAATTGCGGGTCCCCTATCCGAGATATTTGAATCATCAGCAGCCACAGGTGAGGTGCCTGAAGATTGGAGAGTAGCGAAAGTTGTGCCCTTGTTTAAGAAGGGCAGCAGGGAAAAGCCTTGGAACTACAGACCGGTGAGCCTAACGTCTGTAGTAGGTAAGTTGCTAGAAGGTCTTCTGAGAGACAGGATCTACAAGCATTTAGAGAGGCAAGGACTGAATCGGGCCAGTCAGCATGGCTTTGTGCGTGGAAAATCATGTCTCACAAATTTGATTGAGTTTTTTGAGGGGGTGACCAAGAAGGTAGATGAGGGCAGTGCAGTAGACGTTGTCTACATGGACTTTAGCAAAGCCTTTGACAAGGTACCGCATGGTAAGTTGTTGCAGAATGTGAAAGCTCACGGGATCCAGGGTGAGGTTGCCAATTGGATTCAAAATTGGCTGGACGACAGAAGACAGAGGGTAGTTGTAGAGGGTTGTTTTTCAAACTGGAGGCCTGTGACCACTGGTGTGCCTCACGGATCGGTGCTGGGTCCACTGTTATTTGTGATTTATATTAATGATTTGGATGAGAATTTAGGAGGCATGGTTAGTATGTTTGCAGATGACACCAAGATTGGTAGCACAGTGGATAGTGAAGAAGGTTATCTAGGTTTGCAACGGGATCTTGATCAATTAGGCCAGTGGGCCGACGAATGGCAGATGGAGTTTAATTTAGATAAATGTGAGGTGATGCATTTTGGCAGATCGAATCAGGCCAGGACCTACACAGTTAATGGTATGGCGTTGGGGAGAGTTATAGAACAAAGAGATCTAGGAGTACAGGTTCATAGCTCCTTGAAGGTGGAGTCGCAGGTGGACAGGGTGGTGAAGAAGGCATTCGGCATGCTTGGTTTCATTGGTCAGAACATTGAATACAGGAGTTGGGACGTCTTGTTGAAGTTGTACAAGACATTGGTACGGCCACACTTGGAATACTGTGTGCAGTTCTGGCCACCCTATTATAGAAAGGATATTATTAAACTAGAAAGAGTGCAGAAAAGATTTACTAGGATGTTACCGGGACTTGATGGTTTGAGTTATAAGGAGAGGCTGGATAGACTGGGACTTTTTTCCCTGGAGCGTAGGAGGCTTAGGGGTGATCTTATAGAGGTCTATAAAATAATGAGGGGCATAGATAAGGTAGATAGTCAACATCTTTTCCCAAAGGTAGGGGAGTCTAAAACTAGAGGGCATAGGTTTAAGGTGAGCAGGGAGAGATTCAGAAGGGTAATTTCTTCACTCAGAGGGTAGTGAGTGTCTGGAATGTGCTGCCAGAGGTAGTAGTAGAGGCGGGTACAATTGTGTCTTTTAAAAAGCATTTAGATAGTTACATGGGTAAGATGGGTATAGAGGGTTATGGGCCAAATGCGGGCAACTGGGACTAGCTTAATGGTAAAAACTGGGCGGCATGGACTGGTTGGGCCGAAGGGCCTGTTTCCATGCTGTAAACTTCTATGATTCTATGATTCTATATTGGCCCTTCGGCCCTCAAGCCTGTGCTGAACTTGCTGCCCATCTGACCTATAATCTTCTGCGCTTCCTGTGGTCCGTATCCCTGTATTCCCATTCTGTTCATGTGTTACTCATGTAACTCAGGTTCTATACAACTGCAGTAACTAATTCATTAAAAGGGCAGAGGAGTCAGTAAACCTGAGAGCAGGGATTAGAATTTAACATTTATTTACAGTGAAAAACCAGCGCAGGACCATATAGTTAATTGTAACTTAATCTGATAATAATTTAAGTGATTATTTTGAATGAATTAACTAGTGCATAAATGTCACTCAGAGGGTGCAGTGCTCTAACTGTGAGATGTGGGAGAACCGTGACGCTTCCAGTGTTCCGGTCAACTGCGTCTGCAGCAGGTGTAGCCAATGGCAGCTCCACACAGACCGCGTGGTTCGGTTCGAGCAGCAATTGGATGCACTGAGGAGCATACAGGTGGCGGAAAGCATCATAGGTAGACGTTCTGGAGGCGTGGTCACACCTAAGGTGCAGCCAGATAGTTCGGTGGATGACTGCTGGAACGGGCAGGCAGTCAGCGCTGGAATCCCCTGTGGCTGTCCCCCTCTCTAATAGGTATACTGTGTTGGATACAGTTGGGGGATAGCATCTCAGGGGAAAACAACAGCAGCCAGAACAGTGGCACCACAGCTGGCTCTGTGGGGAGCAGGGGAGGGTAAAGTGAAGGAAAGCGATAGTTACAGGGACTCTATAGAAAGGGGCACAGATCGGCGCTTCTGTGGACAGGAAAGAGACTCCAGGTTGGTATGTTGTCTGCCTGGTGCCAGGGTCAAGGTTGTCTCTGAACGAACACAGGACGTCCTGAAGAGGGAGGGTGAACAGCCAGAGGTCTTAGTTCACATCGGTACTAACGACATCGGCAGGAAGAGTGATGAGGCCCTGCAGAAGGAGTTCAGGAAGTTAGACAGTAAGCTAAAAAGCAGGACCTCTCGGGTTGGAATCTCAGGATTACTCCCTGTGCCACGTGAGAGTGAGGCTAGAAACAAGAGGATAGTACAGCTAAACTCGTGGCTAAACTGGTGGTGTAGGAGGGAGGGTTTCAGATTTCTGGGCCATTGGGCGATATTCCGGGAAATGTGGGACCTGGACAAGAAGGGCGGGCAGCTTCTAAACTGGAGGGACATCACTATCCTCGCTGGGAGGCTTGTTAGTGTCACCCGGGAGAATTGAAACTAATATGAAAGGGAGTGGGAACCAGAGAGGTAGCTCAGCAGGTGTAATAACTGAAGGGGAAACGGAGAACACAAATACCTGAACAACATCACCCTCAGGCAGAGCAAAAAAGGTGCCGAGGGTGAGAAGGGAGGTGCTCAATGCAGCATTGAGGCTGTGGACCTAAATGTGCGCAGTGTACGGAACAAGGTAAATTTGCATGTTGCGCACATTGATATTGGCTGGTACGATGTTGTTGGAATCACAGAGACGTGGCTGCAAAGTGATCAGGGCTGGGATCAAAATGTGCGTGTTCTATCGAAAGGACAGGCAGATGGGTAAAGGAGGCGGGGCTCTATTGTTAGTAAGGAATGAAGTTAAATCGATAGCGAGGAGCGATATAGGATCAGAAGGTATAGATTTTCTGTGGACAGAGTTGAGGAATGGAGTCGATAAAAAGACCCTGATGGGAATTATTTGCAGGGCCCCGAGCAGTAGTCAGGATGTGAAGCAGAAATTAAATCAGGGGATCGAAAAGGCATGTAAAAAAGGCAATATTACAAGAATCATGGGGGACTTCAATATGCAGGTGGACTGGGAAAATCAGGTTGGTCGTGGATCCCAAGAAAAGGAATTTGTGGAATGTCTAAGAGATGTTTTTTTTTGCAGCTTGTGACAGAGCCGACTTGTGAACAGGCAACTCTGGATTTGGTGATGTGTAATGAAGCAGACTTGATTAGTGAACATAAGGTGAAGGAACCCGAAGGGCGCAGTGACCACAATATGATATAACTTACCCTGCAGTTTGAGAGGGAGAAGCTGGAGTCAGATGTAACAGTATTACAATTAAATAGGGGTAACTACAAAGGCATGGGAGGAGCTGGCCAGAGTTGATTGGAAAAGGAGACGAGCAGGGAAGACAGTGGAACACCAATGGCAGCAGTTTTGGGGGTTATTCGGGAGGAACAACAGAATTTCATCCCAAGGAGGAGGAAACATGCCAAGGGGAGGACAAGGAGTCCATGGCTGATGAGGGAAGTCAAGGAGAGCAGTAATGCAAAATAAAAAACATACAATGTGGCGCGGAATAGTGGGATGCCAGAAAATCGGGAAGCCTTTAATAGCGAGCAGAGGAAAACTGAAACAGCAATAAAGGAGGAGCAGATGAAATTTGAGGACAAGCTAGCTAGTAATGTAAAAGATAATAGGGAGATGTTCTTTTCAATATATAAAAGGCAAGAGAGAGACAAAAAAAGACATTGGACCACTGGAAAATGTGACTGGAGAAGTAACAATAGGTAACAAAGAAATGGCAGACGAACTGTATAGTTACTTTGCATCAGTCTTCACGGTGGAAGACACCAGTGGGATGCCAGAGCTCCAGGAGAGCCAGGGGGCAGAGGGGAGGGCCGTGGCCATCACTAAGGAGAAGGTTCTGCGGAAACTGAAAGGTCTGAAGGTGGATGAGTGACCTGGACGGATGGACTACATCCCAGGGTTCTAAAAGAGATAGCTGAGGAGATTGTGGAGGGAGTGGTGGTGATCTTTCAGGAATCACTGGAGGCAGAAAGGGTCCCAGAGGACTGGAAAGTGGCTAATGTAGCACCGCTGGTTAAGAAGGGAGGGAGGCAGAAGACGGGAAATTATCGGCCAGTTAGCCTGACTTCGGTCATTGGTAAGATTTTAGATCCATTATTAAAGATGAGATTGCGGAGTACTTGGAAGTGCAGGATAAACTCGGACTGAGTCAGCACAGATTCGTCAAGGGGAGGTCATGCCTGACAAATCTGTTAGAGTTCTTTGAGGAAATAACAAGGAAGTTAGACAAGGGAGAACCAGTGGATGCGATTTATGTAGATTTCCAGAGGGCCTTTGACACAGTGCTGCATTCCAGTCTGTTCAATTGGTTAAGAGCCCATGGTGTTCAGGGCAAGATCCTGGGATGGAAAAAGAATTGGCTGACTGGCAGAGGCAGAGAGTGGGGATAAAGGGGTCTTTTTCAGGATGGCAGCCGTGTCTAGTGGTGTGCCTCAGGGGTCTGTGCTGGGACCACAACTTTCCACAATATACATTAATGATCTGGAAGAAGGAACTGAAGGCACTGTTGCTGAGTTTGCAGATGACACAAAGATCTGGACAGGTGGTATTGAGGAAGCGGTGGGGGGAGGGAGGGGGGGGTGGCTGCAGAAGGACTCAGAGGCTGGGAGATTGTACAAACAAGTGGAAGATGGAATACAATGTGGAAAAGTGTGAGGTAATGCGCTTTGGAAGGAGGAATGGAGGAATTGACTATTCTCTAAAAGTGGAAATGCTTCGGAAATGAGAAGCACAAAGGGACTTGGGAGGCCTTGTTCACGATTATCTTACGGTTAACGGGCAGGTTCAGTCGGCAGTTAGGAAGGCAATTGCAATGTTAGCATTCACGTCGAGAGAGCGCGAGTACAAGAGCAGGGATGTATTTCTGAGGCTGTATAAGTCTCTGGTCAGACCCATTTGGAGTATTGTGAGCAGTTCTGGGCCCCGTATCTGAAGAAGGACATGCTTCCCTTGGAAAGGGTCCAGAGGAGGTTCACTGGAACGATCCAGGAATGAAGAGCTTGTCGTATGAGGAATGGTTGAGGACTCTGGGTCTGCACTCGTTGGAGTTAAGAAGGATGAGGGGTATCTTATTGAAACTTCCAGGATACTGTGAGGCCTGGACAGAGTGGATGTGGAGAGGATGTTTCCACTTGTATGAAAAACTAGAAGCAGAGGACACTGTCTCAGACTAAAGGCACGATCCTTTAAAACAGAGATGTGGAGGAATTTATTCAGCCAGACGGTACTGAATCTGTGGAACTCTCTGTCACAGAGGCTGTGGAGGCCAAATCACTGAGTGTCTTTAAGACAGAGACAGATAGGTTCTTGGTTAATGAGGAGATCAGGGGTTATGGGGAGAAGGTGAGAAGGTAGGAGAATGAGGATGAGAAACATATCAGCCATGATTGACTGGCGGATCAGGCTCGCTGGGCCTAGTGACCAAGTTCAGCTCCTGTGTCTTATGGTCTTACGGCCGTAAATGTCCAACTCGGTTTGAAATATGGCTTTGGGTGTCAGCCTCCATTATTCTTACAGAAAATGAGGTAATGAAAGGACCTGAGGAAGAAGCGGGAAATGACATTGAGGCAGAAGCTGAGCAGTGATTAAATTGAATGGTGGAGGAGGTGTGAGTGACCGTGTAGTCTCCCCATGTTGCCATTTGTTATCAACTCCGGCTCTGCATTACTCCTGATGAATGTAGCTGCACGATCATATACTTCAGTTACATCTTTCCCACAGATATTTATATTGTTCATGGAAACAGTCCATTTACATCCAGATTATCCAAAACGTTATCATCTTAAATGTGTGGAACGAATCTCACATCGTCGTCTTTTATTCCCAATAACCCAGCCCCAGCCAATCCAATCATCCCGAAGGGAAAACTGCTTCTAAACGATTCACACAGCGAGTGGTTCTGATCTGGTCTGCACGGCCTGGGACACTGGTGCCGGCAGATACAACAATGGTTTCACAGGGAATGGTAGGAGCGACAGAAATCAAATGTACGTCTCCAGGGAAAGGGTGGTGCAGTCGTATTGAATCATCTGTTCATCTACAGAGCCGCTGAGGTCAAACGGAATGAAATGAAACGGAATGAAATGAAATGAAAATCGCTTATTGTCACAAGTAGTCTTCAAATGAAGTTACAGCGAAAAGCCCCTAGTCGCCACATTCCGGCGCCTGTTCGGGGAGGCTGGTACAGGAATTGAACCGTGCTGCTGGCCTGCCTTGGTCTGCTTTAAAAGCCAGCGATTTATCCCAGTGTGCTAAACTAGCCCCAGGAATGAATGTCCTCCTTCGGGACTTCACGCATTTTAAAGGCTTTGGATGTGGTCTGGCTGTGAGATGATGGGACCAACACCTGCAGGTTCCCTCCAAGTTCCCCAGCACCGCGAGTATTCTCACTGTAATCCTTTCTATTCACTGTGTCCATGTTTGAACCCAGCGTCCGCTTTAGCTCACTGCTTACTTCACAGCATCAACTTCATTGTAAGTTCCAATCTGTCTGACCCTGGGCGCTGCCTGTGCTTTAATATTGAAAACATCTGTGTTGCTCCCAATAAAAGCAGACGCACATTTAATCATTCGAGGGAGGTCTATCTTTTTTCAGGTTGCTTTACAATTATTTTTAAAAGCGGCTGTGCCACGTGTTTGCTTTCTGGCCTCTGACTGGGGAAAGACAAGTTCTATTCCAGCTCTGCACAATAACTGACCTATCACACTCTGTCAGTTATTCACAACCTAAATGGTGCAATACTGCATGGAGGACATTTACTTCATCCAGGATCTGATTTTATAATTTAGGAACAAGTTTGTTTACTCAGCAAATGTATTAATCGGGATTGTGTTTCCCCCTGATACCCAGTTCCACATATCTTTACGATAGTGACATTTAAGGGGCATCTTGACAAATACATGAATAGGATGGGAATAGAGGGATACGTACCCCGTAAGTGTAGAAGATTGTAGTTTAGTCGGGCAACATGGTCGGCACTGGCTTGGAGGGCCGAAGGGCCTGTTCCTGTGCTGTACATTTCTTTGTTCTTTGTTCTTTGTATCTCCAAGAGCACTCCCTCACACTCCAGCTCTCCCTTGCACTCTCTCCCTCCCTCACCCTCACTCTCTCACACTATCCCTCTCTCACACTCTCTCCCTCGCTCACACTCTCTCCCTCTCAACAATCCCTCCCACGCTCACACTCTCTTTCTCTCCCACACTGTCACAAAGAACAACAAAGAACCAAGAAATGTACAGCACAGGAACAGGCCCTTCGGCCCTCCAAGCCCGCGCCGACCATACTGCCCGACTAAACTACAATCTTCTACACTTCCTGGGTCCGTATCCTTCTATTCCCATCCTATTCATATATTTGTCAAGATGCCCCTTAAATGTCCCTATCGTCCCTGCTTCCACTACCTCCTCCGGTAGCGAGTTCCAGGCACCCACTACCCTCTGCGTAAAAAACTTGCCTCGTACATCTACTCTAAACCTTGCCCCTCTCACCTTAAACCTATGCCCCCTAGTAATTGACCCCTCTACCCTGGGGAAAAGCCTCTGACTATCCACTCTGTCTATGCCCCTCATAATTTTGTAGACCTCTATCAGGTCGCCCCTCAACCTCCTTCGTTCCAGAGAGAACAAACCGAGTTTATTCAATCGCTCCTCATAGCTTATGCCCTCCATACCAGGCAACATTCTGGTAAATCTCTTCTGCACCCTCTCTAAAGCCTCCACATCCTTCTGGTAGTGTGGCGACCAGAATTGAACACTATACTCCAAGTGTGGCCTAACTAAGGTTCTATACAGCTGCAACATGACTTGCCAATTCTTATACTCAATGCCCCGTCCAATGAAGGCAAGCATGCCGTATGCCTTCTTGACTACCTTCTCCACCTGTGTTGCCCCTTTCAATGACCTGTGGACCTGTACTCCTAGATCTCTTTGACTTTCAATACTCTTGAGGGTTCTACCATTCACTGTATATTCCCTACCTGCATTAGCCCTTCCAAAATGCATTACCTCACATTTGTCCGGATTAAACTCCATCTGCCATCTCTCCGCCCAAGTCTCCAGACAACCTAAATCCTGCTGTATCCTCAGACAGTCCTCATCGCTATCCGCAATTCCACCAACCTTTGTGTCGTCTGCAAACTTACTAATCAGACCAGTTACATTTTCCTCCAAATCATTTATATATACTACAAACAGCAAAGGTCCCAGCACTGATCCCTGTGGAACACCACTGGTCACAGCCCTCCAATTAGAAAAGCATCCCTCCATTGCTACCCTCTGCCTTCTATGGCCTAGCCAGTTCTGAATCCACCTTGCCAGCTCACCCCTGATCCCGTGTGACTTCACCTTTTGTACTAGTCTACCATGAGGGACCTTGTCAAAGGCCTTACTGAAGTCCATGTAGACAACATCCACTGCCCTACCTGCATCAATCATCTTAGTGACCTCCTCGAAAAACTCTATCAAGTTAGTGAGACACGACCTCCCCTTCACAAAACCGTGCTGCCTCTCACTAATACGTCCATTTGCTTCCAAATGGGAGTAGATCCTGTCTCGAAGAATTCTCTCCAGTAATTTCCCTACCACTGAAGTAAGGCTCACCGGCCTGTAGTTCCCGGGATTATCCTTGCTACCCTTCTTAAACAGAGGAACAACATTGGCTATTCTCCAGTCCTCCGGGACATCCCCTGAAGACAGCGAGGATCCAAAGATTTCTGTCAAGGCCTCAGCAATTTCCTCTCCAGCCTCCTTCAGTATTCTGGGGTAGATCCCATCAGGCCCTGGGGACTTATCTACCTTAATATTTTTTAAGACACCCAACACCTCGTCTTTTTGGATCACAATGTGACCCAGGCTATCTACACCCCCTTCTCCAGACTCAACATCTACCAATTCCTTCTCTTTGGTGAATACTGATGCAAAGTATTCATTTAGTACCTCGCCCATTTCCTCTGGCTCCACACATAGATTCCCTTGCCTATCTTTCAGTGGGCCAACCCTTTCCCTGGCTACCCTCTTGCTTTTTATGTAAGTGTAAAAAGCCTTGGGATTTTCCTTAACCCTATTTGCCAATGACTTTTCATGACCCCTTCTAGCCCTCCTGACTCCTTGCTTAAGTTCCTTCCTACTTTCCTTATATGCCACACATGCTTCGTCTGTTCCCAGCCTTTTAGCCCTGACAAATGCCTCCTTTTTCTTTTTGACGAGGCCTACAATATCACTCGTCATCCAAGGTTCCCGAAAATTGCCGTATTTATCTTTCTTCCTCACAGGAACATGCCTGTCCTGTATTCCCTTCAACTGACACTTGAAAGCCTCCCACATGTCAGATGTTGATTTGCCCTCAAACATCCGCCCCCAATCTATGTTCTTCAGTTCCCGCCTAATATTGTCATAATTAGCCTTCCCCCAATTTAGCACATTCATCCTCGGACCACTCTTATCCTTGTCCACCAGTACTTTAAAACTTACTGAATTGTGGTCACTGTTACCGAAATGCTCCCCTACTGAAACATCTACCACCTGGCCGGGCTCATTCCCCAATACCAGGTCCAGTACCGCCCCTTCCCTAGTTGGACTGTTTACATATTGTTTTAAGAAGCCCTCCTGGATGCTCCTTACAAACTCTGCCCCGTCTAAGCCCCTGGCACTAAGTGAGTCCCAGTCAATATTGGGGAAGTTGAAGTCTCCCATCACCACAACCCTGTTGTTTTTACTCTTTTCCAAAATCTGTCTACCTATCTGCTCCTCTATCTCCCGCTGGCTGTTGGGAGGCCTGTAGTATACCCCCAACATTGTGACTGCACCCTTCTTATTCCTGATCTCTACCCATATAGCCTCACTGCCCTCTGAGGTGTCCTCTCGCAGTATAGCTGTGATATTCTCCCGAACAAGTAGCGCAACTCCGCCTCCCCTTTTACATCCCCCTCTATCCCGCCTGAAACATCTAAATCCTGGAACGTTTAGCTGCCAATCCTGCCCTTCCCTCAACCAGGTCTCTGTAATGGCAATAACATCATAGTTCCAAGTAGTAATCCAAGCTCTAAGTTCATCTGCCTTACCCGTAATGCTCCTTGCATTAAAACATATGCACTTCAGGCCACCAGACCCGCTGTGTTCAGCAACTTTTCCCCGTCTGCTCTGCCTCAGAGCCACACTGTCCCTATTCCCTAGTTCTCCCTCAATGCTCTCACCTTCTGACCTATTGCTCCCGTACCCACCCCCATGCCATACTAGTTTAAACCCTCCCGTGTGACACTAGCAAACCTCGCGGCCAGGATATTTATGCCTCTCCGGTTTAGATGCAACCCGTCCATCTTATACAGGTCACACCTGCCCTGGAAGAGCTCCCAGTGGTCCAGAAAACGGAAACCCTCCCTCCTACACCAGCTGTTTAGCCACGTGTTTGTCTGCTCTATCTTCCTATTTCTAGCCTCACTGGCACGTGGCACAGGGAGTAATCCCGAGATTACAACCCTCGAGGTCCTGTCCTTTAACTTTCTGCCTAGCTCCCTGAACTCCTGCTGCAGGACCTCATGCCCCTTCCTGCCTATGTCGTTAGTACCAATATGTACAACGACCTCTGCCTGTTTGCCCTCCCCCTTCAGAATTCCCTCTACCCGTTCGGAGACATCCTGGACCCTGGCACCAGGGAGGCAACATACCATCCTGGAGTCTCTTTCACGTCCACAGAAGCGCCTATCTGTGCCCCTGACTATAGAGTCCCCTATTACTATTACTCTTCTGCGCTTTGACCCTCCCTTCTGAACATCAGAGCCAGCCGTGGTGCCACTGCTCTGGCTGCTGCTGTTTTCCCCTGATAGGCTATCCCCCCCGACAGTATCCAAAGGGGTATATCTGTTCGAGAGGGGGACAACCACAGGGGATTCCTGCACTGACTGCCTGCCCTTTCTGGTGGTCACCCATTTCTCTGCCTGCACCTTGGGTGTGACCACATTTACATAACTGCGATCTATGACGCTTTCCGCCACCTGCATGCTCCTAAGTGCATCCAATTGCTGCTCCAACCGAACCATGCGGTCTGTGAGGAGCTCCAGTTGGGTGCACTTTCTGCAGATGAAGCCACCCGGGACGCTGGAAGCCTCCCGGACCTGCCACATCTCACAGTCAGAGCACAGCACCCCTCTAACTGACATTGCGTCAATTAATTAAAATTAAAATTTGTCTCTTTTTTTTTTTTTTTTATAAATACTTTTTTTTTTTAAATTGCAAAGTTACTGTCAACTATCTGTTTCCTGGCACTAAATTTCTAATAGAAATGCGATAGCTAACTATAATACTCTCCGATCTCTGGCTTAGATATCCTCTAAATTATAATTAAGTTATTATGTTTAATTAGTTCCCAAATACTCAAATATTTTTTAAATTTAGGTTAGAATCCCAACCAGCTCTCACACTCTCCCACTCTCACACTCTCCCACACTGTCTCCCTCTCTCACACTGTCTCCTTCTCTCACACTCTCTCCCTCTCTCACACTGTCTCCCTCTCTCACACTCTCTCCTCTCCCACACTGTCACCCACTCTCACACTCTCTCCCTCGCTCACACTCTCTCCCTCTCAACAATCCCTCCCTCTCTCACACTCTCTCCCTCTCCCACACTGTCTCCCACTCTCACACTCTCTCCCTCTCTAACACTCTCTCCCTCTCAACAATCCCTCCCACTCTCACACTCTCTCCCTCTCCCACACTGTCACCCACTCTCACAGTCTCTCCCTCTCTCACACTCACTCCCTCGCTCACACTCTCTCCCTCTCTCAAACTCTCTCCCTCTCCCACACTCCCTCCCTCTCTCACACTCTCTCCCTCTCTCACACTCTCTCCCTCTCCCACACTGTCTCCCTCTCTCACTCTCTCTCTCTCTCTCTCACACACTCCCTTCCTCTCTCACAGTGTCTCACTCTCTCCCTCTCTCACACTCTCTCCCTCTCCCACACTGTCACCCACTCTCACACTCTCTCCCTTTCCCACACTGCCTCCCACTCTCACACTCTCTCCCTCTCCCACGCTGCCTCCCACTCTCACACTCTCTCCCTCTACCACACTGCCTCCCACTCTCACACTCTCTCCCTCTCCCACACTGTCACCCACTCTCACACTCTCTCCCTCTCCCACACTGTCACCCACTCTCACACTCTCTCCCTCTCTCCCACTCTCTCCCTCTCCCACGCTGCCTCCCACTCTCACACTCTCTCCCTCTCCCACACTGTCTCCCACTCTCACACTCTCTCCCTCTCCCACACTGTCACCCACTCTCACACTCTCTCCCTTTCCCACACTGCCTCCCACTCTCACACTCTCTCCCTCTCCCACGCTGCCTCCCACTCTCACACTCTCTCCCTCTACCACACTGCCTCCCACTCTCACACTGTCTCCCTCTCTCACACTGTCTCCCACTCTCACACTGTCTCCCTCTCTCACACTGTCTCCCTCTCCCACACTGCCTCCCTCTCTCACACTGTCACCCAGTCTCACACTCTCTCCCTCTCTCACTCTCTCACTCTCTCTCTCTCTCACACACACTCCCTTCCTCTCTCACAGTGTCTCACTCTCTTCCTCTCTCACACTCTCTCCCTCTCCCACACTGTCACCCACTCTCACACTGTCTCCCTCTCTCACACTCTCTCCCTCTCTCACACTCTCTCCCTCTCTCACACTCTCTCCCTCTCTCACACTCTCTCCCTCTCTCACACTCTCTCCCTCTCTCACACTCTCTCCCTCTCTCACACTGTCTCCTTCTCTCACACTGTCTCCCTCTCCCACACTGTCTCCCTCTCCCACACTGTCACCCACTCTCACACTGTCTCCCTCTCCCACACTGTCACCCACTCTCACACTGTCTTCCTCTCCCACACTGCCTCCCACTCTCACACTCTCTCCCTCTCCCACACTGCCTCCCACTCTCACACTCTCTCCCTCTCCCACACTGCCTCCCACTCTCACACTCTCTCCCTCTCCCACACTGCCTCCCACTCTCACACTCTCTCCCTCTCCCACACTGCCTCCCACTCTCTCCCTCTCCCTCTCCCACACTGTCTCCCTCTCTCACTCTCTCTCTCTCTCTCTCTCACACACTCCCTTCCTCTCTCACAGTGTCTCACTCTCTCCCTCTCTCACACTCTCTCCCTCTCCCACACTCTCTCCCTCTCCCACACTGTCACCCACTCTCACACTGTCTCCCACTCTCATACTGTCTCCCTCTCTCACACTCTCTCCCTCTCTCACACTGTCTCCCTCTCTCACACTCTCTCCCTCTCCCACACTGTCACCCCCTCTCACACTGTCTCCCTCTCCCACACTGTCACCCACTCTCACACTCTCTCCGTCTCCCACACTGTCACCCAATCTCACACTGTCTCCCTCTCTCACACTCTCTCCCTCTCCCACACTGTCACCCACTCTCACACTCTCTCCCTCTCCCACACTGTCTCCCACTCTCACACTCTCTCCCTCTCCCACACTGCCTCCCACTCTCACACTCTCTCCCTCTCCCACACTGTCACCCACTCTCACACTCTCTCCCACTCTCACACTGTCTCCCTCTCTCACTCTCTCTCCCTCTCCCACACTGTCAACCACTCTCACACTCTCTCCCTCTCCCACACTGTCACCCACTCTCACACTGTCACCCACTCTCACACTGTCTTCCTCTCCCACACTGTCACCCACTCTCACACTCTCTCCCTCCCCCACACTGTCACCCACTCTCACACTCTCTCCCTCTCCCACACTGCCTCCCACTCTCACACTCTCTCCCTCTCCCACACTGCCTCCCACTCTCACACTGTCTCCCTCTCTCACAATCTCTCTCTCTCCCAGACTGTCTCCCTCTCTCACACTCTCTCCCTCTCTCACACTGTCTCCCTCTCTGACACTGTCTCCCTCTCCCACACAGTCTCCCTCTCTCACACTCTGTCCCTCTCTCACACTCTCGCCCTCTCCCACACAGTCACCCACTCTCACACTCTCTCCCTCTCCCACACAGTCACCCACTCTCACACTCTATCCCTCTCCCACACTGTCACCCACTCTCACACTCTCTCCCTCTCTCACAGTCTCTCCCTCTCCCACACTGTCACCCTCTGTCACACTCTCTCCCTCTCCCACACTGTCACCCACTCTCACACTCTCTCCCTCTCCCACACTGCCACCCACTCTCACACTGTCTCCCTCTCTGACACTCTCTCCCTCTCCCACACTGTCTCCCTCTCTCACACTGTCCCCCTCTCACACTCTCTCCCTCCCCCACACTACCTCCCACTCTCAGTCTCTCCCTCTCTCACACTCTCTCCCTCTCCCACACTGTCTCCCTCTCTCACACTGTCTCCCTCTCTGACACTCTCTCCCTCTCCCACACTGTCTCCCTCTCTCACACTCTGTCCCCCTCGCACAATCTCTCCCTCTCCCACACTACCTACCACTCTCAAAGTCTCTCCCTCTCTCACACTCTCTCCCTCTCCCACACTGTCTCCCTCTCTCACACTCTCTCCCTCGCTCACACTCTCTCCCTCTCAACAATCCCTCACACTCTCTCCCTCTCCCACACTACCTACCACTCTCACAGTCTCTCCCTCTCTCACACTCTCTCCCTCTCCCACACTGTCTCCCTCTCTCACACTCTCTCCCTCGCTCACACTCTCTCCCTCTCAACAATCCCTCACACTCTCTCCCTCTCCCACACTGCCTCCCACTCTCACACTCTCTCCCTCTCTCACAGTCTCTCCCTCTCTCACACTGTCTCCCTCTCTGACACTTTCTCCCTCTATTACATTCTTTCCCCCTCTCACACTCCCTCCCTCTCTCACAGTATCTCACTCTCTCCCTCTCTCACACTCTCTCCCTCCCTCACACTCTCTCCCTCTCTCCCACTCTCTCCCTCTTCCACACTGTCTCCCTCTCTCACACTCTCTCCCTCTCTCACACTCTCTCCCTCTCTCACACTCTCTCCCTCTCCCACACTGTCTCCCTCTCTGACACTCTCTCCCTCTCTCAAACTGTCTCCCTCTCTGACACTCTCTCCCTCTATCACATTCTGCCCCCCTCTCACACTCCCTCCCTCTCTCGCAGTGCCTCACTCTCTCACACTCTCTCACTCTCTCACCCTCCCTCTCTCACCCTCCCTCTCTCACACTTTCTCCCTCTCTCACACTCTCTCCCCCTCTCCCCTTTCGCATTCTCTCTTTTGTACTCCCTCCCTCTCGAGCACTCTCACCCTCTCTCACACTCTCCCCCTCACTTTCTCTCCCTCTGACACATTCTCTACCTCAGTCACCCTCCCTATCTCCCACTGTCTCCCATTTTGTCTCCTGTCAGACTCTCTCCCTCTCTCACACTCTCTCCCTGTCTAACACAATCTACCTGTCTCACTCACTCTCCCTTCCTCACACTCTCTCCCTCTCTCACCCTCCATCTCTCACAATCCCTCCATCTCTCACACTCCCTCTCTCAAATTCCTGCCTCTCACATACTTTCTTCTTCATAGATACTCACTCCCACTCTCCCACTCTCTCTAGCAGATTTCCCTTGTCTCACACTTACCCCTCTCTCACATTATGTCCCTCTCTCTCACTCTCCCCCTCTCTCTCTCTCTGCATCATGCCTCCCTCCCTCTCTCACATATCCGTTAGACACTTTCACACTCTGTCCCGCTCTCTCTCCATCCCTATATCTCTCTCCCTCCATGCCTCCCTCCCTCTCACAAAACTCCCTCAATGACACTTTCTCTCACACTCTTTCTCTCTCTCACACTTTGTCCCTCTCTCACACTTTCTCTCACTCTCTATCCCTCTCTCACAATTTCTCTAACACTCTTTCCCTCTCTCACACTTTCTCTCACTCTCTATCCCTCTCTCACACTTTCTCTCACACACTTTCCCTCTCTCACACTTTCTCTCACTCTCTTTCCCTCTCTCACAGTTTTTCTCACTCTCTTTCCCTCTCTCACAATTTCTCTCACTCTCTTTCTCTCTCTCACAATTTCTCTCACAATCTCTCCCTCTCTCACACTTTCCCTCTCTCACACTTTTTCTCACTCTCATTCCCTCTCTCACAATTTCTCTCACTCTCTTTCCCTCTCTCACAATTTCTCTCACACTCTTTCTCTCTCTCACACGTTCTCTCACATTCTTTCCCTCTCTCACACTTTTTCTCACTCTCTTTCCCTCTCTCACAATGTCTCTGACTCTATTTCACTCTCTCACACTTTGTCTTAAACTCTTTCCCTCTCTCACACTTTCTCTCATACTCTTTCCCTCTCTCACCCTTTCCGTCTCTCACACTTTCTCTCACACTTTCCCTCTCTCACACTTTCTCTCACACTCTTTCCCTCTATCACACTTTCTCTCACTCTCTTTCCCTCTCTCACACTTTCTCTCACACTCTTTCCCTCTCTCACACTTTCGCTCATACTCTTTCCCTCTATCACACTTTCTCTCACACTCTTTCCCTCTCTCACACTTTCTCTCACACTCTTTCCCTCTATCACACTTTCTCTCACTCTCTTTCCCTCTCTCACACTTTCCCTCACTATCGTTCCCTCTCCCGCTCCCTCAGTCACTCAGTCGCTCTCTCCTGTACTTATGTCTAAGATTATGTGAGTATTTAATACACCATCCTTCTCACCCAAACTGCCTCCGTCAGCCACTCACCCTCTCCACTCTCTGCTTCCCTTTCTCTCAGACAATCCACCTCTTTCTCCCGTTTTATCCTTTATTTCTCCACCCTCTTTCTCTCCCAATATCTCTCCTCACACCCTCTTTCTCTCTCACCCTGTCTTCTATCAGCACATCTCACACACCAGTTCTCTCTTCCTCCACATCTCACCCCGCCTCTCTCCCAGTTGAAGGGTGTATCAGATGGAGGCCGGTGTCAGTTAGAGACGGGGTACTAGTTTTCACTGCTGACTATGTTTTAATGCTGCTCTCTGAGGTGATGAGTTTGTTGCTGCTGCAGCCTCTGAGTTTTCTGAGGTTCCAATGATGCTAAATATTTTCTTAGTTTGAGGGGCTGAATCAGATTTAGATTTGGGATCACATACTTTGCGCTTTAAATAGTTCCAGATTTTGGAGACATTGAAATGTTCTACTTATGCTCAAACAGAAACTACTGAAATAAAATAAAGGAATGGTCACAGTTACAGAGACAGCTACATCCCAGAGTGCAGTGGAACCACACAGAGAAACACACTGACAATTGGAACTGAATCACTGAATGGTCACAGTTACAGAGGCAGCTACACCCCAGAGTGCAGTGGAACCACCCAGAGAAACACACTGACAATTGGAACTCAATCATTGAATGGTCACAGTCATAGAGACAGCTACGCCCCAGAGTGCAGTGGACCCACCCAGAGAAACACACTGACAATTGGAACTGAATCACTGAGTGGTCCCAGTTACAGAGGCAGCTACATCCCAGAGTGCAGTAGAACCACCCAGAGAAACACACTGACAATTGGAACGGAATCACTGAATGGTCACAGTTACAGAGGCAGCTACAGCCGAGAGTGCAGTGGACCCACCCAGAGAAACACACTGACAATTGGAACTGAATCACTGAATGGTCACAGTTACAGAGGCAGCTACACCCTAGAGTGCAGTGTAACCACCCAGAGAAACACACTGACAATTGGAACGGAATCACTGAATGGTCACCGTCACAGAGACAACTACACTCCAGAGTGCAGTGGAACCACACAGAGAAACACACTGACAATTGGAACTGAATCACTGAATGGTCACAGTTACAGAGACAGCTACACCCCAGGGTGCAGTGGAACCACCCAGAGAAACACACTGACAATTGGAACTGAATCATTGAATGGTCACAGTTATAGAGACAGCTACACCCCAGGGTGCAGTGGAACCACCCTGAGAAAAACACTGACAATTGGAACTGAATCACTGAATGGTCACCGTCACAGAGACAACTACACCCCAGAGTGCAGTGGAACCACCCAGAGAAACAGACTGAAAATTGGAACTGAATCACTGAATGGTCACAGTTACAGAGGCAGCTACATCCCAGAGAGCAGTGGAACCACCAAGAGAAACACACTGACAATTGGAACTGAATCTCTGAATGGTCACAGTTAGAGAGACAGCTACAACCCAGAGTGCATTGGAACCACCCAGAGAAACACACTGACAATTGGAACTGAATCACTGAATGGTCACAGTTACAGAGGCAGCTACACCCCAAAGTGCAGTGGACCCACCCAGAGAAACACACTGACAATTGGAACTGAATCACTGAATGGTCACAGTGGAGTGAGGGATATCACTGAAACAATCTGAGATGTAGAGATGGGACTGATGTTGTCTGAGTGGACAGCATCCTTTCTGTTAATGTTAGTTGAACAATGTGATCAACACCGTCCGGTGTTTGCAAAGAGGTCACTCACTCAGAAAAATAATATTTTCTTTCACTGAACACAATATCGTAATCTGTTTGTTCACATCTTGAAAAATAAGTTAAAACGATGTCACAACCTCAATTTCCCTTGTGTGGTTCCACAGGGTATTAATTAAAAGCTTGGAGAATATATAACCTCAGAGTTTTAGACAGAGAGATTGCCAATCGCAGGAAGGGACACATCACTTCACACTGAAAATGCATCGTCCAATTGATATGGTTGAGAAAGTATTCTACCCAATCCTGGCTATTGTTGGTGTTCCTGGTAAGTGACTGTCACCATTGAAGTTGTGTTAATCTGTGTGTGAGCGGCTCTCTGATTTTAAACTGGGACTGAAAATATCTGATCCTGATCTCGTGCTCACTGTGAAATAGACACCTGGTCAACGATATAATTGTCAAATGTATTCAAGCATGTCAATGGTTTGAATCCCTTTCATCAACTCACAATAAACCTCTGTTTGTAACTCACTGGATCTCTGACCGGGGAAGTTATTATATTGAGTGGAATTTTGTATAATGTTAGATTGGATCTCAGTGAAGGCAATCTCTCTGAACGGAGGTTTAGGAGGAGAAAGAATTAAATCACACTGAGTGTGGGTATCTGTCAGTGTGGAATTGTACTGACTGTGGGTCACTATCAGAGTGGAATATCTGACGGCGGTGAACAAGGATTACTGGAAGTGTCTGTCAGTGTAGAATTGTACTGACTGTGGGTCACTATCAGAGTGGAATATCTGACAGCGGCGAACAAGGATTACTGGAAGTATCTGTCAGTGTAGAATTGTACTGAGTGTGGGTCACTATCAGAGTGGAATATCTGACAGCGGTGAACAATGATTACTGGAAGTATCTGTCAGTGTGGAATTGTACTGAGTGTGGATCACTAACCAGAGTGGAATATCTGACAGCGGTGAACAAGGATTACTGGAAGTATCTGTCAGTGTAGAATTGTACTGACTGTGGGTCCCACACCAGTGTGGAATATCTGACAGCAGTGAAGAAGGATTACTGGAAATGTCTGTCAGTGTAGAATTGTACTGACTGTGGGTCTCTCACCAGAGTGGGATATCTGATCCAATTATCTCTCTATTACTGGGACTATCTGTCCGTGTAGAATTCTATTGTGTGTGGGTCAGTAACTGGACTGAAATTAGTTGGTTCTATTTTGAAATGATGTATTTTATTGGTGAGGGGTCGCTCCATTCTGTGGAGTTCTCTCTGTGTGTTTTTACTTTGGAATAGGTTGAAAACGGGAAGAGTTTGGCTGTGTTTTGAAGATGTTTGATATTTATTGTATGAAGTGCAATGTCTCTATCTCTGTTTTCTATTGATCTACTCTAACAGGAACAGTATCACCCACACTCTAATGTTTCATAAAACCCACAACAGTGCAGTATTCCACTAGGTTTTGTGATATTTTCTCATTCCTATTCATCCTGAAATGAACTCACATGTTTGATCAATTTTTATGGGTGTTTTTAAACTGTCTTTCTGCTTCACACGATTTGTGAATCTATTCACCTGAAGCCAGAAACCCCTCCAGTCCATTCACACACTTGTTTTCCAAGGAGCGATTGGGGGACTTATTGTTCTGATCAAAATGCAGCAGCGGACACTGATCTGTCGGGACATTAATGTCCCATCTAAATACCCACTTTCCAAATTCATAATTAATGATAAATGTGTGCCTGTAATTAGTTGTATTCTGCCTCTGTATTCACTATCACTCTCAATTTGATTCTGTCTGTAAATTGTGTAATTATCATTCTGCTTCCCGATCCCATACTGTTGATGGGAATGGTGAAGGAGAGTGATCCCAGTGCTGATCCTTGTGGAACACCACTTCCCACCTTCCACCAACCAGCCTAAATCCCTTTAACTCCTCTCGCTGTTTTCTGTGTGTGTCGCCAGCATGTGTCCATCCTGCTGCTGTGTCCCCTAACTCCACTGGCTCTGAGATTACCCATCAGTCTGTTATGTCGGATCTTACTGACGGCCTTTAGAAAATCAAATTGTTTAACATCCATCATACTACTCAGATCTATTATTTCTGGTAGTTATTGAAATAATTGGATGAAATGTGTCAGGAAGAATGTTGACTTTGGAATATGTGCCGACTATTTAGTATACTCTGTGTTACTGGATTTCTTTTAACTCAGACTTCTAATTCAATGCTTCCAACTGTTGACATTGTGACTGGAAGATGTGATTATATTCTGTTCTAAATTCAAGAATAACAGAGACCTACTTCTGCTTCTCAATTCTTTGGTAATTATTCTGATGTTGATCAGTGAATAGATAATATTGTCTCAGCTGTTTCTGTCTATTTTATGAATATTTGTTGTGAAATCCATCCGCCTCCAGTGATCTCCCTCTACCTGGACCCCACCCTCTGGCCTCCTATCAGCTCTTGATCTTTTCATTGAGATCTGTCAGTGCGACATCGACCGTCTCAATTTCCCTGTGCCTCTCACCAACTCTATCCTGACTCACTCTAAACTTGCTCCAATCCTCTCTCGAATATCCAACCCTGGCCTGGTGATCTAAGCTGCTCACAAGGGCGGTGTCATTATTGTCTTGTGTCCTGACCTCTTCCTCACAGAGGCTGACCGTCAGCTCTCAGGCACAGCCTGGTACCTCCCCCTGGACCAGCAGCACACCACCAAACATCATGATATTGTTTCCAGGGCTTTCACTGACCTCGTTGACTCTGGATATCTTCTGTCCTCAGCCTCGGACATCATAGGCCCACATCCCCACACATCCTGCATCAACCTCCCGCTTCTACCTCCTTCCCAAAATCCACAAACAGGGAAGTCCCAGTGCACCCATTATTTCGGCCTGTTCCAGCCCCACCAAGATCATTTCTTCCCATCTTGATTCCATCCCCTTTACCCTGTTCTGCCCCTTCCCAAAGACAGTGGTGCCACACTGACACAGTGGTTTGCACTGCTGCCTCACAGCAGCAGGATCCCGAAATCAATTCCTACCTTGGGTGACTGTCTGTGTGGAGACTGTACTTTTTCTCCCTGTCTGTGTGGGTTTCCTCCGGGTGTCCGGTTACCTCCCATAACCCAAAGATGTGCAGGTTAGGTGGATTGGCCATGCTAAATTACTCCGTAGTGTCCAAAAAGATGTGTAGGTTAGATTAAGGGGTTAATGAGATAGGCGGGGGAGTGAGCTTGGTTGAGGTACTCTTTCAGAGGTTTGGTACAGACTTAATGGGCCGAATGGCCTCCTTCTGCACTGTGGGGATGTTATGGTTCCTGATTCCTCTGGTGTCGTATGTCATATAAACAAGGTCCATTTCCCTGGCCCTAACCGCCTAATCTTCACAATGGACGTCCAATCCCTCGGCACCTCCGTTCCCCAACACGAGGGCTGTGTTCAGACCCTCATTCCCTGCTTCCTGTAAAGACTGCATCTCATTCTCCCACTTTCTCCGCCTCCATCGCCTCTGAACTGATGCTGGCGTCTTCGAAAATAGCCCCCCTGGCATGTCTGTCTTTTCCTTAACCGGGCCGTCCCCACCACCTTCCTTTGTTAACAGGGCTCTCAATCGTGTTCAATTCACTTCTCACACCTCTGTCCTCACACAGCCCCCTCCCTCCCGGAAACATGATAGGGTTCCTCTCCTCACTTTCCACACCATCAGCCTCCCCATTGAATGGGAAATCCTCCTCCATTTATGCCAACTCCAGCATGATGTCACCACCAAACACATCTTCACCTCTCTCCAATCACCCCCCTCAATGTCTGCATTCCTCAGGTACCGCTCCCTCCCCCTTGTCCACTTCCCCCTCACACTCCACACCCCTTTCCCTTCCCCCAGCACCTTCCCCTGCAATCACAGACGGTGCAACAACTGTCCCTTTACCTCCTCCCGTGTCCCGGTTCTCAGCAGCAAACTCTCCTTTCTGGGGAAGCAGCGTTTCACTTCTGTGCCTTCAGTTTGTTCTCCTGTATTCGCTGCTGCCAATACCGTCTCCTCGACATTGGGGAGACTAAACGCAGACTGGGAGGCTGCTTTGTGGAACACCTTCACTCAGCCCACAGCATGGCCCCAGCCTTCCTGTTGTGGCCATGTTAACTCAGCACCTTGCTCTCGGGCCCACATGTCTGTCCTTGGCCTGCTGCCAGAATGCAGTGAAGCCCAACGCGAGCTGGAGGAGCAACATCTCATCGTCCAATTAGGATGTTGCATCCCGCAGGACGTAACTTTAATTTCAACAACTTTAGTCTGGGAACTTTCTCCTCCATCTTAACGCTCTTGTTTTGGAATGTTCCTACTTTTTTGTCGAATGAAATGAGTCCGAATCTGGAGAGAGTCTATTCCGGCCAAGTGAACCCTGGGGAATGTCCAATGCCGGAGCGGGAATACTCCTGAGAAAAGCTTGGCAGGGATTCTTTCCAAACAGTGAGAGGATGGATTCCTGGGAACAGTGATGTTGGGATGTTCGAGACATGGCAATGGGGGATTCCTGGGAGCGGGTGCTGTACGAATGACTAAACCTGGGAGGGGTGATCCCTCGGGATGTTCTGGAGACTGGACAGACTCTATTCTGGACAGGCTGGGCTTCACGGTAGCACAGTGGTTGGCACAGTTGATTCACAGCTCCAGGGTCCCAGGTTTGATTCCCGGCTTGGGTCACTGTCTGTGTGGAGTCTGCACTTTACCAACCGTGTCTGCGTGGGTTTCCACCGGGTGCTCCGGTTTCCTCCCACAGTACAAAGATGTGCGGGTTAGGTGGATTGGCCATGATAAATTGTGTTTAGTTTCCAAACAATTTTGATGGGGTCACTGGGTTATGGGGATGGGGTGGGCTGAACTGGTTTTCTCTTTCCAAGGGCCGGTGCAGACTCGATGGGCCGAATGGCCTCCTTTTGCACTGTACAGGCTATATTTCTATTCCTCCCATGGTTATGAAGTGGGAAGGTCCCGCGTTTGTTTTATTTTTCCCATTGATCGTGGAGTATTCAAATAAACCAGGAGTGGGGTCCAACCCCATCAGAAATCCAATCCAGGGAACGGTCCAATCCGGGGTGTGGTCCAATAATTGAGCTGGGATGACAATCTCGGGTATGTTTGTATCCGGTTTGGGAAACCTGGCCGGCCTGAGTGAATCCTGTAAATCAGACTAAATGAGAAATGTAACCTCTCCCAAAGGTCTCTGAATTATAAGCATTTTCCTCCCACTGCCATCAAACTGACAGGGCTGCAATTCACACTTTCCCCCCCCCCCCCATTCCCCACCTTTAACACTGGAGTTACATTTCCTACTCCCCTCTCTGCAATGTTAATCTCTGTGCCCACTCCTCTCCCCACACCCCCACCCACCCACTGTCCATTATATTGATGCTGCAATTGTGTCCTGGTTCAGACAGGGAGATTCATTACCCAATAATTTCCCGCGTCTCTCCTTTCTCTCTCTGACAGTTAATATACTGGGAATTGTGATTCTGTGTCGGGGGAAGTGTGGCCTCTCTACCTGCACCACTCGCTACCTGGTGGCCATGGCAACGGCGGATCTGCTGTTTATTATCATTAACCCCATACTGAACATGATCAATGTTTATTATTTCCCCCGGAGTTTCCTGGCCCTCACCCCTGTGTGTCGTGTTAACTTTGTCCTGCTCTCTGCAGCCACGGACTGTTCTGTCTGGTTCACCCTCACTTTCTCCTTTGATCGATTTGTGGCCATTCGCTGCCAGAAACTGAAAAGTAAATATTGCACCGGGAAAACTGCGGCTGTGGTTCTGTCCACAAGCGGCCTCCTGCTCTGTGTGAAAAACATCCCCGGGTACTTTACATTGGAACCTGGGGGGATAATCGACAATGTCCAGTGGTTCTGCGTCACAAAGAGCAGCGTTCTCACTGACCCGGGATGGGGTGGGTATATCTGGTTTGATCAGGTTGTAACCCCATTGGTGCCGTTCTTCTCAATCCTGTTGACCAACGCTCTGACAGTCAGACACATTTTACTCAGCAGTCGGGTCCGGAAGGCACTGAGGGCCCAGAGCCAGGGAGACAATCGCAGCGACCCAGAGATGGAGAGCAGAAGGAAGTCAATGATTTTACTCTTCAGCATCTCCGGAACGTTCATCCTCCTCTGGACCGTGTCTGTTATTAAATTTTTCTATATGGATGTGAGAGGATTATATTACATCACCATTCCTCAATATAATTTACAACAAGTCGGATATATGCTGCAGGATTTAAATTGCTGCACAAACACATTTATTTATGTGGTGACTCAGTCCAGGTTCAGGGAGCAGATCAAGGTCGGGGTGAAATATCCGGTCACATCAATTATTAAATTAATGAGAAAATAAAACTGACTGAAAACCCCTCAGCCAATCAGGAGCTCCAGCCGCTGACTGACAGTCTCTCAGCCAATCAGGAGCTCCAGCCGCTGACTGACAGCCTCTCAGCCAATCAGGAGCTCCAGCCGCTGACTGACAGCCTCTCAGCCAATCAGGAGATCCAGCCGCTGACTGACAGCCTCTCAGCCAATCAGGAGCTCCAGCCGCTGCAGACAGCCTCTCAGCCAATCAGAAGTTCCAACCGCTGACTGACAGCCTCTCAGCCAATCAGGAGATCCAGCCGCTGACTGACAGCCTCTCAGCCAATCAGGAGCTCCAGCCGCTGCAGACAGCCTCTCAGCCAATCAGGAGCTCCAGCCGCTGACTGACAGCCTCTCAGCCAATCAGGAGCCCCAACCGCTGACTGACAGTCTCTCAGCCAATCAGGAGCCCCAACCGCTGACTGACAGCCTCTCAGCCAATCAGGAGCTCCAGCCGCTGACTGACAGCCTCTCAGCCAATCAGGAGCTCCAGCCGCTGACTGACAGCCTCTCAGCCAATCAGGAGCCCCAACCGCTGACTGACAGCCTCTCAGCCAATCAGGAGCTCCAGCCGCTGACTGACAGTCTCTCAGCCAATCAGGAGCTCCAGCCGCTGACTGACAGCCTCTCAGCCAATCAGGAGCCCCAACCGCTGACTGTCAGCCAATCAGGAGATCCAGCCGCTGACTGACAGCCTCTCAGCCAATCAGGAGCTCCAGCCGCTGACTGACAGCCTCTCAGCCAATCAGGAGCTCTAGCCGCTGACTGACAGTCTCTCAGCCAATCAGGAGCTCCAGCCGCTGACTGACAGCCTCTCAGCCAATCAGGAGCTCCAGCCGCTAACTGACAGCCTCTCAGCCAATCAGGAGCTCCAGCCGCTGACTGACAGTCTCTCAGCCAATCAGGAGCTCCAGCCGCTGACTGACAGTCTCTCAGCCAATCAGGAGCTCCAGCCGCTGACTGACAGTCTCTCAGCCAATCAGGAGCCCCAACCGCTGACTGACAGCCTCTCAGCCAATCAGGAGCTCCAGCCGCTGACTGACAGCCTCTCAGCCAATCAGGAGCTCCAGTCGCTGACTGGCAGTCTCTCAGCCAATCAGGAGCTACAACCGCTGACTGACAGCCTCTCTGCCAATCAGGAGCTCCAGCCGCTGACTGACAGTCTCTCAGCCAATCAGGAGCTCCAGCCGCTGACTGACAGTCTCTCAGCCAATCAGGAGCTCCAGCCGCTGACTGGCAGTCTCTCAGCCAATCAGGAGCTCCAGCCGCTGACTGACAGCCTCTCAGCCAATCAGGAGCTCCAGCCGCTGACTGACAGTCTCTCAGCCAATCAGGAGCCCCAACCGCTGACTGACAGTCTCTCAGCCAATCAGGAGCTCCAGCCGCTACGAACAGCCACTCAGCCAATCAGGAGCTCCAGCCGCTGACTGAAACCATCTCAGCCAATCAGCAGCTCCAGCCGCTGACTGACAGTCTCTCAGCCAATCAGGAGCTCCA
This sequence comes from Scyliorhinus torazame, assembly GCF_047496885.1. Taxonomy (NCBI): domain Eukaryota; kingdom Metazoa; phylum Chordata; class Chondrichthyes; order Carcharhiniformes; family Scyliorhinidae; genus Scyliorhinus; species Scyliorhinus torazame. The sequence goes on along the minus strand of NW_027307891.1, from coordinate 258,241 downwards.
GCCGCTGACTGACAGTCTCTCAGCCAATCAGGAGCTCCAGCCGCCGACTGGCAGTCTCTCAGCCAATCAGGAGCTCCAACCGCTGACTGACAGTCTGTCAGCCAATCAGTATCTCCTGGCGCTGACTGACAGTCTCTCAGCCAATCAGGAGCTGGTTCTGGGGCGTGGGGAACACTGACAGTGCTGGCTGTATGGTGGGAGCACTGACAGTGCTGGCTGTGTGGTGGGAGCACTGACAGTGCTGGCTGTGTGGGGGGAGCACTGACAGTGCTGGCTGTGTGGGGGAGCACTTACAGTGCTGGCTGTGTGGTGGGAGCACTGACAGTGCTGGCTGTGTGGGGGAGCACTGACAGTGCTGGCTGTGTGGTGGGAGCACTGAAAGTGCTGGCTGTGTGGTGGAACATTGACAGTGCTGGCTGTGTGGTGGGAGCACTGACAGTGCTGGCTGTGTGGGGGAGCACTGACAGTGCTGGCTGTGTGGTGGGGAGCACTGACAGTGCTGGCTGTGTGAGGGGAGCACTGACAGTGCTGGCTGTGTGGGGAGAGCACTGACAGTACTGGCTGTGTATTGGGAGCACTGACAGTGCTGGCTGTGTGGTGGGAGCACTGACAGTGCTGGCTGTGTGAGGGAGCACTGACAGTGCTGGCTGTGTGGTGGGAGCACTGACAGTGCTGGCTGTGTGGTGGGAGCACTGACAGTGCTGGCTGTCTGGGGGGAGCATTGACAGTGCTGGCTGTGTGGGGTGGGAGCACTGACAGTGCTGGCTGTGTGGTGGGAGCACTGACAGTGCTGGCTGAATGGGGGGAGCACTGACAGTGCTGGCTGTGTGGGGGGGGCACTGACAGTGCTGGTTGTGTGGTGGGAGCACTGACACTGCTGGCTGTGTGGGGTGGGAGCACTGACAGTGCTGGCTGTGTGGGGGGAGCACTGACAGTGCTGGCTGTGTGGGGTGGGAGCACTGACAGTGCTGGCTGTGTGGTGGGAGCACTGACAGTGCTGGCTGTATGGGGGGAGCACTGACAGTGCTGGCTGTGTGGGGGGGCACTGACAGTGCTGGTTGTGTGGTGGGAGCACTGACAGTGCTGGCTGTGTGGTGGGAGCACTGACAGTGCTGGCTGTGTGGGGTGAGCACTGACAGTGCTGGTTGTGTGGTGGGAGCACTGACAGTGATCGTGTGTGGTGGGAGCACGGACAGCGCGGGCTGTGTGGTGGGAGCACTGGCAGTGCTGGCTGTGTGGGGAAGCGCTGACAGTGCTGCTGTGTGGTGGGAGCATTGACAGTGCTGGCTGTGTGGTGGGAGCACTGGCAGTGCTGGCTGTGTGGGGGGGAGCACTGACAGTGCTGGGTGTGTGGTGGGAGAACTGACAGTGCTTGCTGCGTGGGGGAGCACTGACAGTGCAGGCTGTGTGGGGGAGCACTGACAGTGCTGGCTGTGTGGGGGGAGCACTGACAGTGCTGGCTGTGTGGGGGAGCACTGACAGTGCTGGCTGTGCGGGGGAGCACTGACAGTGCTGGTTGTGTGGTGGGAGCACTGACAGTGCTGGCTGTGTGGGGGGAGCACTGACAGTGCTGGCTGTCTGGGGGAGCACTGACAGTGCTGGCTGTGTGGGGGAGCACTGACAGTGCTGGCTGTGTGGGGTGAGCACTGACAGTGCTGGCTGTGTGGTGGGAGCACTGACAGTGCTGGCTGTGTCGGGAGAGCACTGACAGTGCTGGCTGTTGGGGAGCACTGACAGTGCTGGCTGTGTGCGGGGAGCACTGACAGTGCTGGCTGTGTGGGGAGCACTCACAGTGCTGGCTGTGTGGGGTGAGCACTGACAGTGCTGGCTGTGGGGTGGGAGCACTGGCAGTGCTGGCTGTGTGGTGGGAGCACTTACAGTGCTGGCTGTGTGGTGGGAGCACTGCCATTGCTGGCTGTGTGTTCGGAGCACTGACAGTGCTGGCTGTGTGGGTGGAGCACTGGCAGTGCTTGCTGTGTGATGGGAGCACTGGCAGTGCTGGCTGTGTGGTGGGAGCACTGGCAGTGCTGGCTGTGTGGGGGGAGCACTGACAGTGCTGGCTGTGTGTTGGGAGCACTGACAGTGCTGGCTGTGTGGGGTGAGCACTGACAGTGCTGGCTGTGTGGGGGGAGCACTGACAGTGCTGGCTGTGTGGGGGGATCACTGGAAGGGCTGGCTGTGTGGGGGAGCACTGACAGTGCTGGCTGTGTGGGGGGAGTACTAACAGTGCTGGCTGTGTGGTGGGAGCACTGACAGTGCTGGCTGTGTGGTGGGAGCACGGGCAGTGCTGGCTGTGAGGTGGGAGCACTGGCAGTGCTGGCTGTGTGGGGGAGCACTGACAGTGCTGGCTGTGTGGGGAGCACTGACAGTGCTGTCTGTGCGGTGGGAGCACATTTATTTATGTGGTGACTCAGTCCAGGTTCAGGGAGCAGATCAAGATTGCGGTGAAATATCCGGTTGCATCAATTATTAAATTAATGAGAAAATAAAACTGACTGAAAGCCCCTCAGCCAATCAGGAGTTCCAACCGCTGACTGACAGTCTCTCAGCCAATCAGGAGTTCCAACCGCTGACTGACAGTCTCTCAGCCAATCAGGGGCTCCAGCCGCCGACTGGCAGTCTCTCAGCCAATCAGGAGCTCCAACCGCTGACTGACAGTCTCTCAGCCTATCAGTATCTCCTGGCGCTGACTGACAGCCTCTCAGCCAATCAGGAGCTGGGTCTGGGGCGTGGGGAACACTGACAGTGCTGGCTGTGTGGTGGGAGCACTGACAGTGCTGGCTGTGTGCGGGAGCACTGACAGTGCTGGCTGTGTGGGGGAGCGCTGACAGTGCTGGCTGTGTGGTGGGAGGACTGACAGTGCTGGCTGTGTGGTGGTAGCACTGACAGTGCTGGCTGTGTGCGGAGCGCTGACAGTGCTGGCTGTGTGGTGGGAGCACTGACAGTGCTGGCTGTGTGGTGGGAGCACTGACAGTGGTGGCTGTGTGGGGGAGCACTCACAGTGCTGGCTGTGTGGGGAGCACTGACAGTGCTGGCTGTGTGGTGGGAACACTGACAGTGCTGGCTCTGTGGGGGAGCACTGGCAGTGCTGGCTGTGTGGGGAAGCGCTGACAGTGCTGCTGTGTGGTGGGAGCATTGACAGTGCTGGCTGTGTGGTGGGAGCACTGGCAGTGCTGGCTGTGTGGGGGGGAGCACTGACAGTGCTGGGTGTGTGGTGGGAGAACTGACAGTGCTTGCTGCGTGGGGGAGCACTGACAGTGCAGGCTGTGTGGGGGAGCACTGACAGTGCTGGCTGTGTGGGGGGAGCACTGACAGTGCTGGCTGTGTGGGGGAGCACTGACAGTGCTGGCTGTGCGGGGGAGCACTGGCAGTGCTGGCTGTGTGGGGGAGCACTGACAGTGCTGGCTGTGTGGGGAGCACTGACAGTGCTGTCTGTGCGGTGGGAGCACATTTATTTATGTGGTGACTCAGTCCAGGTTCAGGGAGCAGATCAAGATTGCGGTGAAATATCCGGTTGCATCAATTATTAAATTAATGAGAAAATAAAACTGACTGAAAGCCCCTCAGCCAATCAGGAGTTCCAACCGCTGACTGACAGTCTCTCAGCCAATCAGGAGTTCCAACCGCTGACTGACAGTCTCTCAGCCAATCAGGGGCTCCAGCCGCCGACTGGCAGTCTCTCAGCCAATCAGGAGCTCCAACCGCTGACTGACAGTCTCTCAGCCTATCAGTATCTCCTGGCGCTGACTGACAGCCTCTCAGCCAATCAGGAGCTGGGTCTGGGGCGTGGGGAACACTGACAGTGCTGGCTGTGTGGTGGGAGCACTGACAGTGCTGGCTGTGTGCGGGAGCACTGACAGTGCTGGCTGTGTGGGGGAGCGCTGACAGTGCTGGCTGTGTGGTGGGAGCACTGACAGTGCTGGCTGTGTGGTGGTAGCACTGACAGTGCTGGCTGTGTGCGGAGCGCTGACAGTGCTGGCTGTGTGGTGGGAGCACTGACAGTGCTGGCTGTGTGGTGGGAGCACTGACAGTGGTGGCTGTGTGGGGGAGCACTCACAGTGCTGGCTGTGTGGGGAGCACTGACAGTGCTGGCTGTGTGGTGGGAACACTGACAGTGCTGGCTCTGTGGGGGAGCACTGGCAGTGCTGGCTGTGTGGGGAAGCGCTGACAGTGCTGCTGTGTGGTGGGAGCATTGACAGTGCTGGCTGTGTGGTGGGAGCACTGGCAGTGCTGGCTGTGTGGGGGGAGCACTGACAGTGCTGGGTGTGTGGTGGGAGAACTGACAGTGCTTGCTGCGTGGGGGAGCACTGACAGTGCAGGCTGTGTGGGGGAGCACTGACAGTGCTGGCTGTGTGGGGGGAGCACTGACAGTGCTGGCTGTGTGGGGGAGCACTGACAGTGCTGGCTGTGCGGGGGAGCACTGACAGTGCTGGTTGTGTGGTGGGAGCACTGACAGTGCTGGCTGTGTGGGGGGAGCACTGACAGTGCTGGCTGTCTGGGGGAGCACTGACAGTGCTGGCTGTGTGGGGGAGCACTGACAGTGCTGGCTGTGTGGGGTGAGCACTGACAGTGCTGGCTGTGTGGTGGGAGCACTGACAGTGCTGGCTGTGTCGGGAGAGCACTGACAGTGCTGGCTGTTGGGGAGCACTGACAGTGCTGGCTGTGTGCGGGGAGCACTGACAGTGCTGGCTGTGTGGGGAGCACTCACAGTGCTGGCTGTGTGGGGTGAGCACTGACAGTGCTGGCTGTGGGGTGGGAGCACTGGCAGTGCTGGCTGTGTGGTGGGAGCACTTACAGTGCTGGCTGTGTGGTGGGAGCACTGCCATTGCTGGCTGTGTGTTCGGAGCACTGACAGTGATGCCTGTGTGGGTGGAGCACTGGCAGTGCTTGCTGTGTGATGGGAGCACTGGCAGTGCTGGCTGTGTGGTGGGAGCACTGGCAGTGCTGGCTGTGTGGGGGGAGCACTGACAGTGCTGGCTGTGTGTGGGGAGCACTGACAGTGCTGGCTGTGTGGTGGGAACACTGACAGTGCTGGCTGTGTGGTGGGAGCACGGGCAGTGCTGGCTGTGAGGTGGGAGCACTGGCAGTGCTGGCTGTGTGGGGGGAGCACTGACAGTGCTGGCTGTGTGGGGGAGCACTGACAGTGCTGGCTGTGTGGGGAGCACTGACAGTGCTGTCTGTGCGGTGGGAGCACATTTATTTATGTGGTGACTCAGTCCAGGTTCAGGGAGCAGATCAAGATTGCGGTGAAATATCCGGTTGCATCAATTATTAAATTAATGAGAAAATAAAACTGACTGAAAGCCCCTCAGCAAATCAGGAGTTCCAACCGCTGACTGACAGTCTCTCAGCCAATCAGGAGTTCCAACCGCTGACTGACAGTCTCTCAGCCAATCAGGGGCTCCAGCCGCCGACTGGCAGTCTCTCAGCCAATCAGGAGCTCCAACCGCTGACTGACAGTCTCTCAGCCTATCAGTATCTCCTGGCGCTGACTGACAGCCTCTCAGCCAATCAGGAGCTGGGTCTGGGGCGTGGGGAACACTGACAGTGCTGGCTGTGTGGTGGGAGCACTGACAGTGCTGGCTGTGTGCGGGAGCACTGACAGTGCTGGCTGTGTGGGGGAGCGCTGACAGTGCTGGCTGTGTGGTGGGAGCACTGACAGTGCTGGCTGTGTGGTGGTAGCACTGACAGTGCTGGCTGTGTGCGGAGCGCTGACAGTGCTGGCTGTGTGGTGGGAGCACTGACAGTGCTGGCTGTGTGGTGGGAGCACTGACAGTGGTGGCTGTGTGGGGGAGCACTCACAGTGCTGGCTGTGTGGGGAGCACTGACAGTGCTGGCTGTGTGGTGGGAACACTGACAGTGCTGGCTCTGTGGGGGAGCACTGACAGTACTGGCTGTGTATTGGGAGCACTGACAGTGCTGGCTGTGTGGTGGGAGCACTGACAGTGCTGGCTGTGTGAGGGAGCACTGACAGTGCTGGCTGTGTGGTGGGAGCACTGACAGTGCTGGCTGTGTGGGGCGAACTCTGACAGTGCTGGCTCTGTGGGGGAGCACTGACAGTGCTGACTGTGTGGGGGGAGCACTGGCAGTGCTGACTGTGTGGGGGAGCACTGACAGTGCTGGCTGTGTGGGGGAGCACGGGCAGTGCTGGCTGTGTGAGGGGAGCACTGACAGAGCTGGCTGTGTGGGGGAGCACTGACAGTGCTGGCTGTGTGGGGGAGCACTGACAGTGCTGGCTGTGTTGGGGAGCACTGACAGTGCTGGCTGTGTGGTGGAGCACTGACAGTGCTGGCTGTGGTGGAGCACTGACAGTGCTGGCTCTGTGGGGGAGCACTGACAGTGCTAGCTGTGTGAGGGGAGCACTGACAGTGCTGGCTGTGTAGGGAGAGCACTGGCAGTGCTGGCTGTGTGGGGGGAGCACTGACAGTGCTGGTTGTGTGGTGGGAGCACTGACAGTGCTGGCTGTGTGGTGGGAGCACTGACAGTGCTGGCTGTGTGGGGGAGCACTGACAGTGCTGGCTGCGTGAGGGGAGCACTGACAGTGCTGGCTGTGTGGGGGGAGCACTGACAGTGCTGGCCGTGTGGTGGGAGCACAGACAGTGCTGGCTGTGTGAGGGGAGCACTGACAGTGCTGGCTGTGTGGTGGGAACACTGACAGTGCTGGCTCTGTGGGGGAGCACTGGCAGTGCTGGCTGTGTGGGGAAGCGCTGACAGTGCTGCTGTGTGGTGGGAGCATTGACAGTGCTGGCTGTGTGGTGGGAGCACTGGCAGTGCTGGCTGTGTGGGGGGGAGCACTGACAGTGCTGGGTGTGTGGTGGGAGAACTGACAGTGCTTGCTGCGTGGGGGAGCACTGACAGTGCAGGCTGTGTGGGGGAGCACTGACAGTGCTGGCTGTGTGGGGGGAGCACTGACAGTGCTGGCTGTGTGGGGGAGCACTGACAGTGCTGGCTGTGCGGGGGAGCACTGGCAGTGCTGGCTGTGTGGGGGAGCACTGACAGTGCTGGCTGTGTGGGGAGCACTGACAGTGCTGTCTGTGCGGTGGGAGCACATTTATTTATGTGGTGACTCAGTCCAGGTTCAGGGAGCAGATCAAGATTGCGGTGAAATATCCGGTTGCATCAATTATTAAATTAATGAGAAAATAAAACTGACTGAAAGCCCCTCAGCCAATCAGGAGTTCCAACCGCTGACTGACAGTCTCTCAGCCAATCAGGAGTTCCAACCGCTGACTGACAGTCTCTCAGCCAATCAGGGGCTCCAGCCGCCGACTGGCAGTCTCTCAGCCAATCAGGAGCTCCAACCGCTGACTGACAGTCTCTCAGCCTATCAGTATCTCCTGGCGCTGACTGACAGCCTCTCAGCCAATCAGGAGCTGGGTCTGGGGCGTGGGGAACACTGACAGTGCTGGCTGTGTGGTGGGAGCACTGACAGTGCTGGCTGTGTGCGGGAGCACTGACAGTGCTGGCTGTGTGGGGGAGCGCTGACAGTGCTGGCTGTGTGGTGGGAGCACTGACAGTGCTGGCTGTGTGGTGGTAGCACTGACAGTGCTGGCTGTGTGCGGAGCGCTGACAGTGCTGGCTGTGTGGTGGGAGCACTGACAGTGCTGGCTGTGTGGTGGGAGCACTGACAGTGGTGGCTGTGTGGGGGAGCACTCACAGTGCTGGCTGTGTGGGGAGCACTGACAGTGCTGGCTGTGTGGTGGGAACACTGACAGTGCTGGCTCTGTGGGGGAGCACTGGCAGTGCTGGCTGTGTGGGGAAGCGCTGACAGTGCTGCTGTGTGGTGGGAGCATTGACAGTGCTGGCTGTGTGGTGGGAGCACTGCCAGTGCTGGCTGTGTGGGGGGAGCACTGACAGTGCTGGGTGTGTGGTGGGAGAACTGACAGTGCTTGCTGCGTGGGGGAGCACTGACAGTGCAGGCTGTGTGGGGGAGCACTGACAGTGCTGGCTGTGTGGGGGGAGCACTGACAGTGCTGGCTGTGTGGGGGAGCACTGACAGTGCTGGCTGTGCGGGGGAGCACTGACAGTGCTGGTTGTGTGGTGGGAGCACTGACAGTGCTGGCTGTGTGGGGGGAGCACTGACAGTGCTGGCTGTCTGGGGGAGCACTGACAGTGCTGGCTGTGTGGGGGAGCACTGACAGTGCTGGCTGTGTGGGGTGAGCACTGACAGTGCTGGCTGTGTGGTGGGAGCACTGACAGTGCTGGCTGTGTCGGGAGAGCACTGACAGTGCTGGCTGTTGGGGAGCACTGACAGTGCTGGCTGTGTGCGGGGAGCACTGACAGTGCTGGCTGTGTGGGGAACACTCACAGTGCTGGCTGTGTGGGGTGAGCACTGACAGTGCTGGCTGTGGGGTGGGAGCACTGGCAGTGCTGGCTGTGTGGTGGGAGCACTTACAGTGCTGGCTGTGTGGTGGGAGCACTGCCATTGCTGGCTGTGTGTTCGGAGCACTGACAGTGATGCCTGTGTGGGTGGAGCACTGGCAGTGCTTGCTGTGTGATGGGAGCACTGGCAGTGCTGGCTGTGTGGTGGGAGCACTGGCAGTGCTGGCTGTGTGGGGGGAGCACTGACAGTGCTGGCTGTGTGTGGGGAGCACTGACAGTGCTGGCTGTGTGGTGGGAACACTGACAGTGCTGGCTGTGTGGTGGGAGCACGGGCAGTGCTGGCTGTGAGGTGGGAGCACTGGCAGTGCTGGCTGTGTGGGGGGAGCACTGACAGTGCTGGCTGTGTGGGGGAGCACTGACAGTGCTGGCTGTGTGGGGAGCACTGACAGTGCTGTCTGTGCGGTGGGAGCACATTTATTTATGTGGTGACTCAGTCCAGGTTCAGGGAGCAGATCAAGATTGCGGTGAAATATCCGGTTGCATCAATTATTAAATTAATGAGAAAATAAAACTGACTGAAAGCCCCTCAGCAAATCAGGAGTTCCAACCGCTGACTGACAGTCTCTCAGCCAATCAGGAGTTCCAACCGCTGACTGACAGTCTCTCAGCCAATCAGGGGCTCCAGCCGCCGACTGGCAGTCTCTCAGCCAATCAGGAGCTCCAACCGCTGACTGACAGTCTCTCAGCCTATCAGTATCTCCTGGCGCTGACTGACAGCCTCTCAGCCAATCAGGAGCTGGGTCTGGGGCGTGGGGAACACTGACAGTGCTGGCTGTGTGGTGGGAGCACTGACAGTGCTGGCTGTGTGCGGGAGCACTGACAGTGCTGGCTGTGTGGGGGAGCGCTGACAGTGCTGGCTGTGTGGTGGGAGCACTGACAGTGCTGGCTGTGTGGTGGTAGCACTGACAGTGCTGGCTGTGTGCGGAGCGCTGACAGTGCTGGCTGTGTGGTGGGAGCACTGACAGTGCTGGCTGTGTGGTGGGAGCACTGACAGTGGTGGCTGTGTGGGGGAGCACTCACAGTGCTGGCTGTGTGGGGAGCACTGACAGTGCTGGCTGTGTGGTGGGAACACTGACAGTGCTGGCTCTGTGGGGGAGCACTGACAGTACTGGCTGTGTATTGGGAGCACTGACAGTGCTGGCTGTGTGGTGGGAGCACTGACAGTGCTGGCTGTGTGAGGGAGCACTGACAGTGCTGGCTGTGTGGTGGGAGCACTGACAGTGCTGGCTGTGTGGGGCGAACTCTGACAGTGCTGGCTCTGTGGGGGAGCACTGACAGTGCTGACTGTGTGGGGGGAGCACTGGCAGTGCTGACTGTGTGGGGGAGCACTGACAGTGCTGGCTGTGTGGGGGAGCACGGGCAGTGCTGGCTGTGTGAGGGGAGCACTGACAGAGCTGGCTGTGTGGGGGAGCACTGACAGTGCTGGCTGTGTGGGGGAGCACTGACAGTGCTGGCTGTGTTGGGGAGCACTGACAGTGCTGGCTGTGTGGTGGAGCACTGACAGTGCTGGCTGTGGTGGAGCACTGACAGTGCTGGCTCTGTGGGGGAGCACTGACAGTGCTAGCTGTGTGAGGGGAGCACTGACAGTGCTGGCTGTGTAGGGAGAGCACTGGCAGTGCTGGCTGTGTGGGGGGAGCACTGACAGTGCTGGTTGTGTGGTGGGAGCACTGACAGTGCTGGCTGTGTGGTGGGAGCACTGACAGTGCTGGCTGTGTGGGGGAGCACTGACAGTGCTGGCTGCGTGAGGGGAGCACTGACAGTGCTGGCTGTGTGGGGGGAGCACTGACAGTGCTGGCCGTGTGGTGGGAGCACAGACAGTGCTGGCTGTGTGAGGGGAGCACTGACAGTGCTGGCTGTGTGGTGGGAGCACTGACAGTGCTAGCTGTGTGGGTGGAGGACTGACAGTGCTGGCTCTGTGGGGGAGCACTGACAGTGCTAGCTGTGTGAGGGGAGCACTGACAGTGCTGGCTGTGTAGGGAGAGCACTGGCAGTGCTGGCTGAGTGGGGGGAGCACTGACAGTGCTGGTTGTGTGGTGGGAGCACTGACAGTGCTGGCTGTGTGGTGGGAGCACTGACAGTGCTGGCTGTGTGGGGGAGCACTGACAGTGCTGGCTGTGTGGGGGAGCACTGACAGTGCTGGCTGCGTGAGGGGAGCACTGATAGTGCTGGCTGTGTGGTGGGAGCACTGACAGTGCTTGCTGTGTGAGGGAGCACTGACAGTGCTGGCTGTGTGGTGGGAGCACTGACAGTGCTGGCTGTGTGGTGGGAGCACTGACAGTGCTGGCTGTGTGGGGGAGCATTGACAGTGCTGGCTGTGTGGGGTGGGAGCACTGACAGTGCTGGCTGTGTGGTGGGAGCACTGACAGTGCTGGCTGTGTGGGGTGGGAGCACTGACAGTGCTGGCTGTGTGGTGGGAGCACTGACAGTGCTGGCTGTATGGGGGGAGCACTGACAGTGCTGGCTGTGTGGGGGGGCACTGACAGTGCTGGTTGTGTGGTGGGAGCACTGACATTGCTGGCTGTGTGCTGGGAGCACTGACAGTGCTGGCTGTGTGGGGTGAGCACTGACAGTGCTGGTTGTGTGGTGGGAGCACTGACAGTGCTCGTGTGTGGTGGGAGCACTGACAGCGCTGGCTGTGTGGTGGGAGCACTGGCAGTGCTGGCTGTGTGGGGAAGCGCTGACAGTGCTGCTGTGTGGTGGGAGCATTGACAGTGCTGGCTGTGTGGTGGGAGCACTGACAGTGCTGGGTGTGTGGGGTGAGCACTGACAGTGCTGGCTGTGTGGTGGGAGAACTGACAGTGCAGGCTGTGTGGGGGAGCACTGACAGTGCTGGCTGTGTGGGGGGAGCACTGACAGTGCTGGCTGTGTGGGGGAGCACTGACAGTGCTGGCTGTGTGGGGGAGCACTGACAGTGCTGGCTGTGTGGGGGAGCACTGACAGTGCTGGCTGTGTGGGGGGAGCACTGACAGTGCTGGCTGTGTGGGGGAGCACTGACAGTGCTGGCTGTGCGGGGGAGCACTGACAGTGCTGGTTGTGTGGTGGGAGCACTGACAGTGCTGGCTGTGTGGGGGGAGCACTGACAGTGCTGGCTGTGAGGGGGAGCACTGACAGTGCTGGCTGTGTGGGGAGCACTGACATTGCTGGCTGTGTGGGGTGAGCACTGACAGTGCTGGCTGTGTGGTGGGAGCACTGACAGTGCTGGCTGTGTCGGGAGAGCACTGACAGTGCTGGCTGTTGGGGAGCACTGACAGTGCTGTCTGTGTGCGGGGAGCACTGACAGTGCTGGCTGTGTGGGGAGCACTCACAGTGCTGGCTGTGTGGGGTGAGCACTGACAGTGCTGGCTGTGGGGTGGGAGCACTGGCAGTGCTGGCTATGTGGTGGGAGCACTGACAGTGCTGGCTGTGTGGGGTGAGCACTGACAGTGCTGGCTGTGTGGTGGAGCACTGACAGTGCTGGCTGTGTGGGGAGCACTCACAGTGCTGGCTGTGTGGGGTGAGCACTGACAGTGCTGGCTGTGGGGTGGGAGCACTGGCAGTGCTGGCTGTGTGGTGGGAGCACTTACAGTGCTGGCTGTGTGGTGGGAGCACTGACATTGCTGGCAGTGTGTTCGGAGCACTGACAGTGCTGGCTGTGTGGGTGGAGCACTGGCAGTGCTTGCTGTGTGATGGGAGCACTGGCAGTGCTGGCTGTGTGGTGGGAGCACTGGCAGTGCTGGCTGTGTGGGGGGAGCACTGACAGTGCTGGCTGTGTGTTGGGAGCACTGACAGTGCTGGCTGTGTGGGGTGAGCACTGACAGTGCTGGCTGTGTGGGGGGAGCACTGACAGTGCTGGCTGTGTGGGGGGATCACTGGAAGGGCTGGCTGTGTGGGGGAGCACTGACAGTGCTGGCTGTGTGGGGGGAGTACTAACAGTGCTGGCTGTGTGGTGGGAGCACTGACAGTGCTGGCTGTGCGGTGGGAGCACGGGCAGTGCTGGCTGTGAGGTGGGAGCACTGGCAGTGCTGGCTGTGTGGTGGGAGCACTGACAGTGCTGGCTGTGTGGGGGAGCACTGACAGTGCTGGCTGTGTGGGGGAGCACTGACAGTGCTGGCTGTGTGGGGGAGCACTGACAGTGCTGGCTGTGTGGGGAGCACTGACAGTGCTGTCTGTGCGGTGGGAGCACATTTATTTATGTGGTGACTCAGTCCAGGTTCAGGGAGCAGATCAAGATTGCGGTGAAATATCCGGTTGCATCAATTATTAAATTAATGAGAAAATAAAACTGACTGAAAGCCCCTCAGCCAATCAGGAGTTCCAACCGCTGACTGACAGTCTCTCAGCCAATCAGGAGCTCCAGCCGCTGACTGACAGTCTCTCAGCCAATCAGGGGCTCCAGCCGCCGACTGGCAGTCTCTCAGCCAATCAGGAGCTCCAACCGCTGACTGACAGTCTCTCAGCCTATCAGTATCTCCTGGCGCTGACTGACAGCCTCTCAGCCAATCAGGAGCTGGGTCTGGGGCGTGGGGAACACTGACAGTGCTGGCTGTGTGGTGGGAGCACTGACAGTGCTGGCTGTGTGCGGGAGCACTGACAGTGCTGGCTGTGTGGGGGAGCGCTGACAGTGCTGGCTGTGTGGTGGGAGCACTGACAGTGCTGGCTGTGTGGTGGTAGCACTGACAGTGCTGGCTGTGTGGGGGAGCGCTGACAGTGCTGGCTGTGTGGTGGGAGCACTGACAGTGCTGGCTGTGTGGTGGGAGCACTGACAGTGGTGGCTGTGTGGGGGAGCACTCACAGTGCTGGCTGTGTGGGGAGCACTGACAGTGCTGGCTGTGTGGTGGGAACACTGACAGTGCTGGCTCTGTGGGGGAGCACTGACAGTACTGGCTGTGTATTGGGAGCACTGACAGTGCTGGCTGTGTGGTGGGAGCACTGACAGTGCTGGCTGTGTGAGGGAGCACTGACAGTGCTGGCTGTGTGGTGGGAGCACTGACAGTGCTGGCTGTGTGGGGCGAACTCTGACAGTGCTGGCTCTGTGGGGGAGCACTGACAGTGCTGGCTGTGTTGGGGAGCACTGACAGTGCTGGCTGTGTGGTGGAGCACTGACAGTGCTGGCTGTGGTGGAGCACTGACAGTGCTGGCTCTGTGGGGGAGCACTGACAGTGCTAGCTGTGTGAGGGGAGCACTGACAGTGCTGGCTGTGTAGGGAGAGCACTGGCAGTGCTGGCTGTGTGGGGGGAGCACTGACAGTGCTGGTTGTGTGGTGGGAGCACTGACAGTGCTGGCTGTGTGGTGGGAGCACTGACAGTGCTGGCTGTGTGGGGGAGCACTGACAGTGCTGGCTGTGTGGGGGAGCACTGACAGTGCTGGCTGCGTGAGGGGAGCACTGACAGTGCTGGCTGTGTGGGGGGAGCACTGACAGTGCTGGCCGTGTGGTGGGAGCACAGACAGTGCTGGCTGTGTGGGGGGAGCACTGACAGTGCTGGCTGTGTGGTGGGAGCACTGACAGTGCTAGCTGTGTGGGTGGAGGACTGACAGTGCTGGCTCTGTGGGGGAGCACTGACAGTGCTAGCTGTGTGAGGGGAGCACTGACAGTGCTGGCTGTGTAGGGAGAGCACTGGCAGTGCTGGCTGTGTGGGGGGAGCACTGACAGTGCTGGTTGTGTGGTGGGAGCACTGACAGTGCTGGCTGTGTGGTGGGAGCACTGACAGTGCTGGCTGTGTGGGGGAGCACTGACAGTGCTGGCTGTGTGGGGGAGCACTGACAGTGCTGGCTGCGTGAGGGGAGCACTGACAGTGCTGGCTGTGTGGTGGGAGCACTGACAGTGCTGGCTGTGTGAGGGAGCACTGACAGTGCTGGCTGTGTGGTGGGAGCACTGACAGTGCTGGCTGTGTGGTGGGAGCACTGACAGTGCTGGCTGTGTGGGGGGAGCATTGACAGTGCTGGCTGTGTGGGGTGGGAGCACTGACAGTGCTGGCTGTGTGGTGGGAGCACTGACAGTGCTGGCTGTATGGGGGGAGCACTGACAGTGCTGGCTGTGTGGGGGGGGCACTGACAGTGCTGGTTGTGTGGTGGGAGCACTGACACTGCTGGCTGTGTGGGGTGGGAGCACTGACAGTGCTGGCTGTGTGGGGGGAGCACTGACAGTGCTGGCTGTGTGGGGTGGGAGCACTGACAGTGCTGGCTGTGTGGTGGGAGCACTGACAGTGCTGGCTGTATGGGGGGAGCACTGACAGTGCTGGCTGTGTGGGGGGGGCACTGACAGTGCTGGTTGTGTGGTGGGAGCACTGACATTGCTGGCTGTGTGGTGGGAGCACTGACAGTGCTGGCTGTGTGGGGTGAGCACTGACAGTGCTGGTTGTGTGGTGGGAGCACTGACAGTGCTCGTGTGTGGTGGGAGCACTGACAGCGCTGGCTGTGTGGTGGGAGCACTGGCAGTGCTGGCTGTGTGGGGAAGCGCTGACAGTGCTGCTGTGTGGTGGGAGCATTGACAGTGCTGGCTGTGTGGTGGGAGCACTGACAGTGCTGGGTATGTGGGGTGAGCACTGACAGTGCTGGCTGTGTGGTGGGAGAACTGACAGTGCTTGCTGCGTGGGGGAGCACTGACAGTGCAGGCTGTGTGGGGGAGCACTGACAGTGCTGGCTGTGTGGGGGGAGCACTGACAGTGCTGGCTGTGTGGGGGAGCACTGACAGTGCTGGCTGTGCGGGGGAGCACTGACAGTGCTGGTTGTGTGGTGGGAGCACTGACAGTGCTGGCTGTGTGGGGGGAGCACTGACAGTGCTGGTTGTGAGGGGGAGCACTGACAGTGCTGGCTGTGTGGGGGAGCACTGACATTGCTGGCTGTGTGGGGTGAGCACTGACAGTGCTGGCTGTGTGGTGGGAGCACTGACAGTGCTGGCTGTGTCGGGAGAGCACTGACAGTGCTGGCTGTTGGGGAGCACTGACAGTGCTGTCTGTGTGCGGGGAGCACTGACAGTGCTGGCTGTGTGGGGAGCACTCACAGTGCTGGCTGTGTGGGGTGAGCACTGACAGTGCTGGCTGTGGGGTGGGAGCACTGGCAGTGCTGGCTGTGTGGTGGGAGCACTGACAGTGCTGGCTGTGTGGGGTGAGCACTGACAGTGCTGGCTGTGTGGTGGAGCACTGACAGTGCTGGCTGTGTGGGGAGCACTCACAGTGCTGGCTGTGTGGGGTGAGCACTGACAGTGCTGGCTGTGGGGTGGGAGCACTGGCAGTGCTGGCTGTGTGGTGGGAGCACTTACAGTGCTGGCTGTGTGGTGGGAGCACTGACATTGCTGGCTGTGTGTTCGGAGCACTGACAGTGCTGGCTGTGTGGGTGGAGCACTGGCAGTGCTTGCTGTGTGGTGGGAGCACTGGCAGTGCTGGCTGTGTGGTGGGAGCACTGGCAGTGCTGGCTGTGTGGGGGGAGCACTGACAGTGCTGGCTGTGTGTTGGGAGCACTGACAGTGCTGGCTGTGTGGGGTGAGCACTGACAGTGCTGGCTGTGTGGGGGAGCACTGACAGTGCTGGCTGTGTGGGGGGATCACTGGAAGGGCTGGCTGTGTGGGGGAGCACTGACAGTGCTGGATGTGTGGGGGGAGTACTAACAGTGCTGGCTGTGTGGTGGGAGCACTGACAGTGCTGGCTGTGCGGTGGGAGCACGGGCAGTGCTGGCTGTGAGGTGGGAGCACTGGCAGTGCTGGCTGTGTGGTGGGAGCACTGACAGTGCTGGCTGTGTGGGGGAGCACTGACAGTGCTGGCTGAGTGGGGGAGCACTGACAGTGCTGGCTGTGTGGGGGAGCACTGACAGTGCTGGCTGTGTGGGGAGCACTGACAGTGCTGTCTGTGCGGTGGGAGCACATTTATTTATGTGGTGACTCAGTCCAGGTTCAGGGAGCAGATCAAGATTGCGGTGAAATATCCGGTTGCATCAATTATTAAATTAATGAGAAAATAAAACTGACTGAAAGCCCCTCAGCCAATCAGGAGTTCCAACCGCTGACTGACAGTCTCTCAGCCAATCAGGAGCTCCAGCCGCTGACTGACAGTCTCTCAGCCAATCAGGGGCTCCAGCCGCCGACTGGCAGTCTCTCAGCCAATCAGGAGCTCCAACCGCTGACTGACAGTCTCTCAGCCTATCAGTATCTCCTGGCGCTGACTGACAGCCTCTCAGCCAATCAGGAGCTGGGTCTGGGGCGTGGGGAACACTGACAGTGCTGGCTGTGTGGTGGGAGCACTGACAGTGCTGGCTGTGTGCGGGAGCACTGACAGTGCTGGCTGTGTGGGGGAGCGCTGACAGTGCTGGCTGTGTGGTGGGAGCACTGACAGTGCTGGCTGTGTGGTGGTAGCACTGACAGTGCTGGCTGTGTGGGGGAGCGCTGACAGTGCTGGCTGTGTGGTGGGAGCACTGACAGTGCTGGCTGTGTGGTGGGAGCACTGACAGTGGTGGCTGTGTGGGGGAGCACTCACAGTGCTTGCTGTGTGGGGAGCACTGACAGTGCTGGCTGTGTGGTGGGAACACTGACAGTGCTGGCTCTGTGGGGGAGCACTGACAGTACTGGCTGTGTATTGGGAGCACTGACAGTGCTGGCTGTGTGGTGGGAGCACTGACAGTGCTGGCTGTGTGAGGGAGCACTGACAGTGCTGGCTGTGTGGTGGGAGCACTGACAGTGCTGGCTGTGTGGGGCGAACTCTGACAGTGCTGGCTCTGTGGGGGAGCACTGACAGTGCTGACTGTGTGGGGGGAGCACTGGCAGTGCTGGCTGTGTGGGGGGAGCACTGACAGTGCTGGCTGTGTGGGGGAGCACGGGCAGTGCTGGCTGTGTGAGGGGAGCACTGACAGAGCTGGCTGTGTGGGGGAGCACTGACAGTGCTGGCTGTGTGGGGGAGCACTGACAGTGCTGGCTGTGTTGGGGAGCACTGACAGTGCTGGCTGTGTGGTGGAGCACTGACAGTGCTGGCTGTGGTGGAGCACTGACAGTGCTGGCTGTGTGGTGGGAGCACTGACAGTGCTAGCTGTGTGGGTGGAGGACTGACAGTGCTGGCTCTGTGGGGGAGCACTGACAGTGCTAGCTGTGTGAGGGGAGCACTGACAGTGCTGGCTGTGTAGGGAGAGCACTGGCAGTGCTGGCTGTGTGGGGGGAGCACTGACAGTGCTGGTTGTGTGGTGGGAGCACTGACAGTGCTGGCTGTGTGGTGGGAGCACTGACAGTGCTGGCTGTGTGGGGGAGCACTGACAGTGCTGGCTGTGTGGGGGAGCACTGACAGTGCTGGCTGCGTGAGGGGAGCACTGACAGTGCTGGCTGTGTGGGGGAGCACTGACAGTGCTGGCCGTGTGGTGGGAGCACAGACAGTGCTAGCTGTGTGGGGGGAGCACTGACAGTGCTGGCTGTGTGGGTGGAGGACTGACAGTGCTGGCTCTGTGGGGGAGCACTGACAGTGCTGGCTGTGTGAGGGGAGCACTGACAGTGCTGGCTGGGTGGGGGGAGCACTGACAGTGCTGGCTGTGTGGGGGTTCACTGACAGTTCTGGCTGTGTGGGGGAGCACTGGCAGTGCTGGCTGTGTGGGGGGAGCACTGACAGTGCTGGTTGTGTGGTGGGAGCACTGACAGTGCTGGCTGTGTGGGGGGAGAACTGAAAGTGCTGGCTGTGTGGGGGAGCACTGACAGTGCTGGCTGTGTGGGGGAGCACTGACAGTGCTGGCTGTGTGGGGTGAGCACTGACAGCGCTGGCTGTGTGGTGGAAGCACTGACAGTGCTGGCTGTGTCGGGGGAGCACTGACAGTGCTGGATGTTGGGGAGCACTGACAGTGCTGGCTGTGTGCGGGGAGCACTGACAGTGCTGGCTGTGTGGGGAGCACTGACAGTGCTGGCTGTGGGGTGGGAGCACTGGCAGTGCTGGCTGTGTGGTGGGAGCACTTACAGTGCTGGCTGTGTGGCGGGAGCACTGACATTGCTGGCTGTGTGTTCGGAGCACTGACAGTGCTGGCTGTGCGGGTGGAGCACTGGCAGTGCTTGCTGTGTGATGGGAGCACTGGCAGTGCTGGCTGTGTGGTGGGAGCACTGGCAGTGCTTGCTGTGTGGGGGAGCACTGACAGTGCTGGCTGTGTGGGGGAGCGCTGACAGTGCTGGCTGTGTGGTGGGAGCACTGACAGTGGTGGCTGTGTGGGTGAGCACTCACAGTGCTGGCTGTGTGGGGAGCACTGACAGTGCTGGCTGTGTGGTGGGAACACTGACAGTGCTGGCTGTGTGGTGGGAGCACGGGCAGTGCTGGCTGTGAGGTGGGAGCACTGGCAGTGCTGGCTGTGTGGGGGGAGCACTGACAGTGCTGGCTGTGTGGGGAGCACTGACATTGCTGTCTGTGCGGTGGGAGCACATTTATTTATGTGGTGACTCAGTCCAGGTTCAGGGAGCAGATCAAGATTGCGGTGAAATATCCGGTTGCATCAATTATTAAATTAATGAGAAAATAAAACAGACTGAAAGCCCCTCAGCCAATCAGGAGTTCCAACCGCTGACTGACAGTCTCTCAGCCTATCAGTATCTCCTGGCGCTGACTGACAGCCTCTCAGCCAATCAGGAGCTGGGTCTGGGGCGTGGGGAACACTGACAGTGCTGGCTGTGTGGTGGGAGCACTGACAGTGCTGGCTGTGTGGGGGAGCACTGACAGTGCTGGCTGTGTGGGGGAGCGCTGACAGTGCTGGCTGTGTGGTGGGAGCATTGACAGTGCTGGCTGTGTGGTGGTAGCACTGACAGTGCTGGCTGTGTGGTGGTAGCACTGACAGTGCTGGCTGTGTGGGGGAGCGCTGACAGTGCTGGCTGTGTGGTGGGAGCACTGACAGTGGTGGCTGTGTGGGGGAGCGCTCACAGTGCTGGCTGTGTGGTGGGAGCACTGACAGTGGTGGCTGTGTGGTGGTAGCACTGACAGTGCTGGCTGTGTGGGGGAGCGCTGACAGTGCTGGCTGTGTGGTGGGAGCACTGACAGTGGTGGCTGTGTGGGGGAGCACTCACAGTGCTGGCTGTGTGGGGAGCACTGACAGTGCTGGCTGTGTGGTGGGAACACTGACAGTGCTGGCTCTGTGGGGGAGCACTGGCAGTGCTGGCTGTGTGGGGGAGCACTGACAGTGCTGGCTGTGTGGGGAGCACTGACAGTGCTGGCTCTGTGGGGGAGCACTGACAGAGCTGGCTGTGTGGGGGAGCACTGACAGTGCTGGCTGTGTGGGGGAGCACTGACAGTGCTGGCTGTGTGGTGGAAGCACTGACAGTGCTGGCTGTGTGGGGGAGCACTGACAGTGCTGGCTGTGGGGGGAGCACTGACAGTGCTGGCTGTGTGCGGGGAGCACTGACAGTGCTGGCTGTGTGGGGGAGCACTGACAGTGCTGGCTGTGTGGGGTGAGCACTGACAGTGCTGGCTGTGTGGGGGGAGCACTGGCAGTGCTGGCTGTGTGGGGGGAGCACTGACAGTGCTGGCTGTGTGGTGGGAGCACGGGCAGTGCTGGCTGTGTGGTGGGAGCACTGGCAGTGCTGGCTGTGTGGGGGGAGCACTGATAGTGCTGGCTGTGTGGGGAGCACTGACAGTGCTGGCTGTGTGGTGGGAGCACTAACAGTGCTGGCTGTGTGGGGGGAGGACTGACAGTTCTGGCTGTGTGGGGGGAGCACTGGCAGTGCTGGCTGTGTGGGGCGACCTCTGACAGTGCTGGCTGTGTGGGGGAGCACTGACAGTGCTGGCTGTGTGGTGGGAGCACTGACAGTGCTGGCTGTGTTGGGGAGCTCTGACAGTGCTGGCTGTGTGGTGGAGCACTGACAGTGCTGGCTGTGTGGTGGGAGCACTGACAGTGCTAGCTGTGTGGGTGGAGGACTGACAGTGCTGGCTCTGTGGGGGAGCACTGACAGTGCTAGCTGTGTGAGGGGAGCACTGACAGTGCTGGCTGTGTGGGTGGAGGACTGACAGTGCTGGCTCTGTGGGGGAGCACTGGCAGTGCTGGCTGTGTGGGGGGAGCACTGACAGTGCTGGTTGTGTGGTGGGAGCACTGACAGTGCTGGCTGTGTGGGGGAGCACTGACAGTGCTGGCTGTGTGGGGAGCACTGACAGTGCTGGCTGTGTGAGGGGAGCACTGACAGTGCTGGCTGTGTGGGGGAGCACTGACAGTGCTGGCCGTGTGGTGGGAGCACTGACAGTGCTGGCTGTGTGGGGGGTCACTGACAGTGCTGGCTGTGTGGGGGAGCACTGACAGTGCTGGCTGTGTGGTGGGAGCACTGACAGTGCTAGCTGTGTGGGTGGAGGACTGACAGTGCTGGCTCTGTGGGGGAGCACTGACAGTGCTGGCTGTGTGAGGGGAGCACTGACAGTGCTGGCTGGGTGGGGGGAGCACTGACAGTGCTGGCTGTATGGGGGTTCACTGACAGTTCTGGCTGTGTGGGGGAGCACTGGCAGTGCTGGCTGTGTGGGGGGAGCACTGACAGTGCTGGCTGTGTGGGGGAGCACTGACAGTGCTGGCTGCGTGGTGGGAGCACTGACAGTGCTGGCTGTGTGGTGGGAGCACTGACAGTGCTGGCTGTGTGGGGGAGCTCTGACAGTGCTGGCTGTGTGGGGGAGCACTGACAGTGCTGGCTGTGTGGGGGGAACACTGACAGTGCTGGCTGTGTGGGGGGAGCACTGACAGTGCTGGCTGTGTGGAGGGAGCACTGACAGTGCTGGCTGTGTGGTGGGAGCACTGACAGTGCAGGATGTGTGGTGGGAGCACTGACAGTGCTGGCTGTGTGGGGAGCACTGACAGTGCTGGCTGCGTGGTGGAGCACTGACAGTGCTGGCTGTGTGGGGGAGCACTGACATTGCTGGCTGTGGGGGGAGCACTGACTGTGCTGGCGGTGTGGTGGGAGCACTGGCATTGCTGCCTGTGTGGGGGGAACACTGACAGTGCTGGCTGTGGTGGGAGCACTGACAGTGCTGGATGTGTGGGGGAGCACTGACAGTGCAGGCTGTGTGGGGGAGCACTGACAGTGCTGGTTGTGTGGGGAGCACTGACAGTGCTGGCTGTGTGAGGGGAGCACTGACAGTGCTGGCTGTGTGGGGGGAGCACTGACAGTGCTGGCCGTGTGGTGGGAGCACTGACAGTGCTGGCTGTGTGGGGGGAGCACTGACAGTGCTGGCTGTGTGGTGGGAGCACTGACAGTGCTAGCTGTGTGGGTGGAGGACTGACAGTGCTGGCTCTGTGGGGGAGCACTGACAGTGCTGGCTGTGTGAGGGGAGCACTGACAGTGCTGGCTGGGTGGGGGGAGCACTGACAGTGCTGGCTGTGTGGGGGTTCACTGACAGTTCTAGCTGTGTGGGGGAGCACTGGCAGTGCTGGCTGTGTGGGGGGAGCACTGACAGTGCTGGCTCTGTGGGGGAGCACTGACAGTGCTGGCTGCGTGGTGGGAGCACTGACAGTGCTGGCTGTGTGGGGGAGCTCTGACAGTGCTGGCTGTGTGGGGAGCACTGACAGTGCTGGCTGTGTGGGGGGAACACTGACAGTGCTGGCTGTGTGGGGGGAGCACTGACAGTGCTGGCTGTGTGGAGGGAGCACTGACAGTGCTGGCTGTGTGGTGGGAGCACTGACAGTGCAGGCTGTGTGGTGGGAGCACTGACAGTGCTGGCTGTGTGGGGAGCACTGACAGTGCTGGCTGCGTGGTGGAGCACTGACAGTGCTGGCTGTGTGGGGGGAGCACTTACATTGCTGGCTGTGGGGGGAGCACTGACTGTGCTGGCGGTGTGGTGGGAGCACTGGCATTGCTGGCTGTGTGGGGGGAACACTGACAGTGCTGGCTGTGTGGTGGGAGCACTGACAGTGCTGGATGTGTGGGGGAGCACTGACAGTGCAGGCTGTGTGGGGAGCACTGACAGTGCTGGCTGTGTGGGGTGAGCACTGACAGTGCTGGCTGTGTGGTGGGAGAACTGACAGTGCTGGCTGTGTGGGGGGAGCACTGACAGTGCTGGCTGTGGGGGGAGCACTGACAGTGCTGGCTGTGTGCGGGGAGCACTGACAGTGCTGGCTGTGTGGGGAGCACTCACAGTGCTGGCTGTGTGGGGTGAGCACTGACAGTGCTGGCTGTGGGGTGGGAGCACTGACAGTGCTGGCTGTGTGGGAGAGCACTGACAGTGCTGGCTGTGTGGTGGGTGCACTGACAGTGCTGGCTGTGTGGTGGGAGCACTGACAGTGCTGGCTGTGTGGGTGGGAGCACTGACAGTGCTGGCTGTGTGGTGGGAGCACTGACAGTGCTGGCTGTGTGTTCGGAGCACTGACAGTGCTGGCTGTGTGGGTGGAGCACTGGCAGTGCTTGCTGTGTGATGGGAGCACTGGCAGTGCTGGCTGTGTGGTGGGAGCACTGGCAGTGCTGGCTGTGTGGGGGGAGCACTGACAGTGCTGGCTGGGTGGGAGAACTGACAGTGCTGGCTGTGTGGGGGGAGCACTGACAGTGCTGGCTGTGGGGGGAGCACTGACAGTGCTGGCTGTGTGCGGGGAGCACTGACAGTGCTGGCTGTGTGGGGAGCACTCACAGTGCTGGCTGTGTGGGGTGAGCACTGACAGTGCTGGCTGTGGGGTGGGAGCACTGTCAGTGCTGGCTGTGTGGGAGAGCACTGACAGTGCTGGCTGTGTGGTGGGTGCACTGACAGTGCTGGCTGTGTGGTGGGAGCACTGACAGTGCTGGCTGTGTGGGTGGGAGCACTGACAGTGCTGGCTGTGTGGTGGGAGCACTGACAGTGCTGGCTGTGTGTTCGGAGCACTGACAGTGCTGGCTGTGTGGGTGGAGCACTGGCAGTGCTTGCTGTGTGATGGGAGCACTGGCATTGCTGGCTGTGTGGTGGGAGCACTGTCAGTGCTGGCTGTGTGGGCGGAGCACTGACAGTGCTGGCTGTGTGTTGGGAGCACTGACAGTGCTGGCTGTGTGGGGTGAGCACTGACAGTGCTGGCTGTGTGGGGGGAGCACTGACAGTGCTGGCTGTGTGGGTGGAACACTGATAGTACTGGCTGTGTGGGGGGATTACTGACAGTGCTGGCTGTGTGGTGGGAGCACTGGCAGTGCTGGCTGTGTGGTGGGAGCACGGGCAGAGCTGGCTGTGTGGTGGGAGCACTGACAGTGCTGGCTGTGTGGGGAGCACTGACAGTGCTGGCCGTGCGGTGGGAGCACATTTATTTATGTGGTGACTCAGTCCAGGTTCAGGGAGCAGATCAAGATCGCGGTGAAATATCCGGTTGCATCAATTATTAAATTAATGAGAAAATAAAACAGACTGAAAGCCCCTCAGCCAATCAGGAGTTCCAACCGCTGACTGACAGTCTCCCAGCCAATCAGGAGCTCCAGCCGCTGACTGACAGTCACTCAGCCAATTAGGAGCTCCAGCCGCCGACTGGCAGTCTCTCAGCCAATCAGGAGCTCCAACCGCTGACTGACAGTCTCTCAGCCTATCAGTATCTCCTGGCGCTGACTGACAGCCTCTCAGCCAATCAGGAGCTGGGTCTGGGGCGTGGGGAACACTGACAGTGCTGGCTGTGTGGTGGGGAGCACTGACAGTGCTGGCTGTGTGGTGGGAGCACTGACAGTGCTGGCTGTGTGGTGGGAGCACTGACAGTGCTGGCTGTGTGGGGGGAGCACTGACAGTGCTGGCTGTGGGGGAGCACTGACAGTGCTGGATGTGTGCGGGGAGCACTGACAGTGCTGGCTGTGTGGGGGAGCACTGACAGTTCTGGCTTTGTGGGGTGAGCACTGACAGTGCTGGCTGTGTGGGGGAGCACTGACAGTGCTGGCTGTGTGGGGTGAGCACTGACAGTGCTGGCTGTGTGGTGGGAGCACTGGCAGTGCTGGCTGTGTGGGGGGAGCACTGACAGTGCTGGCTGTGTGGGGAGCACTGACAGTGCTGGCTGTGTGGTGGGAGCACTAACAGTGCTGGCTGTATGGGGGAGGACTGACAGTGCTGGCTGTGTGGGGCGAACTCTGACAGTGCTGGCTCTGTGGGGAGCACTGACAGTGCTGGCTGTGTGGGGGGAGCACTGGCAGTGCTGGCTGTGTGGGGGAGCACTGACAGTGCTGGCTGTGTGGGGGTGCACTGACAATGCTGGCTTTGTGGTGGGAGCACTGACAGTGCTGGCTGTGTGGGGGAGCACTGGTAGTGCTGTCTGTGTGGGGGGAGCACTGACAGTGCTGGCTGTGTGGGGGAGCACTGGCAGTGCTGGCTGTGTGGGGGAGCACTGACAGTGCTGGCTGTGTGGTGGAGCACTGACAGTTCTGGCTGTGTGGTGGGAGCACTGACAGTGCTATCTGTGTGGGTGGAGGACTGACAGTGCTGGCTGTGTGGGGGAGCACTGACGGTGCTGGCTGTGTGGTGGGAGCACTGACAGTGCTGGCTGTGTGGGGGGCACTGACAGTGCTGGCTGTGTGGTGGAAGCACTGACAGTGCTGGCTGTGTGGGGTGAGCACTGACAGTGCTGGCTGTGTGGGGAGCACTGACAGTGCTGGCTGTGGGGAGCACTGACAGTGCTGGCTGTGTGGGGGGAGCACTGACTGTGCTGGCGGTGTGGTGGGAGCACTGGCATTGCTGGCTGTGTGTGGGAACACTGACAGTGCTGGCTATGTGGTGGGAGCACTGACAGTGCTGGATGTGTGGGGGAGCACTGACAGTGCTGGCTATGTGTGGGGGAGCACTGACAGTGCTGGCTGTGTGGGGGGAGCCCTGTCAGTGCTGGCTGTGTGGTGGGAGCACTGACAGTGCTCGCTGTGTGGGGGGAGCACTGACAGTGCTGGCTGTGTGGGGGGAGCACTGACAGTGCTGGCTGTGTGGGGGAGCACTGACAGTGCTGGCTATGTGTGGGGGAGCACTGACAGTGCTGGCTGTGTGGGGGGAGCCCTGTCAGTGCTGGCTGTGTGGTGGGAGCACTGACAGTGCTCGCTGTGTGGGGGGAGCACTGACAGTGCTGGCTGTGTGGGGGGAGCACTGACAGTGCTGGCTGTGTGGGGGAGCACTGACAGTGCTGGCTGTGTGGTGGGAGCACTGACAGTGCTGGCTGTGTGGGGGAGCACTGACAGTGCTGGCTGTGTGTTGGGAGCACTGACAGTGCTGGCTGTGTGGGGGGAGCACTGACAGTGATGGCTGTGTGGTGGGAGCACTGACATTGCTGGCTGTTGTGACGAGGCACTGGCAGTGGTGGCTGTGTGGGTGGAGCACTGACAGTGCTGGCTGTGTGGGGGAGCAGTGACAGTGCTGGCTGTGTGGGGTGAGCACTGACAGTGCTGGCTGTGTGGGGGAGCACTGACAGTGCTGGCTGTATGGGGGAAGCACTGACAGTGCTGGCTGTGTGGGGGAGCACTGACAGTGCTGGCTGTGTGGGTGGAGGACTGACAGTGCTGGCTGTGTGCGGAGCACTGACGGTGCTGGCTGTGTGGGGAGCACTGACAGTGCTGGCTGTGGGGGAGCACTGACAGTGCTGGCTGTGTGGGGGGAACACCGACAGTGCTGGCTGTGTGGGGGAGCACTGACAGTGCTGGCTGTGTGGAGGGAGCACTGACAGTGCTGGCTGTGTGGTGGGAGCACTGACAGTGCTGGCTGTGTGGGGGGGCACTGACAGTGCTGGCTGTGTGGGGTGAGCACTGACAGTGCTGGCTGTGTGGGGAGCACTGACAGTGCTGGCTGTGGGGGAGCACTGACAGTGCTGGCTGTGTGGGGGGAGCACTGATAGTGCTGGCTGTGTGGGGAGCACTGACAGTGCTGGCGGTGTGGGGGAGCACTGACTGTGCTGGCGGTGTGGTGGGAGCACTGCCATTGCTGGCTGTGTGGGGGAACACTGACAGTGCTGGCTATGTGGTGGGAGCACTGACAGTGCTGGATGTGTGGGGGAGCACTGACAGTGCTGGCTATGTGTGGGGGAGCACTGACAGTGCTGGCTGTGTGGGGGGAGCCCTGTCAGTGCTGGCTGTGTGGTGGGAGCACTGACAGTGCTCGCTGTGTGGGGGGAGCACTGACAGTGCTGGCTGTGTGGGGGGAGCACTGACAGTGCTGGCTGTGTGGTGGGAGCACTGACAGTGCTCGCTGTGTGGGGGGAGCACTGACAGTGCTGGTTGTGTGGGGGGGAGCACTGACAGTGCTGGCTGTGTGGTGGGAGCACTGACAGTGCTGGCTGTGTGTTGGGAGCACTGACAGTGCTGGCTGTGTGGGGGGAGCACTGACAGTGATGGTTGTGTCAGTGGAGCACTGACAGTGCTGGCTGTGTGGTGGGAGCACTGACATTGCTGGCTGTTGTGACGAGGCACTGGCAGTGATGGCTGTGTGGGTGGAGCACTGACAGTGCTGGCTGTGTGGGGGAGCACTGACAGTGCTGGCTGTGTGGGGTGAGCACTGACAGTGCTGGCTGTGTGGGGGAGGACTGACAGTGCTGGCTGTGTGGGGCGAACTCTGACAGTGCTGGCTCTGTGGGGAGCACTGACAGTGCTGGCTGTGTGGGGGGAGCACTGGCAGTGCTGGCTGTGTGGGGTGAGCACTGACAGTGCTGGCTGTGTGGGGGAGCACTGACAGTGCTGGCTGTGTGGTGGAGCACTGACAGTGCTGGCTGTGTGGTGGGAGCACTGACAGTGCTAGCTGTGTGGGTGGAGGACTGACAGTGCTGGCTGTGTGGGGAGCACTGACGGTGCTGGCTGTGTGGGGTGCACTGACAGTGCTGGCTGTGTGGTGGGAGCACTGACAGTGCTGGCTGTGTGGGGGAGCACTGACAGTGCTGGCTTTTGGGAGCACTGACAGTGCTGGCTGTGTGGGGGGAACACTGACAGTGCTGGCTGTGTGGGGGAGCACTGACAGTGCTGGCTGTGTGGAGGGAGCACTGACAGTGCTGGCTGTGTGGTGGGAGCACTGACAGTGCTGGCTGTGTGGGGGAGCACTGACAGTGCTGGCTGTGTGGTGGGAGCACTGACAGTGCTGGCTGTGTGGGGGAGCACTGACAGTGCTGGCTGTGTGGGGAGCACTGACAGTGCTGGCTGTGGGGGAGAACTGACAGTGCTGGCTGTGTGGGGGGAGCACTGATAGTGCTGGCTGTGTGGGGGAGCACTGACAGTGCTGGCGGTGTGGGGGGAGCACTGACTGTGCTGGCGGTGTGGTGGGAGCACTGGCATTGCCGGCGGTGTGGGGGAACACTGACAGTGCTGGCTATGTGGTGGGAGCACTGACAGTGCTGGATGTGTGGGGGAGCACTGACAGTGCTGGCTGTGTGGGGGAGCACTGACAGTGCTGACTGTGTGGGGGGAGCCCTGTCAGTGCTGGCTGTGTGGGGGGAGCACTGACAGTGCTGGCTGTGTGGTGGGAGCACTGACAGTGCTCGCTGTGTGGGGGGAGCACTGACAGTGCTGGCTGTGTGGGGGGAGCACTGACAGTGCTGGCTGTGTGGGGGAGCACTGACAGTGCTGGCTGTGTGTTGGGAGCACTGACAGTGCTGGCTGTGTGGGGGGAGCACTGACAGTGATGGCTGTGTCGGTGGAGCACTGACAGTGCTGGCTGTGTGGTGGGAGCACTGACATTGCTGGCTGTTGTGACGAGGCACTGGCAGTGATGGCTGTGTGGGTGGAGCACTGACAGTGCTGGCTGTGTGGGGGGAGCACTGACAGTGCTGGCTGTGTGGGGGAGCACTGACAGTGATGGCTGTGTCGGTGGAGTACAGGCAGTGCTGGCTGTGGGATGGCTCTGAACTGACATAAACTGTCCATTGTGAACTGACGTAAAATGGCCACCGTGAACTGACATAAAATGGCTGCCGTGAACTGACATAAAATGGCCAACGTGAACGGACATAACATGGCCACCGTGAACTGACATAAAATGGCCATTGCGAGCTGACATAAAATGCCCCCCTTCAACCAATGTAAAATGACCACCGTGAACTGACATAAAATGGCTGCCATGAACTGACATTAAATGGTCACCGCGAATGGACATACAATGGCTGCCGTGAGCTAACATAAAATAGCCACCGTGACCTGACATAAAATGGCCGCCATGAACTGACATAAAATAGCCACCGTGAACTGACATACAATGGCCACCGTGAACTGACATAAAATGGCCACCGTGAACTGACATAAAATGGCCATTGCGAGCTGATATAAAACGGCCCCCGTGAACGGACATACAATGGCCACCGTGAACTGACATAAAATGGCCATTGCGAGCTGACATAAAACGGCTCCCTTCAACCGACATAAAATGACCACCATGAACTGACATAAAATGGCCACCGTGTACTGACATAAAATGGCCCCTTCGACTGAATAAAATGGCCCCCATGAACTGACATAAAATGGCTACCGTGAACTGAGATAAAATGGCCACCATGAACTGACATAAAATGGCACCGGTGAACTGACATAAAATGGCCACCGTGAACTGACATAAAATGGCCCCCGTGAACCGACATGAACTGGCCACCGCAAATGAGATAAAATGGCCATTGCAAACTGACATAACATGGCCATTGTGAACTGACATACAATGGTCATTGTGAACTGACATACAGTGGCCATTGTGAACTGACATACAATGGCCACCATGAACTGACATAAAATGGCCATTGTGAACTGGCATAAAATGGCCATTGCGAACTGACATACAATGGCCATTGTGAACTGACATGCAATGGCCACCATGAACTGACATAAAATGTCCACTGTGAACTGACATACAATGGCCATTGTGAACTGACATACAATGGCCACCATGAACTGACATAAAATGGCCATTGTGAACAGACATAAAATGACCACCGTGAACTGACATACAATGGATCCCGTGAACTGACATAAAATGGCATTGTTAACAGATATACAATGGCCACCGTGAACTGACATAAAACGGCCATTGTGAACTGACATGAAAAATCCACTGTGAACTGACATACAATGGCCACAGTGAACTGACATAAAATGACCATTGTGAACAGACATAAAATGGCCACCGTGTACTGACATAAAATGGACCCCGTGAACTGACATAAAATGGCATTGTGAACAGATATACAATGGCCACCGTGAACTGACATAAAACGGCCATTGTGAACTGACATGAAATGGACACTGTGAAATGATATACAATGGCTGCCGTGAACTGGCATAAAATGGTCACTGTGAACTGACAAAAAATGGCCATTGTGAACTGACATACAATGGCCATTGTGAACTGACATACAATGGCCCCCGTGAACTGACATAAAATGGTCATTGCGACCTGACATAAAACAGCCCCCGTGAACTGACATAAACTGTCCATTGTGAACTGCATACAATGATTCCCTTGAACTGACATAAAATGGCCATTGTGAGCAGACATAAAATGGCCATTGTGAACTGACATAAAATGGCCATTGCGACCTGACATAAAAAGGCCCCCGTGAACTGATATAAACTGTCCATTCTGAACTGACATACAATGGCCCCCATGAACTAACATAAAATGGCCATTGTGAACTGACATAAAATGGCCACTGTGAACTGAAATAAAATGGCCACTGTGAACTGATATACAATGGCCGCCGTGAACTGACATAAAATGGCCATTGCGACCTGACATAAAAAGGCACCCGTGAACTGACATAAAATGGCCCCCGTGAACTGACATAAACTGTCCATTGTGAACTGACATACAATGGCCCCCTTGAACTGACATAAAATGGCCAATGTGAACAGACATAAAATGGCCATTGTGAACTGACATACAATGGCCACCTTGAACTGACATAAAATGTCCATTGTGAACTGACATACAATGGCCCCCGTGAACTGACATAAAATGGCCATTGCGACCTGACATAAAACAGCCCCCGTGAACTGACATAAACTGTCCATTGTGAACTGACATACAATGGCCCCCTTGAACTGACATAAAATGGCCAATGTGAGCAGACATAAAATGGCCATTGTGAACTGACATAAAATGGCCATTGCGACCTGACATAAAAAGGCCCCCGTGAACTGATGTAAACTGTCCATTCTGAACTGACATACAATGGCCCCCTTGAACTGACATAAAATGGCCATTGTGAACTGACATAAAATGGCCACTGTGAACTGAAATAAAATGGCCACTGTGAACTGATATACAATGGCCGCCGTGAACTGACATAAAATGGCCATTGCGACCTGACATAAAAAGGCACCCGTGAACTGACATAAAATGGCCCCCGTGAACTGACATAAAATGGCCCCCGTGAACTGACATAAAATGGCATTGTGAACAGATATACAATGGCCACCGTGAACTGACATAAAACGGCCATTGTGAACTGACATGAAATGTCCACTGTGAACTGACATACAATGGCCACAGTGAACTGACATAAAATGACCATTGTGAACAGACATAAAATGGCCACCGTGTACTGACATAAAATGGACCCCGTGAACTGACATAAAATGGCATTGTGAACAGATATACAATGGCCACCGTGAACTGACATAAAACGGCCATTGTGAACTGACATGAAATGGCCACTGTGACCTGATATACAATGGCTGCCGTGAACTGGCATAAAATGGTCACTGTGAACTGACAAAAAATGGCCATTGTGAACTGACATACAATGGCCATTGTGAACTGACATACAATGGCCCCCGTGAACTGACATAAAATGGCCATTGCGACCTGACATAAAACAGCCCCCGTGAACTGACATAAACTGTCCATTGTGAACTGCATACAATGATTCCCTTGAACTGACATAAAATGGCCATTGTGAGCAGACATAAAATGGCCATTGTGAACTGACATAAAATGGCCATTGCGACCTGACATAAAAAGGCCCCCGTGAACTGATATAAACTGTCCATTCTGAACTGACATACAATGGCCCCCATGAACTGACATAAAATGGCCATTGTGAACTGACATAAAATGGCCACTGTGAACTGAAATAAAATGGCCACTGTGAACTGATATACAATGGCCGCCGTGAACTGACATAAAATGGCCATTGCGACCTGACATAAAAAGGCACCCGTGAACTGACATAAAATAGCCCCCGTGAACTGACATAAACTGTCCATTGTGAACTGACATACAATGGCCCCCTTGAACTGACATAAAATGGCCAATGTGAACAGACATAAAATGGCCATTGTGAACTGACATACAATGGCCACCTTGAACTGACATAAAATGTCCATTGTGAACTGACATACAATGGCCCCCGTGAACTGACATAAAATGGCCATTGCGACCTGACAGAAAACAGCCCCCGTGAACTGACATAAACTGTCCATTGTGAACTGACATACAATGGCCCCCTTGAACTGACATAAAATGGCCAATGTGAGCAGACATAAAATGGCCATTGTGAACTGACATAAAATGGCCATTGCGACCTGACATAAAAAGGCCCCCGTGAACTGATATAAACTGTCCATTCTGAACTGACATACAATGGCCCCCTTGAACTGACATAAAATGGCCATTGTGAACTGACATAAAATGGCCACTGTGAACTGAAATAAAATGGCCACTGTGAACTGATATACAATGGCCGCCGTGAACTGACATAAAATGGCCATTGCGACCTGACATAAAAAGGCACCCGTGAACTGACATAAAATGGCCTCCGTGAACTGACATAAAATGGCCCCCGTGAACTGACATAAAATGGCCACCGTGAACTGACATAAAATGCCCCCGTGAACCGACATGAACTGGCCACCGCAACTGAGATAAAATGGCCATTGCAAACTGACATAAAATGGCCATTGTGAACTGACATACGATGGCCACCATGAACTGAGATAAAATGGCCATTGCAAACTGACATAAAATGGCCATTGTGAACTGACATACAGTGGCCACTGTGAACTGACATAAAATGGCTGCCGTGAACTGATATACAATGGCCCCCGTGAACTGATATAAAATGTCCATCGTGAACTGACATGAAACGGCCCCGTGAACTGACATAAAATGGCGGCCATGAGCTAACATAAAATAGCCACCGTGACCTGACATAAAATGGCCACCATGAACTGACATACAATGGCCACCGTGAACTGACATAAAATGGCCATTGCGAGCTGACATAAAATTGCCCCCATCAACCGACATAAAATGACCATCGTGAACCGACATAAAATGGCCACCGTGTACTGACATAAAATGGCCCCCATCGACTGAATAAAATGGCCCCCGTGAACTGACAAAAATGGCCACTGTGAATTGAGATAAAATGGCCACCGTGAACTGACAAAAAATGGGCACCATGAACTGACATAAAATGGCCCCCGTGAACTGACATAAAATGGCCACCGTGAACTGACATAAAATGGCCCCCGTGAACCGACATGAACTGGCCACTGCAACTGAGATAAAATGGCCATTGCATACTGACATAAAATGGCCATTGTGAACTGACATGCAATGGCCATTGTAAACTGACATACAATGGCCATTGTGAACTGACATGCAATGGCCATTGTGAACTGACATACAATGGCCACCATGACTGACATAAAATGGCCCCCGTAAACTGACATAAAATTGCCACCGTGAACTGACATAAAATGGCCCCCGTGAACCGACATGTACTGGCCACCGCAACTGAGATAAAATGGCCATTGCAAACTGACATAAAATGGCCATTGTAAACTGACATACAATGGCCACCGTGAACTGACACAAAATAGCGATTGTGAACTGACATACAATGGCCATTGTGTACTGACATATAAATGGCCACCATGGACTGACATAAAATGGCCCCCGTGAACTGACATAAAATGCCCACCGTGAACTGACATAAAATGGCCCCCGTGAACCAACATATACTGGCCACCGCAACTGAGATAAAATGGTCATTGCAAACTGACATAAAATGGCCATTGTGAACTGATATACAATGGCCACCGTGAACTGACATAAAATGGCCATTGCGACCGGACGTAAAAAGGCCCCCGTGAACAGATATAAAATGTCCATCGTGAACTGACATAAAATGGCCCCGTGAACTGAGATAAAATGGCCGCCATGAGCTAACATAAAATAGCCACCGTGAGCTGACATAAAGTTGCCGCCATGAACCGACATAAAATGACCACCGTGAACTGACATAAATTGGCCACCGTAAACTGATAAAAAATGGCCCCCATTGACTGAATAAAATGGCCTCCTTGAACTGACATAAAATGGCCACCGTGACCTGACATAAAATGGCCTCCGTGAACCGACATGAACTGGCCACCGCAACTGAGATAAAATGGCCATTGCAAACTGACATAAACTGGCCATTGTGAACTGACATACAATGGCCATTGTGAACTGACATGCAATGGCCATCGTGAACTGACACAAAATGGCCACCGTCAACTGATAAAAAAATGGCCATTGCACACTGACATAAAATGGCCATTGTGAACTGACATACAATGGCCATTGTGAACTGACATACAATGGCCACCATGAACTGACATAAAATGGCCATTGTGAACTGACATAAAATGGCCATTGTGAACTGACTCACAATGGCCACCGTGAACTGACATAAAATGGCCATTGTGAACTGACATAAAATGGCCATTGTGAACTGAAGAAAAATGGTCATGGCAAACTGACATAAAATGGCCATTGTGAACTGACATACAATGGCCATTGTGAACTGACATACAATGGCCACCATGAACTGACATAAAATGGCCATTGTGAACTGACATAAAAAAGCCATTGCGACCTGACATAAAAAGGCCCCCGTGAACTGACATAAAATGGCCACTTTTAACTGAGATAAAATGGCCACCGTGAACTGAAATAAAATGGCCATTGTGAACTGACATACAATAGCCACCATGAACTGACATAAAATGGCCCCCGTGAACTGTGCATAAAATGGCCACCGTGAACTGACATAAAATGGCCCACGTGAACCGACATGAACTGGCCGTCACAACTGAGATAAAATGGCCATTGCAAACTGACATAAAATGGCCATTGTGAACGGACATACAATGACCACCGTGAACTGAGATAAAATGGCCATTGCAAACTGACATAAACTGGCCATTGTGAACTGACATACAATGGCCATTGTGAACTGACATGCAATGGCCACCGTGAACTGACACAAAATGGCCACCGTCAACTGATAAAAAAATGGCCATTGCACACTGACATAAAATGGCCATTGTGAACTGACATACAATGGCCATTGTGAACTGACATACAATGGCCACCATGAACTGACATAAAATGGCCATTGTGAACTGACATAAAATGGCCATTGTGAACTGACTCACAATGGCCACCGTGAACTGACATAAAATGGCCATTGTGAACTGACATAAAATGGCCATTGTGAACTGAAGAAAAATGGTCATGGCAAACTGACATAAAATGGCCATTGTGAACTGACATACAATGGCCATTGTGAACTGACATACAATGGCCACCATGAACTGACATAAAATGGCCATTGTGAACTGACATAAAAAAGCCATTGCGACCTGACATAAAAAGGCCCCCGTGAACTGACATAAAATGGCCACTTTTAACTGAGATAAAATGGCCACCGTGAACTGAAATAAAATGGCCATTGTGAACTGACATACAATAGCCACCATGAACTGACATAAAATGGCCCCCGTGAACTGTGCATAAAATGGCCACCGTGAACTGACATAAAATGGCCCACGTGAACCGACATGAACTGGCCGTCACAACTGAGATAAAATGGCCATTGCAAACTGACATAAAATGGCCATTGTGAACGGACATACAATGACCACCGTGAACTGACATAAAATGGCCATTGCAAACTGACATAAAATGGCCATTGTGAACGGACATACAATGGCCACCGTGAACTGACATAAAATGGCCATTGCAAATTGACATAAAATGGCCATTGCAAATTGACATAAAATGGCCATTGTGAACTGACATACAATGGCCACCGTGAACTGACATAAAATGGTCATTGTGAACTGACATAAAATGGCCATTGTGTACTGACATACAGTGGACACCGTGAACTGACATAAAATGGCTGCCATGAACTGACATACAATGGCCGCCGTGAACTGACATAAAATGGCCATTGCGAGCAGACATAAAAAGGCCCCCGTCAACCGACATTAAATGACCACCGTGAACTGACATAAAATGGCCACCGTGTACTGACATAAAATGGCACCCATCGACTGAATAAAATGGCCCCCGTGAACTGACATAAAATGGCCACTGTGAACTGAGATAAAATGGCCACCGTGAACTGACATAAAATGGCCATTGTGAACTGACATACAATAGCCACCATGAACTGACATAAATGGCCCCCGTGAACTGATATAAAATGGCCACCGTGAACTGACATAAAATGGTCCCCGTGAACCGACATGAACTGGCCACCGCAACTGAGATAAAATAGCCATTGCAAACTGACACAAAATGGCCATTGTGAACTGACATGCAATGGCCATTGTAAACTGACATACAATGGCCACCGTGAACTGACACAAAATGGCCACCGTCAACTGAGAAAAAAATGGCCTTTGCAAACTGACATAAAATGTCCATTATGAACTGACATACAATGGCCATTGTGAACGAACATACAATGGCCACCATGAACTGACATAAAATGGCCCCCATGAACTGACATAAAATGGCCACCGTGAACTGACATAAAATGGCCCCCGTGAACCGACATGAACTGGCCACCGCATCTGAGATAAAATGGCCATTGCAAACTGACATAAAATGGCCATTGTGAACTGACAAAAAATGTCCATTGCAAATTGACATAAAATGGCCATTGTGAACTGACATACAATGGCCACCGTGAACTGACATAAAATGGCCATTGTGAACTGACATAAAATGGGCATTGTGAACTGACATAAAATGGCCATTGTGAACTGACATAAAATGGCCACTGTGAACTGACATAAAATGGCCAATGTGAATTGACATACAATGGCCACCGTGAACTGAAATAAAATGGCCCCCGTGAACTGACATAAAATGGCCAATGTGAACTGACATAAAATGGCCATTGTGAACTGACATAAATGGCCAATGTGAACTGACATACAATGGCTACCGTGAACTGACATAAAATGGCCATTCTGAACTGACATACAATAGCCATTGCGACCTGACACAAAATGGCCCCCGTGAACTGACATTAACTGTCCATTGTGAACTGACACAAAATGGCCATTGCGACCTGACATGAACTGTCCATTGTTAACTGACATAAAATGGCTATTGTGAACTGACATAAAATGGCTCCCGTGAACCGACATAAAATGGCCACCGTGAACTGACATACAATGGCCATTGTGAACTGACATACTAATGACCGACTGCTGGTTGTGGATTTTGTTTTGGCAGAGTCCCAGAGAGAGACGGAGAGACCGAGAGACCGAGAGAGATGGAGAGGGGAGAACAGCCTCCCCCCACCGAGAGAGATGGAGAAGGGGAACCCCCTCCCCCACCGAGAGAGATGGAGAAGAGGAACCCCCCCCCCCCCCCCCCCCCCCCCCACCGAGCGAGATGGAGAAGGGGTAACCCCCCCTCCCCCCACAGAGAGAGATGGAGAGGGGAGAACTCCCCCTCCACCGAGAGAGATGGAGAGGGTGGACCCCCCCCCCCCCCGCTGAGAGAGAAGGAGAGGGCGACCCCCCCACCACCGAGAGAGATGGAGAGGGGGGACCCCCCACCGAAAGAGATGGAGAGGGGGGACTCCCCCAGCGAGAGAGATGGAGAGGGGGACCCCCCCCACCGAGAGAGATGGAGAGGCGGGAACCCCCACACCCACCGAGAGAGATGGAGAGGGGGGAACTCCCCCTCCACCGAGAGAGATGGAGAGGGTGGACCCCCCCCCCCCCGCCGAGAGAGATGGAGAGGGTGGACCTCACCCCCCCGCCGAGAGAGATGGAGAGGGTGGACCCCCCCCCGCCGAGAGAGATGGAGAGGGTGGACCCCCCCCCCCCGCCGAGAGAGATGGAGAGGGTGGACCCCCCCCCCCGCCGAGAGAGATGGAGAGGGGGCCCCCCTCCACCGAGAGAGATGGAGAGGGGGGAACTTTGCCCCCACCGAGAGAGATGGAGAGAGGGGAGCCCTGCCCCCACCGAGAGAGATGGAGAGAGGGGAGCCCTGCCCCCACCGACAGAGATGGAGAGGGGAGAACTCCCCCTCCACCGAGAGAGATGGAGAGGCGGGAACACCCCACCCACCGAGAGAGATGGAGAGGGGGGACCCTTCCCCCCCCCCACCCCCACCGAGACGGAGAGGAAAACTGCAGGGGATGGGCACAATGGAAATGTGGAGCTTGTTCAAAGAACAGCTACTGCGTGTCCTTGATAAGTATGTACCTGTCAGGCAGGGAGGAAGTGGTCGAGCAAGGGAACCGTGGTTTACTAAGGCAGTTGAAACACTTGTCTAGAGGAAGAAGGAAGGAGGCTTATGTAAAGATGAGACATGAAGGTTCAATAAGGGCGCTCGAGAGTTACAAGTTAGCGAGAAAGGACCTAAAGAGGGAGCTAAGAAGAGCCAGAAGGGGACATGAGAAGTCTTTGGATGGTAGGATCAAGGATAACCCTCAAGCTTTCTACAGATATGTCAGGAATAAAAGAATGACTTGGGTAAGAGTAGGGCCAGTCAAGGACAGGAGTGGGAAGTTGTGCTTGGAGTCCGTGGAGATAGGAGAGGTGCTATACGAATATTTTTCATCACTATTCACACAGGAAAAAGACAATGTTGACGAGGAGAATACTGAGATTCAGGCTACTCGACTAGAAGGACTTGAGGTTCATAAGGCGGAGGTGTTAACTATTCTGGAAAGGGTGAAAATAGACAAGTCCCCCTAGCCGGATGGGATTTATCCTAGGATTCTCTGGCAAATGCTGTCCCCTTGTTCAAGAAGGGGAGTAGAGACAACCCCGGTAAATATAGACCAGTGAGCCTTACTTCTGTTGTGGGCAAAATCTTGGAAAGGTTTTTAAGAGATAGGGTGTATAATCATCTGGAAAGGAATAATTTGATTAGACATAGTCAACACGGTTTTGTGAAGGGTCGGTTGTGCCTCACAAACCATATAGAGTTCTTTGAGAAGGTGAGAAACAGGTGGATGAGGGTAAAGCAGTTGATGTGGTGTATATGGATTTCAGTAACGCGTTTGACAAGGTTCCCCACGGTAGGCTACTGCAGAAAATACGGAAGCATGGGATTCAGGAAGATTTAGCAGTTTGGATCAGAAATTGGCTAGCTGGAAGAAGACAAAGGGTGGTGGTTGATGGGAAGTGTTCAGACTGGAGTCCAGTTACTAGTGGTGTACCACAAGGATCTGTATTGGGGCCACTGCTGTTTGTCATTTTTATAAATGACCTGGAGGAGGGCGCAGAAGGATGGGTGAGTAAATTTGCAGCTGACACTAAAGTCGGTGGAGTTGTGGACAGTGCGGAAGGATGTTACAAGTTACAGAGGGACATAGATAAGCTGCAGCGCTGGGCTGAGAGGTGGCAAATGGAGTTTAATGCAGAAAAATGTGAGGTGATTCATTTAGGAAGGAATAACAGGAAGACAGCGTACTGGGCTAATGGTAAGATTCTTGGCAGTGTGGATGAGCAGAGAGATCTCGGTGTCCATGTACATAGATCCCTGAAAGTTGCCACTCAGGTTGAGAGGGTTGTTAAGAAGGTGTACGGTGTGTTAGCTTTTATTGGTAGAGTGTCTGAATTTTGGAGCCATGAGGTCATGTTGCAGCTGTACAAAACTCTGGTGCGGCCGCATTTGGAGTATTGCGTGCAATTCTGGTCGCCGCATTATAGGAAGGATGTGGAAGCATTGGAAAGGGTGCAGAGGAGATTTACCAGAATGTTGCCTGGTTATGGAGGGAAGATCTTATGAGGAAAGGCTGAGGGACTTGAGGCTGTTTTCGTTAGAGAGAAGAAAGTTAAGAGGTGACTTAATTGAGGCATACAAGGTGATCAGAGGATTGGATAGGGTGGACAGTGAGAGCCTTTTTCCTCGGATGGTGATGTCTAGCACGAGGGGACATAGCTTTAAATTGAGGGGAGATAGATATAAGACAGATGTCAGAGGTACGTTCTTTACTCAGAGAGTAGTAAGGGCGTGGAATGCTCTGCCTGCAACAGTAGTGGACTCGCCACACTAAGGGCATTCAAATGGTCATTGGATAGACATATGGACGATAAGGGAATAGTGTAGATGGGCTTCAGAGTGGTTTCACAGGTCGGCGCAACATCGAGGGCCGAAGGGCCTGTACTGCGTTGTAATGTTCTATGAGAGAGATGGAGAGAGGGGAACAGCCACCTCCCCACCGAGAGTGATGGAGAGGGGGGACCCCCCACCGAGAGGGATGGAGAGTGGGGACGCCCCCACCGAGAGGGATGGAGAGGGGGGAACAGCCACCTCCCCACCGAGAGTGATGGAGAGGGGGGACCCCCCACCGAGAGGGATGGAGAGGGGGGAACCCCCACCCCACCGAGAGAGATGGAGTGGGAGAACCCCCCCCCCCCACCGAGAGAGATGGAGAGGGGAAACCCCCCCACCACCGAGAGAGATGGAGGGGGGGAATCCTCCCACACCGAGAGAGATGGAGAGACCGAATCCCCCCACACCGAGAGAGATGGAGAGGGCGAATCCCCCCACACCGAGAGAGATGGAGGGGGGAATCCCCCCCACCGAGAGTTGTGGAGTGGGGGGACCCCCCGCCCCCACCGAGAGGGATGGAGGGGGGACCCCCCCACCGAGAGGGATGGAGAGGGGGGAACCCCCACCACCACCGAGAGAGATGGAGAGGGGGGACCCCCCACCGAGAGAGATGGAGTGGGGGAACCCCCCCCCCACCGAGAGAGATGGAGAGGGGGGACCCCCCACCGAGAGAGATGGAGTGGGGGAACCCCCCCCCCACCGAGAGAGATGGAGTGGGGGAACCCCCCCCCACCGAGAGAGATGGAGAGGGGGGACCCCCCCACCGAGAGAGATGGAGTGGGGGAACCCCCCCACCCACCGAGAGAGATGGAGAGGGGAAACCCCCCCCCCACCACCGAGAGAGATGGAGGGGGGGAATCCCCCCACCGAGAGAGATGGAGAGGGCGAATCCCCCCACACCGAGAGAGATGGAGGGGGGAAATCCCCCCACCGAGAGTTGTGGAGTGGGGAGAACCCCCCCCCCCCCCCACCGAGAGGGATGGAGAGGGGGAACCCCCCCCCCAATCCACTGAAAGAACACGGCTGAAACCGATGGAGGGAGAAAAGAAAGGGGGGGTAAGGGGGTAAACAAGGAGCAGGGGGTCACACACCAGGTCGGCCAGGAAGGGCATCACGGAGGGTCTGCGGGGGAGAGAGGGGAAGGTTTAGGGAAAGGGGGTTTGGGGGGGGGGGGGGCAGACACGCCGAACTGAACGGCAACAGTTTGTAACGATAGAAACGTAAGAGAAAGCCTTTTCACTCTCTGAGAAATGTAAACTAGCCGCAATGCTCAGAATTGTGGAAACGGCAATAAAAAGATTTTTACAATAAATCCAGAGCCCAGTTCAGTTTTTCCAATTCAGGGGCAACTTAGCGCGGCCCATCCACCTGCCCTGCACATCTTTGGGTTGTGGGGGTGAGACCCAGGCTAACACGGGGAGAACGTGCAAACTCCACACGGACAGTGACCCAGAGCCGGGATTGAACAGTGGTTAGCACTGCTGCCTCACAGCTACAGGGCCCCAGGTTCGATTCCCTGCTTAGATCACTGTCTGTGCGGAGTCTGGACGTCCTCCCCGTGTCTGCGTGGGTTTCCTCCGGGTGCTCCGGTTTCCTCCCACCGTCCAAAGACGTGCAGGTTAGGTGGGTTGGCGGTGATCAATGCAAATTGCCCACAGTATCTAAAGATGTTCAGGTTAGGTGGGGTGACAGCGACGGGATAGGGGAGTGGGCCCAGGTATGGCGCTCTCTTCAGGGTTCACACTGTCTCTGTCATTATTGTTTACACCGACAATGCTGCCAAACTTTCTATCAAACTTTCTATCTCATTATCTTCAATCAGTACTCAACAAAGTCAAACTGAGACACACAGACACACACACACACACACACACACAAAGGCATACACACACACAGGCACACACACAGGCACACACACACACGCACACACAGGCATACACACACACAGGCACACACACAGGCACACACACATACACACACACAGACACACACAGACACACAGTCACACACTGCAATGAAGTTACTGAGAAAAGTCCCTAGTCTCCAAACTCTGGCGCCTGTTCGGGTACACTGAGGGTGAATACATAATGTCCAATTCACCAAACAGCACGTCCTTCGGGACGTCAGGGGGGAAACCGGAGCACCCGGGAGAAACCCACGCGGACAAGCGGAGAACGTGCAGACTCCGCACAGACTGCGACCCAAACCGGGATTCGAACCTGGGGCTCTGGAGCTGTGAGGCCGCAGTGCTACCCACTGTGCTACCGTGTAACTTCCAGTGCCGCATAAAGAATGCCACACATAACCCCCCCCCCCTCAACACACACACACGTGTACAGAAAAACAGATACTCAAACTCAGACAGACTGGGTCAATACATCTTTCAAATGGAGCGAGATCCATTCTCCACCTTTAACTTGGAGAGGTGTATCTGGCCTGTGTGTGACCCAAGTCACACACTGACTCTGAACATCCTCACAGCAGCTTGGGGACAGATAATTCTGAAGCACTTTTCATAACCTTTGGGTATCACAAACTGCTTCACAGGCAATGGAGCCCTTTTGAAAGGTGGTAATTTAGGAAATGGACCAGCTAATTTCAGAGAGACACACAGAAACAGGATGAGATTGTGCTGTACATGTTTCACAGCTGTCACTGAGACACACACGAGATGTACAATATCAATTATTATTCTGAAGCATTTTGATTAAATCAGCCCTGAGACTGAATTCCAGTGTTTCAGAGTAAAGCTCCATCTACACTGCCCATCAAACACACACAACCCAAATACTGTCTGGGGTTAAATACAGAGTCAAAATCCCTCTGTCCTGTCCAAGGAATTTTTCATTGCAGATAGTTATTTTTATTTTTTGGAAAAGCAGAACTTAAATTGCACCGAATCCCAGGGTGGACTCTTGTTTATTTCAGCCCTTCACATTCAAATGTGAAGTTTAAGGTCCGATTACAGGTGTCTGCTTGTCTCTGTTTGTATATTCTCTGTTACTGTTGTTTTGTCACTTGTCTGAAGCATTTGAATAATAGGCCTTGGTTAATCAATCCTTCCTCACAGCACATGGAAGTTGTGAATCTTCAAGGCTCTCAGTCTAATGTAGTTAAAAAACAACTGCTTCCTTTGATCCTCAATCCATTTCCCAACCCGAAAAAGATCTCACACCTTTCCACAATGCAGGAATATCTCCATCAAAACCTCTAATCAGTTCCCCATACACTTGTTAAACTTGCCTGTGTGAAGTAAATTCCACTGACAGATTCCGAAAGCTGCACAGAGCAATGACTGGTTATTTTAAACTTTGAAACGGAACTATTTTAACTTGTCCATCAGTCCTATTAAACAGAAATGTTCTCCCTGTGGGCTGACAGTCTCTCAGCAAGATTGAAACATTGAGGGACCCCGCGTCCTGCATTTGACAACATTTGTGGCACTTCCACAATCTACGACACATTGCTGTCTGTATTGTGTGAATCCAACTGTGAAATATCTGTCCAGTTTAAACTTCCACTGTTTCTGCCTTGTCATCATTGATAAAGATCACGGTTTGATCACCCCTCTGTCTGAGGTGGGAGTGGGAGCATCGAGGGCTGCAGGCCCGTCCTCCTGTCCTCCCACCCCTCTGCCTGAGGTGGGACTGGGACCATCCAGGCTGCAGGCCCGGCCTCCTGACCTCCCACCCCTCTGCCTGAGGTGGGAGTGGGACCGCCTGGGGCTGCAGGCCCAGCCTCCTGTCCTCCCACCCCTCTGTCTGAGGTGGGAGTGGGACCGCCTGGGGCTGCAGGCCCGGCCTCCTGTCCTCCCACCCCTCTGTCTGAGGTGGGAGTGTGACCATCCATGGCTGCAGGCCGAGCCTCCTGTCCTCCCACCCCTCTGCCTGAGGTGGGACTGGGACCATCCAGGGCTGCAGGCCCAGCCTCCTGTCCTCCCACCCCTCTGCCTGAGGTGGGACTGGGACCATCCAGGGCTGCAGGCCCAGCCTCCTGTCCTCCCACCCCTCTGCCTGAGGTGGGAGTGTGACCATCCATGGCTGCAGGCCCGGCCTCCTGTCCTCCCACCCCTCTGCCTGAGGTGGGAGTGGGACCATCCAGGGCTGCAGGCCCGGCCTCCTGTCCTCCCACCTCTCTGCCTGAGGTGGGACTGGGACCATCCAGGGCTGCAGGCCGAGCCTCCTGTCCTCCCACCCCTCTGCCTGAGGTGGGACTGGGACCATCCAGGGCTGCAGGCCCAGCCTCCTGTCCTCCCACCCCTCTGCCTGAGGTGGGACTGGGACCATCCAGGGCTGCAGGCCCAGCCTCCTGTCCTCCCACCCCTCTGTCTGAGGTGGGACTGGGACCATCCAGGGCTGCAGGCCCAGCCTCCTGCCCTCCCACCCCTCTGG
The DNA here is from genome assembly GCF_047496885.1 of Scyliorhinus torazame. NCBI lineage: Eukaryota > Metazoa > Chordata > Chondrichthyes > Carcharhiniformes > Scyliorhinidae > Scyliorhinus > Scyliorhinus torazame. The sequence goes on along the minus strand of NW_027307891.1, from coordinate 214,281 downwards.
CCAGCACCTCGGGGGCATCCTCCACTGCCGGGGGCAGGGCGGACAAGACATTATGTGGGGGCGGCAGCCTCCCGTCGCTCCGCTGCCCCCGCGGTGCCCTCGCCCTCCCGCCTGCTCACGCGGCAGCTGGGGGTGAAGTGCTATGCCCACCCTACCATGACCATTGAGGCGGGCACCCGTGCGATGGGCGGGGCTGTCGGCCCCTCGGCCATCGTAGCCGCCTCGCGGATGTACGGCAAGGCCGGGTTCTTCCTGCGGGCCGAGCAGGCGGCCCACCGGGCCCTGGAAAGGGGGCTCACGGTGGGCGGGGCACACGTGGCGGTGGAGACGCTGGAGGCCACCGCAGAACGTGTTGTTCTATCAAACGTCCCGCCCTCCCTCCCCACCGAGCTCCTCCTGCCCCATCCCAACCTACTGGGGGAGGTCAGGTCCGGGGCGGCGCCGCTGACGCTCGGCCTGCGGGACCCCTCCCTCCGCCATGTCTACTCCTTCCGCCGCCAGGCTCCTGTCCGCCTGAGCCGGGAGGGGGAGGGGGATGCTGCCGGGGCCTCTCCCGCCATGGAGGCCGTGCAGCAGGGCGATCCCGAGCCGCCCCCTCCCCGCAAGCGCCGCCTGCCTGGGCAAGGGGGGGTTCGCTGCCCCCTCCCCGGGCGAGGAGGGGGGGGGTCTCCCGTGTTGGTGCCCATCCCCCTGACGCCTGGCCCGGGGCACACAATGAAGAGAAGCAAGGCCGGGGGGGCCTCCGAGGCCCCCGAGCCCCTCGAGCTGCTGTCGCCCCCCGAGCAGGAGGACCCGGGGTCGAGCGGAGACGAAGCCCCTGGGGTCCCGTCCTGGCCGGTGCAAGTTTCCTCCTCGGACGCCTCCTCTTCACCATCGCCGGGGGCTGGCAGTAGCAGCGACCTCTCATCGTGCCACTGTGGGCCGTGGACGGGGGAGGAGGGGACGGCTCCCCGCCCTCTACACCCGAGCGGGCGACGCCGGAGAGCCCTGTTTTCAACCTGGACATGTTTCCGGGGGGCCTCTCCGTGGTCTCGGAGTCGCCGGCGTGGGTGGAGGCGCCGTCCACGGGCCCTGAGCCGCGGGAGGAGCCTGCGAGGGACCTGCCTGAGGACGACCCTGAGGTGGGGTCGACACGGGCCAAGGGTTAGCCGGTGTGCCCGTGCCGCCCGCCATACTCCATGTGGCGGGGGACTCGAGCTCGGGAGGTGACCGTTCGGAGGAGGAAGGCTGCTCGGTGGCGGGTGAGGAGGAGGATTTAGACGCGCTCTGCAGCGAGGCAGAGGGCACTCTCACACCCGGCACCGAGTCTCCCCTCGTCCCCCCTGGGGAACGCCGGACATTTCTGGGAACGCACCATGGTCACCCAGACTGTGTGCGGCTGGCCCTGGGCAGCTGGAGAAATCTGGGGCTGCTCCTTGGCCCCGCCCGGGCCTATGCCAGAGAGGCCCGGGAGTTCGATCAAGACCAGGAGGAGCAGCGCCAAGCTGCTCAGTTCCTTGTGGGACTCCTGAGGGAGTGGAGGGGGCGGTACCCCCACTCTGAGCACTGAAGGTGATGGATAACTATTGCTGCTGACATGGAGGTAACCATGGCCAGCCTCAACATCAACGGCAGCAGCCACGCGCACCACCGGTTCCAGTTCTTGTCTATCCTCCGGGACGGAAAGTACGGGGTGTGCTTCCTGCAGGAAACCCAGGCCACCCGGGTAACGAAGCTCAGTGGACCCTGGAGGGGCAAGGAGGAGTCTTCATGAGTCACCTGGCCCCACGTTCGGGCGGGGTGGCTATCTTGTTGGCTCCACATTTTCAGCCGGAGATCTTGGGGGTCAAGGAGCCGGTGCCAGTCCGTCTGCTGCACCTAAAGGCCCGTTTCGGGGCAGCGGTGATTCACTTTGTAAATGTATCCGCTCCCGTGGCTGGACCGCAGCAGGCGGCTTTCTTCCAAAAGGTGTCCACTCTTCCAGGCACCATCCTGGTGGGAGAGTTGTTATTGAAAATATGGAAAGATGTGTAATTTGAAACATGGAAGTCTGGCAATATCTGGTCTGGGAGAAACAAGAGAGGATACAGGGAAAGATCCCACAAAGGGTTAACAGCAGCTGCCAGGAGAGGATTGTTAAATGCAGATAGCCTTGCTCAAGCAGGCTTAGCAAACAAGACAAACAGGATTCTGAATGAAGCCAAAAACAATGGCTCACACCTTCATTGAAAGTAACTGTCTTAGTTAGCAGCTGGAAAAAAGGATGAGGTTCAGTTGAATTTGGTGATAATTCTAGGTGTGAAAATTTGCTAAACCAGGTAAATTAAAGAAAACTGGAGACTATCAGTCTAGGAGAAACATAATTCAAAGCCAAAATCAAAGTCAAAATTATGAGCTGAGGACACAATTGGAAAATAAAACTACAGAAATGACAGGAATTAAAAGTAACACCTCTTGAAACCAAAGCATTTTGATCATCACAAAGGAAACACTGTAATCAGATCTCTGAGATGCAGTTATGTCAAAATGAATACGTAGTTGGTTTGGAAAGTTTAGATCAAAGATACTTTTTACAATCAAAGTGAAATAAGTTTCTTTACAATAAAATCATAAAAGCTAGATAACTGTTAGAAAAATATATAAACCCAGAGACCAGGGCAGGAACTACCAGAACCAGAACCAGAACTCAGAGGGAGGGAGAGAGAGAAGCAGAGAAGAAACAAGCAGCTCAGAGTCAGATTACAGTCAGCTCGGCCATGGGAAAGACAAGGCATAGCAGCCGAGCTAAAACAGCTAATACATCTCAGGAAGACTAGAATTTAAAGAGTCAGCTCAGAGATAGCCAGCAGAGCCAGCTCTCACAGCTCGGTACATGGGAAAGACAGGACACAGCAACCAAGCTCATCAGCGATTACATCTAAAGAAGACCAGACTTTAAAAAGAAGATTGATTGTCAAGGTGGGCCTGAGGGTCCCTTCAACCAACCAGAAGGACCCAGAAGCAAGGTCTTTTTCCTTTCTGTAAAGAAAGTATTTGCAGCTTTTAAAATAAAAAAATATAATAATAAAATAACTTAATTTAACCTGAAATAGTGGTTATTCCAAAGTCTACTTTACTTACTTAGCAATGCGGGACCCAGGATCGATGGTACTAAGTGGGAATTAGGTGAAATCTTCGGTGAAGGCATGGGTTATACCGGGGGATAATTAGAAAACATAGTTTGACCTGAATAGCACCCACTGAAGCTTGCATCGGAGTCGGGGAGTGAGAATCCCTGATCACCATTTAGAATGTCGGCCCTTTTTGGTATAGGGGGACTTCTAAGAATAGTGGTGAGTTTTCAAAAACATGGCGCCCAACGTTTTAATTAAAACCCTGTCAATTACGCCGAATGGGTTGCTTTATTTTCCACATGGCAGCCGTCGTGTTAACACCGTGTGAATTGCGCCCAGCCGGTTGTTTTGCTTTCTCCATGGCATCCAGCGTGGAGACCTAGAATACTAGAAGTTTCTAGGTAAAACGAGGCTAGAATAGTAGAAGTTTCTAAATCAGCAGAGGGGGCTTGAATATTAGAAGTTTCTAGTTCCCAACAAACTGTTGGAATATTAGAAGTTTCTAACCGGCACAAAGGCGAGAATATTAGAAGTTTCTGGTCTATTGTGAGTCAGACTTTACCTGCCGAGTTTAGTCTGGAAAGTCATGTGATTGATTTCTGTAAGGATATTCTGTGGATCGAGGGGACATAAAACTCAGGTTGGGTGTGAAATCAGCAAATTAGAAGATGCTGACCCTGAGAAAAAGTCTGCAAGACATCTTGGTGACAGCACTAAAAATCCTGCATCCATTACTGGTAAAAGGAGGTCAAAAAATAAATCATCCTTAGAGTAAGGCAGATTGTGAGGTTAAATCCTAAAGAAATAGAGGACGCCTAGAATCTTTAGAGACCAATAACCAATCGACCCTTAGCTAAAAACAGGAAGATAGTGCCTTAGTTAGCCTTGGGTAGGGCCCAGAAAGGGCACCTATCCTTAATTTCAGATTGCAACTGAAAGGGACAACCAGGAACAGAACTTAGAATTCCGAAAAATGGCAATTAGAATGATCCTCTTGCTTTGAAACACGGTTGAAGCAATGAACCAGAGTGGGAGAAATTAATAGAGGCAAAAAACTCCTGCATACGTGAAACTTTATCAGCATGGAGGGGTATCAATTTTTGTTAAAAGTAACTAAAACCCCACTGAATAGAGGTCCAAGATCCCAGTGTATAAACGTGCGTGCGTGTTCAATAAGGGTTGTGAAACCCTACAAAGTAGAGGTCCAAGATCTGAGCGGATGAATGAGTGTGTGTATGTCTAAGAAGGAATTGTGAATTTCCTTTGGTGTTTGTATTTTTAAAAAATGTTGTATTTTGCAAAACCGAATTTTACATCAATTAAAAGTTCACATCAATTAAAAGGGCAGCACGGTAGCATTGTGGATAGCACAATTGCTTCACAGCTCCAGGGTCCCAGGTTCGATTCCGGCTTGGGTCACTGTCTGTGCGGAGTCTGCACATCCTCCCCGTGAGTGCGTGGGTTTCCTCCGGGTGCTCCGGTTTCCTCCCACAGTCCAAAGATGTGCAGGTTAGGTGCATTGGCCATGATAAATTGCCTTTCGTGTCCAAAATTGCCCTTAGTGTTGGGTGGGGTTACTGGGTTATGGGGATAGGGTAGAGGTGTTGACCTTGGGTAGGGTGCTCTTTCCAAGAGCCGGTGCAGACTCGATGGGCCGAATGGCCTCCTTCTGCACTGTAAATTCTATGTAATCTATGTAAATAAATGGCAGGTAGAAATGTGATCAGTATTATGAGGTGATAAATTAGTATGTTCAGAGTTAAATTGGTCTCAGAATAAACAGATAAAGAGTTTGTACTGGGCAGCAGTCAGCTGTTTGCAGGCTTTGAAACTGAGCGTTGAAATTGACACTGCATAGCTCCGCAGGGTCCTAGTGCCCGATGAGCTCAAGAATGTCACCAGCAAAAATAATCATGCTTAGAATGTTAAATACATTGAAGAAGGAGCTTTAGAGAATAAAGATTTTGGATCAAAAGTTAGATTAAGAGAATTACTTGCAGGATAAGGAAAAGGGAATCTGATGGCAGGAAAAGATTTGATAAAAAGAGATGCAGGTAAAATTAAGATATTAAAACAATTGATAACACAGAATAAGTTTAGGTGAAGCTACCAACTAAAACTGCAGGAAAATAATCAGTGAAGCTGTAAAATGTGAAGACAAGTTTGTTCAGAATCTGGGTAAACATTGACTTAGCGAAGCATGGTGTCTGGAGCAAAATAAATTATATCACAATTAAAACAAATGACCCAATTGGTGGGAAGACAGTGAATTAAAACCCGTTAGCAGCATTGATTGGACAGATCATGAAGTTAAAATGTCATGTTTGGAACTTACCTTCATAAAAATCCGGCCGTAATCAAAATAAAGTAAGTGAAGTAAACGCAGTAGCAATATCAGGAATGTATCAGGGTAAGGTTTCGACAGATTGGATCAGAGTGAGTAAAAGGGGAGGAGTTTGAGATTCTTCGAATCTCACTCAGGGGTGCAATGACAGAAGGAGGAGGCTTAACAGGCCTTCATTGTGTGATGTACATCAATGATAAGGAAAAAAAACGAGTTAAAAAAAAAAGAAAAAAAAGGAACGAAATGGTAACAAAAGGAATCCGGAAGTCCTGGAGAGGGCACTTCGGGAGTGTTCAAACGAAGATAGAAAGTACAAAGTAAAGAATAGGGCCCTCTCCACCCTTGACCTGCTCATTTGATTTTTCAGATGGAAAAAGTAAATAACAGACAAACCAGTTCACAAGAAGGAAGAGAACTGCACTCCAGAAAGGAATGTTTTAGACAGGATTGGGGGGAAACTAATGATACAATCGCCTACATATTTGAGGAATTAAATGATAGAGCCCGAGGGAAAACTTTACGGGTTGGAAACAAATCAAAATCTCAAATTATTACTGAACAGTGAAACCTCCGGTCAGACATCTCTAACTGGACATCAGCTGATGGATGATCTACGGTCTCCACGGGGTATGTACTATGTGGTGGAGTTATTAAGGGTCTGGGCAGACAGCAGCGACTGACGAGGAACCCCAATATGATAAACGACAATAGTTTAAAAAATTTTGGAGCTTGATGCCAAGGGGAGAAAATTATTACCAATGAAGCAAACAATATTGCATTGTCGGGCTGTAAACATTATTAAGGAAGAAATGTCATGTCAATTGTTAGGCACTGTTATGGATGTATGATCATGGGGGTATGTGTGCCGTTAGAGAACTTGATCAGCATTTCGAAACTGTCTGAATATTTTAATAGAGGGGGAATAGTGGTAGTTTAGTGTGCTTTCTTGATTTAACTGCATAGAACATCACATATAATATTGAAGCTGTTAACACGCCATATTTAATATGTAGTGACCATTGGTTCCAAAGCCACGAAGGGATGTGTCGATATTGTACTTTATTTTTCGTATTGAAATTGTGATAACAGTTGCAATTATGTAAAGTTGTAACGCACGGTCTATTTGTGTAGTTAGGTGATGGGTAATGTGTTAAGATAAGACTTAATTTTTTTTTACTGTGTATTTAACAATAGGGAGAATTTATTTGGAAAAAGTGACAGTTCGATGTGGTTTTGCGAATACTGTTGGCATATTGTATTACAAATGTTGTAAGGGAAATGATAACAGACGAAAGGGATGTGAAGGAAGTTTGTCAGAATAATATTCTCTCCTGTACACCAGGGGCTGGCAGACATACATGGTTCAGAACAATATTAGACATTAATGTGGGGAAGTCAGGGTTAGAAGCAGGATCAATTGAATCTTTTAAATTAATGAAGCGAGGGAACCAGTGGGTGTACATGATGTCATAATTTACCATTCCAATGAGAAACGGTAAGCAATTTGGATGACAGAAAAATGGACACGAAACAGCCAGTGATGGACAAATGGCCTTTTTGGTGACTGATGGACTGAGTTGTGTGCTGTTTCTAAGGGACATGAGGAGGTTTCTACGGTGCTGCTACCCCAAGGAAGTAAACTGCTTTGGAGGTAGTGGAACACGGATATAGCTATTGTGTTACCTTCCTGAGCGGCTACGGCTATGGTTCACTGTAATTGGACTTGAGGAAAGAACGAAAAAAGACACTGGTCTGTGATATGGATACATTTACAAATTGATTTCGATGCACAATTTAAAATCACAAAACATGGACATACAAATGAGAAAGGTCGGGTATAAATGTTCATCAGTACAATTAGATGGGGGGATAATTGATCAAATGATGTAGTTTGTTTCAAATGTCAAGACGGGGTGTTATTGAAAATATTGAAACATGTGTCATCTGAAACATGGAAGTCTGGCAATATCTGGTCTGGGAGAAACAAGAGAGGATACAGGGAAAGATCCCACAAATGGTTAACAGCAGCTGCCAGGAGAGGATTGTAAACTGCAGATAGCCTTGGTCAAGCAGGCTTAGCAAACAAGACAAACAGGATTTTGAATGAAGCCAAAAACCATGGCTCACACCTTCATTGAAAGTAACTGTCTTAGTTAGCAGCTGGAAAAAAGGATGAGGTTCAGTTGAATTTGGTGATAATTCTAGGTGTGAAAATTTGCTAAACCAGGTAAATTAAAGAAAACTGGAGACTATCAGTCTACGAGAATCATAATTCAAAGCCAAAATCAAAGTCAAAATTACGAGCTGAGGACACAATTGGAAAATAAAACTACAGAAATGACAGGAATTAAAAGTAACACCTCTTGAAACCAAAGCATTTTGATCATCACAAAGGAAACACTGTAATCAGATCTATGAGATGAAGTTATGTCAAAATGAATACGTAGTTGGATTGGAAAGTTTAGATCAAAGATACTTTTTACAATCAAAGTGAAATAAGTTACTTTATGATATAGTCATTAAAACTAGATAACTGTTAGAAAAATATGTAAACCCAGAGACCAGGGCAGGAACTACCAGAACCAGAACCAGAACTCAGAGGGAGGGAGAGAGAGAAGCAGAGAAGAAACAAGCAGCTCAGAGTCAGATTACAGTCAGCTCGGCCATGGGAAAGACAAGGCATAGCGGCCGAGCTAAAACAGCTAATACATCTCAGGAAGACTAGAATTTAAAGAGTCAGCTCTATGTCAGCTCAGAGATAGCCAGCAGAGTCAGCTCTCACAGCTCGGTACATGGGAAAGACAGGACACAGCAACCGAGCTCATCAGCGATTACATCTAAAGAAGACCAGACTTTAAAAAGAAGATTGATTGTCAAGGTGGGCCTGAAGATCCCTTCAACCACCCAGAAGGACCCAGAAGCAAGGTCTTTTTCCTTTCCGTAAAGAAAGTATTTGCAGCTGTTAAAAGAAAAAATATAATAATAAAATAACTTAATTTAACGTGAAATAGTGGTTATTCCAAAGTCTACTTTACTTACTTAGCAATGCGGGACCCAGGATCGATGCTACTAAGTGGGAAGTAGATTAAATCTTCGGTGAAGGTATGGGTTATACCGGGGGATAACTTGAAAATATAGTTTGACCTGAATAGCACCCACTGAAGCCTGCATCGGAGTCGGGAGTGAGAGTCCTTATCACCATTTAGAATCTCGGACCTTTTTGGTATTGGGGGAATTCTAAGAATAGTGGTGAGTTTTCAAAAACAGAGTGCATCGTCCTCGGAGGGGATTTTAATTGCACCCTCAAGGACAAGGACCGTGGTGAAGTCCAGCACAGCTCGGCGGCGGTGGTGAAGTTGAGGGACCTGGTTAGGTCCTTTGACTTGGTGGATGTCTGGTGGACTCTCCATCCTGAATTGCGGGTGCGCACCTCTGTGCGGCCCCCGTTCAGAGCGTCCAGCATCGACCGTCTTTACATTTCCAAGACGTACTTGCCCAGCGTTCCGACGGCCTCCATGGAGCAGGTGCCATGCTCGGATCACCACCTGGTGTGGGCGGGTCTCGCCCCGTCCCGCGCTCAGACACGGTCCGCGTACTGGCACTTTAACAACCTGCTGCTGGAGGGCGAGCGGTTCCTGGACTCGTTCTGCCGTTTCTGGGCCGGCTGGAGAAGGGAGCGGGGTGGCTTCCCCTCCTTGAGGCTACGGTGGGATGTGGGCAAGGCCCAGAACCGTGCCTTCTGTCAGGGGTACACGAAGGGGTCTTCGGCGGTGCGGAACTCCACGATCGCCAACCTGGCTGAGGAATTCCTCGATCTGGAGTCACGTCTCGCTCAGCCCGATGAGGCCCGGCCCTGGGGCTGGTGTACAGGGAGAAGAGGGGCGCACTGCGGGGCCTGCAACTGGCCGGGTCCCGCGGCGAGGACGTGAGGTCGCGGATCCGTCTCCTAACGGACATGGACCGCGGCTCCCGCTTCTTCTACTCGCTGGAAAGAGGACGCGGGGCCCGTCGGCAGGTTTCTACGCTGCTGGCCGACGACCGGCCCCTCGTCTCGGATCCGGAGGGGGTCAGGACCCTGATCAGGGATTTTTACTCCGAGCTCTTCTCTCCGGGTCCGTCCAGCGAGGACGCTTGCAGAGTTCTGTGGGAGGACCTGCCGCAGGTGGGCCCGGAGGGCTCCGGGAAGCTCGATAATGCCATCAACCTCCAAGAGCTGACCGGCGCCCTGGACAGCCTCTCACGGGGCAAATCCCCAGGGCTGGACGGGCTGACCGTGGAGTTCTTCAGGGCGTGCTGGGACGTCCTGGGGAGCGACTACGCGGGGGTCCTGGGGGAATGTACCGCGACCGGGGAGATGCCCCTTTCGTGGCGCAGGGCCGTCATTGCCCTGCTGCCCAAGAAGGGGGATCTCCGCCGACTTAAGAACTGGCGACCGGTCTCCCTCCTCAGCACGGACTATAAAATCTTTGCCAAGGTGCTGTGTTTACGCCTTGGCCCCGAGCTAGACCACATGATCCACCCTGACCAGTCCTACACAGTCCCGGACCGCACAATCTACACAATATCCACCTGGCCCGGGACATTATTCACTTTACCCAGCGGACTGGTATGTCGAGCGCCTCCCTGTCTCTTGACCAGGAGAAGGCGTTCGACAGGGTGGGGCCCGGGGATTTGCTCGGGACTCTGCGAGCTGTCGGGTTCGGGTGGTATTTTGTGGCCCGGATCCGGTTACTGTCCGCCGCCTCGGAGAGTCTGGTTAAGGTTAACGGGTCCCTGACGGCGCCCCTTCGCTTTGGGAGAGGAGTGCGTCAGGGCTGCCCCCTGTCCGGCCAACATTATTCCCTCTGCGTGGGGCCTTTCCTGTGCCTCCTGCGGAGGGGGTTCACGGGGCTGGTTCTGCGCGAGCCGGACGGGGGGGTGGTCCTCTCGGCGGACGCTGATGCCGTGTTCCTCATGGTCACTGACCCCGGGGACCCCCGGAGGATGCGAGAGAGCCAAGCTGTCTACTCCGCCGCGTCCTCCCCACGGATCAACTGGGCCAAATGTTCCGGACTCCTGGTCGGTCCGTGGCAGGTGGACCCCCTCCCGGAGGAGCTCGGGCCCTTCAGCTGGAGTCGGACCAACAGCCTCGACCTGGGAGTCCATCTTTGCCCGGCAGAGGGAGCCTGGCCGGCGAACGGGCAGGAGCTGGAGACCAAGGTCACCGCTGGCCTGGGACGCTGGACAGGACGGCTCCGAGTGCTGTCCCACAGGGGCCGAGTTCTCGTCATAAACCAGCTGATCGCCTCCATGCTGTGGTCCCGGCTGGTCACTGACCCCTCCCCCTGGCTTTGTCCCACCATCCAGAGAGCCCGGCTTCGGGTCCTCCGGGACAATCGACTGCACGGGGTCGCTGCGGAGGTCTGGAGTCTCCCGATGGCGGAGGGCGGTCAGGCGCTGGTGTGCCTCCGCACCCAGACTGCCACTTTCCACCCTCAGACTCTGCAGCGTTACCTGTACGCTGAGCCTCCTCCACGGTGGGGCCCTGGCGACGGGTTTCTCCCCCCAGGGGCTCGGCCTGAACTACGACGTGCGGCTCCTGCCTGTGGACCAGCAGGGTCTTCGGAACTCTCTGTTGGCGCTGCCCGTCTTGTACCAGGACCTCCTCAAAGTCTGGAACACGGTCTCCAGGCGCCGCAGCTCTCCCCCGTCAGGAGTGGCGGCTGTCGGAAGGGAGGCGCTGCTCAGGAATCCGCACCTCCGCCAATCTCCATTCGGGTGGCTGGCGGAGCGGAGGGCGGTGGGTGCCGTGGGCAGGGCTGGGTGGGGCCGGGCTGTGGGTGCCGTGGGCAGGGCTGGGTGGCGGAGGGCCGGGCTGTGGGTGCCGTGGGCAGGGCTGGGTGGGGAGGGCGGTGGGTGCCGTGGGAAGGGCTGGGTGGGGGAGGGCGGTGGGTGCCGTGGGAAGGGCTGGGTGGCGGAGGGCCGGGCTGTGGGTGCCGTGGGCAGGGCTGGGTGGGGAGGGCGGTGGGTGCCGTGGGCAGGGCTGGGTGGCGGAGGGCGGTGGGTGCCGTGGGCAGGGCTGGGTGGGGGAGGGCTGTGGGTGCCGTGGGAAGGGCTGGGTGGCGGAGGGCCGGGCTGTGGGTGCCGTGGAAAGGGCTGGGTGGGGGAGGGCCGGGCTGTGGGTGCCGTGGGAAGGGCTGGGTGGCGGAGGGCTGTGGGTGCCGTGGGAAGGGCTGGGTGGCGGAGGGCTGTGGGTGCCGTGGGAAGGGCTGGGTGGCGGAGGGCTGTGGGTGCCGTGGGAAGGGCTGGGTGGCGGAGGGCTGTGGGTGCCGTGGGCAGGGCTGGGTGGCGGAGGGCTGTGGGTGCCGTGGGAAGGGCTGGGTGGCGGAGGGCTGTGGGTGCCGTGGGAAGGGCTGGGTGGCGGAGGGCTGTGGGTGCCGAGGGCAGGGCTGGATGGCAGAGGGCCGGGCTGTGGGTGCCGTGGGAAGGGCTGGGTGGCGGAGGGCGGTGGGTGCCGTGGGCAGGGCTGGATGGCAGAGGTCCGGGCTGTAGGTGCCGTGGGAAGGGCTGGGTGGCGGAGGGCTGTGGGTGCCGTGGGAAGGGCTGGGTGGCGGAGGGCTGTGGGTGCCGTGGGAAGGGCTGGGTGGCGGAGGGCTGTGGGTGCCGTGGGAAGGGCTGGGTGGCGGAGGGCCGGGCTGTGGGTGCCGTGGGCAGGGCTGGGTGGCGGAGGGCTGTGGGTGCCGTGGGAAGGGCTGGGTGGCGGAGCGGAGGGCGGTGGGTGCCGTGGGCAGGGCTGGGTGGCGGAGGGCTGTGGGTGCCGACAGAAGGGCTGGGTGGGGAGGGCTGTGGGTGCCGTGGGCAGGGCTGGGTGGCGGAGGGTTGTGGGTGCCGTGGGCAGGGCTGGGTGGGGAGGGCTGTGGGTGCCGTGGGCAGGGCTGGGTGGCGAAGGGCTGGGCTGTGGGTGCCGTGGGCAGGGCTGGGTGGCGAAGGGCTGGGCTGTGGGTGCCGTGGGAAGGGCTGGGTGGCGGAGGGCCGGGCTGTGGGTGCCGTGGGAAGGGCTGGGTGGGGGAGGGCTGTGGGTGCCGTGGGAAGGGCTGGGTGGGGGAGGGCTGTGGGTGCCGTGGGAAGGGCTGGGTGGCGGAGGGCCGGGCTGTGGGTGCCGTGGGAAGGGCTGGGTGGCGGAGGGCTGGGCTGTGGGTGCCGGGGGAAGGGCTGGGTGGCGGAGGGCCGGGCTGTGGGTGCCGTGGGAAGGGCTGGGTGGGGGAGGGCTGTGGGTGCCGTGGGAAGGGCTGGGTGGGGAGGGCTGTGGGTGCCGTGGGAAGGGCTGGGTGGCGGAGGGCCGGGCTGTGGGTGCCGTGGGAAGGGCTGGGTGGCGGAGGGCCGGGCTGTGGGTGCCGTGGGAAGGGCTGGGTGGCGGAGGGCCGGGCTGTGGGTGCCGTGGGAAGGGCTGGGTGGCGGAGGGCTGTGGGTGCCGTGGGCAGGGCTGGGTGGCGGAGGGCCGGGCTGTGGGTGCCGTGGGCAGGGCTGGGTGGGGGAGGGCTGTGGGTGCCGTGGGAAGGGCTGTGTGGCGGAGGACTGTGGGTGCCGTGGGAAGGGCTGGGTGGGGGAGGGCCGGGCTGTGGGTGCCGTGGGCAGGGCTGGGTGGCGGAGGGCTGTGGGTGCCGTGGGCAGGGCTGGGTGGGAAGGGCTGTGGGTGCCGTGGGAAGGGCTGGGTGGCGGAGGGCCGGGCTGTGGGTGCCGTGGGCAGGGCTGGGTGGCGGAGGGCTGTGGGTGCCGTGGGAAGGGCTGGGTGGCGGAGGGCTGTGGGTGCCGTGGGAAGGGCTGGGTGGCGGCCGGGGGTCCCTGGAGCGGGGGCAGGCGCTGCCCACGGGCACACTCGAAGCTTTCCGGGCTGGCTGGGCCCCGCAGGGGGTGGGCTGCCGGACCGACCCCTATTCTCACACTTTCATTGGGCGGGTATTGGGTGAGGTTTGGTCTCTTTTCCTGTTCTGTTGGGGCTGTGCTCCACCCGCGGTTTGGGGCACTCCCCACATTTTGTTTTGTCCATCAGTTACTTCTGGTCTGTTTTGCTTTGTTGTGTCCCAGCTCCAGGCCGATGCCAGCGGCGGGCGCTGCCTCACCCTGCCCGCGGGAAGAGCGGGCAGGACAGGCAATCTCAGGGAAAACATACCCAAATAAACATTATAGACATCAAATAAACAGCACCATCAAACTGTCCGACCCGAGACAATGCTGCTGGGGGAGGGGGACCGCGGCTGCTGGGGGAGGGGGACCGCGGCTGCTGGGGGAGGGGGACCGCGGCTGCTGGGGGTTAGGGACCGCGGCTGCTGGGGGAGGGGGACCGCGGCTGCTGGGGGAGGGGGACCGCGGCTGCTGGGGGAGGGGGACCGCGGCTGCTGGGGGAGGGGGACCGCGGCTGCTGGGGGAGGGGGACCGCGGCTGCTGGGGGAGGGGGACCGCGGCTGCTGGGGGAGGGGGACCGCGGCTGCTGGGGGAGGGGGACCGCGGCTGCTGGGGGAGGGGGACCGCGGCTGCTGGGGGAGGGGGACCCCGGCTGCTGGGGGAGGGGGACCGCGGCTGCTGGGGGAGGGGGACCGCGGCTGCTGGGGGAGGTGGACCCCGGCTGCTGGGGGAGGGGGGCCGCGGCTGCTGGGGGAGGGGGACCGCGGCTGCTGGGGGAGGTGGACCCCGGCTGCTGGGGGAGGGGGACCGCGGCTGCTGGGGGAGGGGGACCGCGGCTGCTGGGGGAGGTGGACCCCGGCTGCTGGGGGAGGGGGGACCGCGGCTGCTGGGGGAGGGGGACCGCGGCTGCTGGGGGAGGGGGACCGCGGCTGCTGGGGAGGGGGACCGCGGCTGCTGGGGGAGGGGGACCGCGGCTGCTGGGGGAGGGGGACCGCGGCTGCTGGGGGAGGGGGACCGCGGCTGCTGGGGGAGGGGGACCGCGGCTGCTGGGGGAGGGGGACCCCGGCTGCTGGGTGAGTGGGGCCGCGGCTGCTGGGGAGGGGTACCGCGGCTGCGGGGGGAGGCGGACCACGGCTGCGGGGGGAGGGGGAGGGATCGCGGCTGCTGGGGGAGGGGGACCGCGGCTGCTGGGTGAGTGGGGCCGCGGCTGCTGGGGAGGGGGACCGCGGTTGCTGGGGGAGGGGGACCGCGGCTGCTGGGGGAGGGGGACCCCGGCTGCTGGGTGAGTGGGGCCGCGGCTGCTGGGGGAGGGGGACTGCGGCTGCTGGGGAGGGGGACCGCGGCTGCTGGGGGAGGGGGACCGCGGCTGCTGGGGAGGGGTACCGCGGCTGCGGGGGGAGGCGGACCACGGCTGCGGGGGGAGGGGGAGGGATCGCGGCTGCTGGGGGAGGGGGAGTGGGAACGCGGCTGCTGGGGAGGGGGAGGGGTCCGCGGCTGCTGGGGGAGGGGGAGGGATCGCGGCTGCTGGGGGAGTGGTGTCCCGAAGCGTGGTACATTGGCGAGACCATGCAGACGCTGCGACAACGAATGAACGGACATCGCGCGACAATCACCAGGCAGGAATGTTCCCTTCCAGTCGGGGAACACTTCAGCAGTCAAGGGCATTCAGCCTCTGATCTCCGGGTAAGCGTTCTTCAAGGCGGCCTTCAGGACGCGCAACAACGCAGAATCTCCGAGCAGAAGCTTATATCCAAGTTCCGCACACATGAGTGCGGCCTCAACCGGGACCTGGGATTCATGTCGCATTACATTCATCCCCCACCATCTGGCCTGCAAAGTCCTACCAACTGTCCTGGCTTGGTACAATTCACACCTCTTTAACCTGGGGTTACCCCATCTCTGGATCTGTAAAGATTTAATCACCTGCTAATGCTCGCATTCCAAGCTTTGTTTGGCATCTTTGAATTTGTCTATATATATGTTTCTGGAACATACCTCTTCATTCACCTGAGGAAGGAGCAGCGCTCCGAAAGCTAGTGACATCGAAACAAACCTGTTGGACTTTAACCTGGTGTTGTAAGAGTTCGTACTGTGCTCACCCCAGTCCAACGCCGGCATCTCCACATCATCTGTAAATACAGATATACTGCCCAGGGACCACTGCAAATAGTGATATACTACCCAGTGACCACTGTAAATAAAGGAATACCGCCCAGGAACCACTGTAAATGAAGACTTTCTACACAAGGACTACTGGAATTAATGATATACTACCCAGGAACAACTACAGATGATGTTATACTATCCAGTGATCATTGCAAATAATGATATACTACGCAGGGACCACTGCAGGTAATGATATACTACACAGAGCCACTGTAAATAATGATATACTGCCCAGGCACACTGTAAGTAATGATATACTACCAGGGACCACTGTAAATAATGATATACTGCCCAGGGACCACTGTAAATAATGATATACTACGCAGGGACCACTGCAGATAATGATATACTGCACAGAGCCACTGTAAATAATGATATACTACCCAGGGACAATTGTAAGTAATGATATTAAACCCAGGGACAATTGTAAATAATGATATACTACCCAGAGGACACTGTAAATAATGATATTCCACCCAGTGACCACTGTAAATAATGATATGCTACCTAGGTACCACTGTAAATAATGATATACCACTCAGGGACCCCAGTAAATAATGATCTCCTGCATAGGATCACTGTAAATAATGATATGCTACCCAGGGACCACTGTAAATATTGATATTGTACGCCGGGACCGCTGTTAACATTTACAAATAACCCAGGGGCCACGGTTAATAATGATATACTTCCCAGGGACCACTGGAAATAATGATAAACTACCCAGAAACCACTGTAAATATGATATAGTGCACAGGGCCCACTGTAAATAATGATATACCAGCCAGTGACCACTGTAAATAATGATATTCTAATCAGAGACAACAGTAAATAATGATATACTGCCCAGGGACCATTGTAAATAAAGATATACTGCAAATGCATATTTTCAAGATAATGACACTGTCTTGTGCTAATTGTCAAGGTCAAGGGATTGAATACACAGCAACATGAATGCACCATTGTTCACAATGCAGATAACAGCTGGGTCAGAAAAGCTGATGTTGCACATTGAAGATGGACGGCTTGCCATCAAATCAAATGTGTTTGAGTCTAACCCAAACCAAGTAGGATTATATTGGGGTGTGATTAGACGATTTAAGACAGATATGAAAGTGTATAACTGAAAAGTTTCTCCCCGCCATTTTAGGTTTTATTGTCTTTGAAAGTGTATTGTCTTTGGGGGTGTGTGTTGAGGAGATGTCTTTGTGTTGTCTTTCTGTTAGTTTAGTCAGTTTTGTCCTTTATAGTCTCCATTTTAGAGATGTCTTTTGGGGGTTCTGTCAGTCTAACAGTCTGTGTCAGTGATGTTAGTCCACTTTTGACTTTGAATTTGAGTTTAGCTGAAGATTAGCTTTCTCTCTCTCTTCATGTTTCATTGCCAGACTTTGATCTTTTAAAAGTTACTTTCGAGCTGTCTGCCTAAGCAAAGAAAGATAATGTCTGTAATTCTCTGAAAGCTTCGAATTGTCTACGAATTGCCTTTTAAATGACTTTCAAATTGTCTACGAATTGCCTTTTAAATGACTTTCAAATTGTAATCAAGCGACTACAAATAAAACAATTCTTTTTGGCACCTGAGGAGTTTATACTGCAAATTTCTGCTGAGTTCCAGTATTCGCAAAGTGCTACTGATAACGAATAGCAGAGATGATATAAATTCCTTCAACTATACACAGTCGAATAATACAAGGAATTGAACAACTTAACACAGTCTACAAATAGTACAAATCTTACAACTTGTCGTATTGCGCCAGGACTTGATTCATTAACTAAGCTTCCCCCAAACTTGGTGTAGTTCGACAGGTTAAGATTCCTTAAATTAAAGTTTCCTTCATTTTGGCGTAGTCAGGCAGTAGGGGGGAGTACTGAGGACGACCTTCGGAGGCCCAGGTGACGACGGAAAGCTTCGAAGATAATCGGAGGAGGTCGGGAACCTTCGGGAAGCTTCGGAGATAATCGGAGGAGGCCCAGAAGACAGCCGGAACCCACGGCTAGACTAGGGTAAGAAATATCTTTTTCACCCATTACAAGTCTTAAAGCCGCATCAATCAGTACTTCGACCCTTGAAAAGAACATTTTTTTTAATAAACTGTGTTAAATAAATCAAGTGCCAGTCGGTCAGACTATCAGACGTGACTGGAAGATTAGTCACTGCAGTAACTAAAATAAAACGGCAGTCAGCGATCAAGAAAAGTTATGGCTGATCCAATTCAAAGTGTAGATTCAGAGCCTTTAGCAGACAGAAAATTACTCCCCACTACATCCAAGGGGGGTGCTGGAATACCAGATGTTTCTGTTGAAGATATGTTGGGGGATTGTAGATCTTTCACTCGTAGACATTTTAACCTATGTGAAACCTCAAAAAAAATTGAATCAAAGTATGATATCCCCAGAGGACAGTGGTCCTTCAATAATATCAAGAGAGCATGGAGAAAATGCACACGATTACACGGTGCAGAACGTGTAAAATGGTCCCTGGTAATTACGGGACAGATACACAGTCAGCAAGAGATCATTGTTAAAAATAAAAGTGATCATCAGCTTCAGTCCACTAATGACCAACTAAGTGCAGTTCTTGAAGATTTGCAAGATGCAAAATCCAAACTTGAGCATTATGATGAAATTAGAACAGATTTGCAAAATAAAACCTCTGAACTCCAGCAGTTAAATGTTCAAATCGCAGAATTTCAAAATCAAGTTTTTAAAGTGGAGTCAGAATTCCAAAATCAAGTTTTTAAAATGGAGTCAAAATACCAACAGCTGCAATTAAATACTGAACGAAGTGATGATGAGTATAGGTCTACTAAAAGGCAACTAATTGCAGTTGTTGAAGAATTGCAAGATGCAAAATCCAAACTTGAAACAGAATTGCAAGATGCAAAATCCAAACTTGAGCATTATGATGAAATTAAAACAGATTTGCAAGTTGCAAAATCCAAACTTGAGCATTATGATGAAATTAAAACAGATTTGCAAGATGCAAAATCCAAACTTGAGCATTATGATGAAAGTAAAACAGAATTGCAAGATGCAAAATCCAAACTTGAAACAGATTTGCAAGATGCAAAATCCAAACTTGAGCATTCTGATGAAATTAAAACAGATTTGCAAGTTGCAAAATCCAAACTTGAGCATTATGATGAAATTAGAACAGATTTGCAAAACAAAACCTCTGAACTCCAGCAATTTCAAATCCAAGTTTTTAAAGTGGAGTCAAAATACCAACAGTTGCAATTAACTACTGAGCGAAGCGATGATGAGTATAAGTCCACTAAAAAGCAACTAATTGCAGTTGTTGAAGAATTGCAAGATGCAAAATCCAAACTTGAGCATTCTGATGAAATTAAAACAGATTTGCGAAACAAAACCTCTGAACTCCAGCAGTTATCTTTACAAATAACAGAATTCCAAAATCAAGTCTTTGAAGTGGAGTCAAAATACCGACTATTGCAATTAAAAACTGAGCGAATTGAACTTGAAAATTGCAAGTTAGTGAAAGAAAGATGTGTTTTAGAAAGAAATATAACCAGCGTGACTGAACATTGCAATTCTTTGACAAACATGCTTTCTGTACAAAAGATTGAACAAACTCAGAAAGCAGTCCAAGCCACCCACCTAGTGGCACAATCGGCAATTGCACAGCCGAGATCAATTGTTAAACATAAATTATTTTCTCTGTCGGATGAATCAGACGAAGATAGTGTTCCTACAATACAAAATACTAAAGCAATTCGACTAGCCCCTTTAAAACACAAACGGGTTAGAGTTGGAAGCAAAAAAATAGAGGAAGATGGTGAACCTATCACTAGAAACATATTTGACCACCAATGGGTTCATGAACAAATTGATCCTTCTAAAATTGACGAATGGTCCAAGGGTCTTCCACACCCTAAAAAGGGTGGTAAGATCACATGGGATGGAATTCACAGATTACAAGCCATTTACAGTCTCCACCCATTTGATGGAGTACAAATTCTGACTATCATGCTAGGTACTCGCATCAGTTCAACCCTTAGAAATGAAGTAGAAGTTGCCCTTGGAGACGATTTGCAAAATTTAGAAGCTGGTTGGCTAACAATCAAGAATTGGCTATTACAATTTCGCCCCCCGAGGACCAATTGGTCTAAGATCACAGCTTGCTTTCAAAAAAATGATGAAGATATTCAGGATTTTGAGGAAAGATTTTTACGTACTTGGATGGAATATTCAGGGATGACACTCGACCAGGAAAATGACACATGGGATGCAAGCACTTTAAGGCCATTAAAAACGGCTTTTATAGACGGTGTTAAACCTGGAGTTTCTGCTGCCTTGAATTTGGTTTTACCAGCTTGGGCCACAGCTGGCACATACCGAGACATAGTTGACCGATGCATTCAGATAGATCGTGGTTTGCACAATCAGGCAACTTTTAACACTGCAGCTGCTCAAATGCAGCCTATTGCTCAAATCCAGCCCATGTTACCTGCTGCTCCAGCGGCGGCTGTTGCAGCACCTGCAGGAATATCAGCAGTAACTACAATTTCACCACCAGCGCCAGAGCAAACATGTATCCTTCCTCCATTAAAATCATGTAAGAAAATACCACAATGTCTTTCTGTGGTAGAGTAGGACACTGGATGGCAAAATGCTATCAAAAACAACGGATGGATTCAAGAGATGATAATGAAGTAGACAATGTTCACTACAATACATCTCCACCTCGTGGTCAACCATGTAACACGCACCAACAAGACACACCCAGTATAGCTTCTGGTCAGCAACACTGGCTAAGCAACTACAACCATGGTTTGCTTTTACAGTTAATCAAAAACAGTATCATAATAGCCCAACTGTTTACCACATGGCTTTACAGAATCATCTCAGGCAACTGCCTGTTCGGCCTTCCACCATTATCCAATATGAAGATGATGTTCTGATAACCTCTATCAATAAAGATGATCATGACAAAGATTTACGGATGGTCTTGAACCACCTCAGTACTAACAGTCGCAAAGCTAGCTTTCACAAAGCACAAATTGCCCAGAAAGATGTTTACTTGGGACAGAAAATTTCCAAAGGAAAAAGGGAACTTACTCAGAAGAGAACGGCTGCCATCAAAGCAGCTAAAGAAACCTCAATGTATCGCTAAAAAGTTGCCAAGAACTGTCAACTTAAGAAAACTGTCATTCTGAACGTTGCTTTATTAATTTAAAGAAATTAACATATCTTGTTAGCTGTGTTTCCTTTAACAGAATCGGCAAATTCATCTACAGAAAATCAAGATACAGCACAAGATTGGTTCAGTTACATATTTAATAAGTTATTGTATTTGATATTTTAAAATAAATGTTTGGAATTAGCCTGGAAATTAAAAACTTCAAACAATGTGGAAGCTGGTTTAAAAAAAAAAACAACAATCTTTGATTAAAAGCCAAAAGAACAGGTTGTTCAAAGAAATTTGATAACGGGAATTTGGCAGCAATCCAACTTTTACTCCCAGTCCATTTGAGTGACAAAAAAAAAAGTTTAAAGATGCGAATGGCATCATTCCAAGCTATACGCCTCTTTTGTCTCTGTAAGAAAATTAACCCTTTCAACAAGCTTTTGTGTATTATCCAGAAGATGTCAAAGACTTGACATCAATTTTGATAATCATTTTACCATTTATTACTAGATCATATGTTCAACTTTTATTGTATAATAATTTTAATAATTATTTTGAAATGCCTGTTGCAATGTTAATTCCATTTTATTGTTTAAAACTGGAATGATTCTTTGCACTTTTACCTATCCTATCGCATTAATGATGTATTTTAATCTTTTCTGATATATCTCAATTTTTCGATTTATCAAAGGGCCGACTGTAGAAGCCAAGTATTTCAAATACAACTAGTATAGGTAAAAGATAGCTGTTTAAGCATACATGTTGAGCCCCAGTTTTTAATACCCATTTATACAGCATAATTCACTTTTACTGAAGTCCGTTGTTCTGGCAAATGCATATTTTCAAAGACAGTGTGACATTAAAACAGCAAGATAATTTGACACTGCTTGTGCTAATTGTCAAGGACAGGGACTGAATACACAGCAACATTGTTCACAATGCAGATAACAGCTGGGTCAGAAAAGCTGATGTTGCACATTGAAGATGGACGTCTTGCCATCAAATCAAATGTGTTTGAGTCTAACCCAAACCAATTAGGATTATATTGGGGTGTAATTAGAGGACTTAAGACAGATATGAAAGTGTATAACTAAAAAGTTTCTCCCCGCCATTTTGGGGTTTTGTTGTCTTTGTGAGTATTGTCTTTGTAGGTTAGGTTTAGTTTTTATTGTGTTGTCTGTGGTGTATTGTCTTTGGGGGTGTGTTGTGCTGTGTTGTCTTTCTGTTAGTTTAGTCAGTTTTTGCCTTTGATTCTAGTCTCCATTTTAGAGATGTCTTTTGGGGTTCTGTCAGTCTACCAGTCTGTGTCAGTGATGTTAGTCCACTTTTGACTTTGAGTTTGAGTTTAGCTGAAGATTAGCTTTCTCTCTCTTTTCATGTTTCATTGCCAGACTTTGACCTTTTAAAAGTTACTTTCGAGCTCTCTGCCTAAGCAAAGAAAGATAATGTCTGTAATTCTCTGAAAGCTTCGAATTGTCTACGAATTGCCTTTTAAATGACTTTCAAATTGTAATCAAGCGACTACAAATAAAACAATTCTTTTTGGCACCTGAGGAGTTTATACTGCAAATTTCTGCTGAGTTCCAGTATTCGCAAAGTGCTACTGATAACCGAATAGCAGAGATGATATAAATTCCTTCAACTATACACAGTCGAATAATACAAGGAATCGAACTACTTAACACAGTCTACAAATAGCACAAATCTTACAGCTTGTCGTATTGCGCCAGGACTTGATTCATCAACTAAGCTTCCCCCAAACTTGGCGTAGTTCGACAGGTTAAGAGCCCATAAATTAAAAATTCCTTCACCAGGGACCACTGTAAATAAAGATATACCACCCAGGTTCCACTGTAAACAAAGATAAACCACCCAGGGACCACTGTAAATAAAGATAAACCACCCAGGTTCCACTGTAAACAAAGATAAACCACCCAGGGACCACTGTAAATAAAGATGAACCACCCAGGGACCACTGTAAATAAAGATAAACCACCCAGAGACCACTGTAAATAAAGATAAACCACCCAGGGACCACAGTAAATAAAGATAAACCACCCAGGGACCACTGTAAATAAAGACAAACCACCCAGGGACCACAGTAAATAAAGATAAACCACCCAGGGACCACTGTAAATAAAGATAAACCACCCAGAGACCACTGTAAATAAAGATAAACCACCCAGGGACCACTGTAAATAAGGATAAACCATCCAGGAACCACTATAAATAAAGAGAAACCACCCAGGGACCACTGTAAATAAAGATAAACCACCAGGGACCACTGTAAATAAAGATAAACCACCCAGGGACCACTGTAAATAAAGGTAAACCACCCAGGGACCACTTGAAATAAAGATAAACCACCCAGGGACCACTTGAAATAAAGATAAACCACCCAGGGACCACTATAAATAAAGATACACCACCCAGGGACCACTGTAAATAAAGATAAACCACCCAGGGACCACTGTAAATAAAGATAAACCACCCAGGGACCACTGTAAATAAAGATAAACCACCCAGGGACCACTGCAAATAAAGATAAACCACCCAGGGATCACAGTAAATAAAGATAAACCACCAAGGGACCACTGTAAATAAAGATAAACGACCCAGGGACCACTGTAAATAAAGATAAACCACCCAGGGACCACTGTAAATAAAGATAAACCACTCAGGGACCACTGTAAATAAAGATAAACCACACAGGGACCACTGTAAATAAAGATAAACCACCCAGGGACCACTGTAAATAAAGATAAACCACCCAGGGACCACTGTAAATAAAGATAAACCACCCAGGGACCACTGTAAATAAAGATAAACCACCCAGGGACCACTGTAAATAAAGATAAACCACCCAGAGACCACTGTAAATAAAGATAAACCACCCAGGGACCACTGTAAATAAGGATAAACCATCCAGGAACCACTATAAATAAAGAGAAACCACCCAGGGACCACTGTAAATAAAGATAAACCACCAGGGACCACTGTAAATAAAGATAAACCACCCAGGGACCACTGTAAATAAAGGTAAACCACCCAGGGACCACTTGAAATAAAGATAAACCACCCAGGGACCACTTGAAATAAAGATAAACCACCCAGGGACCACTATAAATAAAGATAAACCACCCAGGGACCACTGTAAATAAAGATAAACCACCCAGGGACCACTGTAAATAAAGATAAACCACCCAGGGACCACTGTAAATAAAGATAAACCACCCAGGGACCACTGCAAATAAAGATAAACCACCCAGGGATCACAGTAAATAAAGATAAACCACCACGGGACCACTGTAAATAAAGATAAACGACCCAGGGACCACTGTAAATAAAGATAAACCACCCAGGGACCACTGTAAATAAAGATAAACCACTCAGGGACCACTGTAAATAAAGATAAACCACCCAGGGACCACTGTAAATAAAGATAAATCACCCAGGGACCACTGTAAATAAAGATAAACCACCCAGGGACCACTGTAAATAAAGATAAACCACACAGGGACCACTGTAAATAAAGATAAACCACCCAGGGACCACTGTAAATAAAGATAAACCACCCAGAGACTACTGTAATTAAAGATAAACCACCCAGGGACCACTGTAAATAAAGATAAATCACCCAGGGACCGCTGTAAATAAAGATAAACCACCCGGGGACCACTGTAAATAAAGATAAACCACCCAGGGACCACTGTAAATAAAGATAAACCACCCAGGGACCACTGTAAATAAAGATAAACCACACAGGGACCACTGTAAATAAAGATAAACCACCCAGGGACCACTGTAAATAAATATAAACCACCCAGGGACCACTGTAAATAAAGATAAACCACCCAGGGACCACTGTAAATAATGATAAACCACCCAGGGACCACTGCAAATAAAGATAAACCACTCAGGGACCACTGTAAATAAAGATAAACCACCCAGGGACCACTGTAAATAAAGATAAGCCACCCAGGGACCACTGTAAATAAAGATAAACCACCCAGGGACCACTGTAAATAAAGATAGACCACCCAGGGACCACTGTAAATAAAGATAAACCACCCTGGAACCACTGTAAATGAAGATGAACCACCCGGAAACCACTGTAAATAAAGAGAAACCACCCAGAGACCACTGTAAATAAAGATAAACCACCCAGAGACCACTGTAAATAAAGATAAACCACCCAGGCACCACTGTAAATAAAGATAAACCACCCAGGGACCACTGTAAATAAAGATAAACCACCCAGGGACCACTGTAAATAAAGATAAACCACCCGCGGACCACTGTAAATAAAAATAAACCACCCGGGGACCACTGTAAATAAAGATAAACCACCCAGAGACCACTGTAAATAAAGATAATCCACCCAGAGACCACTGTAAATAAAGATAAACCACCCAGGGACCACTGTAAATAAAGATAAACGACCCGGGGACCACTGTAAATAAAGATAAACCACCCAGGGACCACTGTAAATAAAGATATACCACCCGGGGACCACTGTAAATAAAGATAAACCACCCAGGGACCACTGTAAATAAAGATAAACCACCCAGGGACCATTGTAAATAAAGATATACCACCTGGGGACCACTGTAACTAAAGATAAACCACCCAGGGACCACTGTAAATAAAGATAAACCACCCGGGGACCACTGTAAATAAAGATAAACCACCCAGGGACCACTGTAAATAAAGATAAACCACCCAGGGACCACTGTAAATAAAGATAAACCACCCGGAGACCACTGTAAATAAAGATACAACACGCAGGGACCACTGTAAATAAAGATAAACCACCCACGGACCACTGTAAATGAAGATAAACCATCCAGGGACCACTGTAAATGAAGTTAAACCACCCGGGAACCACTGTAAATAAAGATAAACCACCCAGGAACCACTGTAAATAAAGATAAGCCACCCAGGGACCACTGTAAATAAAGATAAACAACCCAGGGACCACTGTAAATAAAGATAAACCACCCAGGGACCACTGTAAATAAAGATAAACCACCCAGGGACCACTGTAAATAAAGATAAACCACCCAGGGACCACTGTAAATAAAGATAAACCATCCAGGGACCACTGTAAATAAAGATAAACCACCCAGAGACCACTATAAATAAAGATAAACCGCCCAGGGACCATTGTAAATAAAGATAAACCACCCAGGGACCACTGTAAATAAAGATAAACCACCCAGGGACCACTGTAAATAAAGATAAACCACCCAGGGACCACTGTAAATAAAGATAAACCACCCAGGGACCACTGTAAATAAAGATAAACCACCCAGGGACCACTGTAAATAAAGATATACCACCCGGGGATCACTGTAAATAAAGATAAACCACCCAGGGACCACTGTAAATAAAGATAAACCACCCGGGGACCACTGTAAATAAAGATAAACCACCCGGGGACCACTGTAAATAAAGATAAACCACCCAGAGACCACTGTAAATAAAGATAAACCACTCAGAGACCACTGTAAATAAAGATAAACCACCCAGGGACCACTGTAAATTAAGACAAACCACCCGGGGACCACTATAAATAAAGAGTAACCACCCAGGGACCACTGTAAATAAAGATAAACCACGCAGGGACCACTGTAAATAAAGATAAACCACACAGAGACCACTGTAAATAAAGATATACCACCCGGGGACCACTGTAAATAAAGATAAACCACCCAGGGACTACTGTAAATAAAGATAAACCACCCAGGGACCACTGTAAATAAAGATATACCACCCGGGGACCACTGTAACTAAAGATAAACCACCCAGGGGCCACTGTAAATAAAGATAAACCACCCAGAGACCACTGTAAATAAAGATAAACCACCCAGGAACCACTGTAAATAAAGATAAACCACCCAGGGACCACTGTAAATAAAGATAAACCACCCAGGGACCACTGTAAATAAAGATAAACCACCCAGGGACCACTGTAAATAAAGATAAACCAACCAGGGACCACTGCAAATAAAGATAAACCACCCAGGGATCACAGTAAATAAAGATAAACCACCCAGGGACCACTGTAAATAAAGATAAACGACCCAGGGACCACTGTAAATAAAGATAAACCACCCAGGGACCACTGTAAATAAAGATAAACCACTCAGGGACCACTGTAAATAAAGATAAACCACCCAGGGACCACTGTAAATAAAGATAAACCACCCAGGGACCACTGTAAATAAAGATAAACCACCCAGGGACCACTGTAAATAAAGATAAACCACCCAGGGACCACTGTAAATAAAGATAAATCACCCAGGGACCACTGTAAATAAAGATAAACCACCCAGGGACCACTGTAAATAAAGATAAACCACACAGGGACCACTGTAAATAAAGATAAACCACCCAGGGACCACTGTAAATAAAGATAAACCACCCAGAGACTACTGTAATTAAAGATAAACCACCCAGGGACCACTGTAAATAAAGATAAATCACCCAGAGACCGCTGTAAATAAAGATAAACCACCCGGGGACCACTGTAAATAAAGATAAACCACCCAGGGACCACTGTAAATAAAGATAAACCACCCAGGGACCACTGTAAATAAAGATAAACCACTCAGGGACCAATGTAAATAAAGATAAACCACCCATGGACCACTGTAAATAAAGATAAACCACCCAGGGACCACTGTAAATAAAGATAAACCACCCAGGGACCACTGTAAATAATGATAAACCACCCAGGGACCACTGCAAATAAAGATAAACCACTCAGGGACCACTGTAAATAAAGATAAACCACCCAGGGACCACTGTAAATAAAGATAAACCACCCAGGGACCACTGTAAATAAAGATAAACCACCCAGGGACCACTGTAAATAAAGATAGACCACCCAGGGACCACTGTAAATAAAGATAAACCACCCTGGAACCACTGTAAATGAAGATGAACCACCCGGAAACCACTGCAAATAAAGATAAACCACCCAGAGACCACTGTAAATAAAGATAAACCACCCAGAGACCACTGTCAATAAAGATAAACCACCCAGGCACCACTGTAAATAAAGATAAACCACCCAGGGACCACTGTAAATAAAGATAAACCACACAGGGACCACTGTAAATAAAGATAAACCACCCGGGGACCACTGTAAATAAAGATAAACCACCCGGGGACCACTGTAAATAAAGATAAACCACCCAGAGACCACTGTAAATAAAGATAATCCACCCAGAGACCACTGTAAATAAAGATAAACCACCCAGGGACCACTGTAAATAAAGATAAACCACCCGGGGACCACTGTAAATAAAGATAAACCACCCAGGGACCACTGTAAATAAAGATATACCACCCGGGGACCACTGTAAATAAAGATAAACCACCCAGGGACCACTGTAAATAAAGATAAACCACCCAGGGACCACTGTAAATAAAGATATACCACCCGGGGACCACTGTAACTAAAGATAAACCACCCAGGGGCCACTGTAAATAAAGATAAACCACCCAGAGACCACTGTAAATAAAGATAAACCACCCAGGAACCACTGTAAATAAAGATAAACCACCCAGGGACCACTGTAAATAAAGATAAACCACCCAGGGACCACTGTAAATAAAGATAAACCACCCAGGGACCACTGTAAATAAAGATAAACCAACCAGGGACCACTGCAAATAAAGATAAACCACCCATGGATCACAGTAAATAAAGATAAACCACCCAGGGACCACTGTAAATAAAGATAAACGACCCAGGGACCACTGTAAATAAAGATAAACCACCCAGGGACCACTGGAAATAAAGATAAACCACTCAGGGACCACTGTAAATAAAGATAAACCACCCAGGGACCACTGTAAATAAAGATAAACCACCCAGGGACCACTGTAAATAAAGATAAACCACCCAGGGACCACTGTAAATAAAGATAAACCACCCAGGGACCACTGTAAATAAAGATAAATCACCCAGGGACCACTGTAAATAAAGATAAACCACCCAGGGACCACTGTAAATAAAGATAAACCACACAGGGACCACTGTAAATAAAGATAAACCACCCAGGGACCACTGTAAATAAAGATAAACTACCCAGAGACTACTGTAATTAAAGATAAACCACCCAGGGACCACTGTAAATAAAGACAAATCACCCAGGGACCGCTGTAAATAAAGATAAACCACCCGGGGACCACTGTAAATAAAGATAAACCACCCAGGGACCACTGTAAATAAAGATAAACCACCCAGGGACCACTGTAAATAAAGATAAACCACTCAGGGACCACTGTAAATAAAGATAAACCACCCAGGGACCACTGTAAATAAAGATAAACCACCCAGGGTCAACTGTGAATAAAGATAAACCACCCAGGGACCACTGTAAATAATGATAAACCACCCAGGGACCACTGCAAATAAAGATAAACCACTCAGGGACCACTGTAAATAAAGATAAACCACCCAGGGACCACTGTAAATAAAGATAAACCACCCAGGGACCACTGTAAATAAAGATAAACCACCCAGGGACCACTGTAAATAAAGATAGACCACCCAGGGACCACTGAAAATAAAGATAAACCACCCTGGAACCACTGTAAATGAAGATGAACCACCCGGAAACCACTGTAAATAAAGATAAACCACCCAGAGACCACTGTAAATAAAGATAAACCACCCAGAGACCACTGTAAATAAAGATAAACCACCCAGGCACCACTGTAAATAAAGATAAACCACCAGGGACCACTGTAATTAAAGATAAACCACCCAGGGACCACTGTAAATAAAGATAAACCACCCAGGGACCACTGTAAATAAAGATAAACCACCCAGAGACCACTGTAAATAAAGATAAACCACCCAGAGACCACTGTAATTAAAGATAAACCACCCAGGGACCACTGTAAATAAAGATAAACCACCCGGGGACCACTGTAAATAAAGATAAACCACCCAGAGACCACTGTAAATAAAGATAAACCACCCAGGCACCACTGTAAATAAAGATAAACCACCAGGGACCACTGTAATTAAAGATAAACCACCCAGGGACCACTGTAAATAAAGATAAACCACCCAGGGACCACTGTAAATAAAGATAAACCACCCAGGGACCACTGTAAATAAAGATAAACCACCCAGAGACCACTGTAATTAAAGATAAACCACCCAGGGACCACTGTAAATAAAGATAAACCACCCGGGGACCACTGTAAATAAAGATAAACCACCCAGAGATTACTGTAAATAAAGATAATCCACCCAGAGACCACTGTAAATAAAGATAAACCACCCAGGGACCACTGTAAATAAAGATAAACCACCCAGGGACCACTGTAAATAAAGATAAACCACCCAGAGACCACTGTAAATAAAGATAAACCACCCAGGGACCACTGTAAATAAAGATAAACCACCCAGGGACCACTGTAAATAAAGATAAACCACCCGGGGACCACTGTAAATAAAGATAAACCACCCGGGGACCACTGTAAATAAAGACAAACCACCCAGGGACCACTGTAAATAAAGATAAACCACCCAGGGACCACTGTAAATAAAGATAAACAACCCAGGGACCACTGTAAATAAAGATAAACCACCCAGGAACCACTGTAAATGAAGATAAACCACCCGGGGACCACTGTAAATAAAGATAAACCACCCAGGAACCACTGTAAATGAAGATAAACCACCCGGGGACCACTGTAAATAAAAATAAACCACCCAGGGACCACTGTAAATAAAGATAAACCACCCAGGGACCACTGTAAATAAAGATAAACCACCCAGGGACCACTGTAAATAAAGATAAAGCACCCAGAGACCACTGTAAATAAAGATAAACCACCCAGGGACCACTGTAAATAAAGATAAACCACACGGGGACCACTGTAAATAAAGATATACCACCCGGGGACCACTGTAAATAAAGATAAACCACCCAGGGACCACTGTAAATAAAGATAAACCACCCAGGGACCACTGTAAATAAAGATAAACCACACGGGGACCACTGTAAATAAAAATAAACCACCCAGGGACCACTGTAAATAAAGATATACCACCCGGGGACCACTGTAAATAAAGATAAACCACCCAGGGACCACTGTAAATAAAGATAAACCACCCAGGGACCACTGTAAATAACGATAAACCACCCGGGGACCACTGTAAATAAAGATAAACCACCAAGGGACCACTGTAAATAAAGATAAACCACCCAGGGACCACTGTAAATAAAGATAAACCACCCAGGGACCACTGTAAATAAAGATAAACCACCCAGGGACCACTGTAAATAACGATAAACCACCCGGGGACCACTGTAAATAAAGATAAACCACCAAGGGACCACTGTAAATAAAGATAAACCACCCGGGGACCACTGTAAATAAAGATAAACCACCCGGAGACCACTGAAAATAAAGATAAACCACCCACGGACCACTGTAAATGAAGATAAACCATCCAGGGACAACTGTAAATAAAGATAAATCACCCAGAGACCACTGTAAATAAAGATAAACCACCCAGGGACCACTGTGAATAAAGATAAACCACCCGGGACCACTGTGAATAAAGATAAACCACCCGGGACCACTGTAAATAAAGATAAACCACCCAGAGACCACTGTAAATAAAGATAAACCACCCAGGGACCACTGTAAATAAAGATAAACCACCCAGGGACCACTGTAAATAAAGATAAACCACCCGGGGACCACTGTAAATAAAGATAAACCACCCGGGGACCACTGTAAATAAAGATAAACCACCCAGAGACCACTGAAAATAAAGATAAACCACCCACGGACCACTGTAAATGAAGATAAACCATCCAGGGACAACTGTAAATGAAGTTAAACCACCCGGGAACCACTGTAAATAAAGATAAACCACCCAGGAACCACTGTAAATAAAGATAAGCCACCCAGGGACCACTGTAAATAAAGATAAACAACCCAGGGACCACTGTAAATAAAGAGAAACCACCCAGGGACCACTGTAAATAAAGATAAACCACCCAGGGACCACTGTAAATAAAGATAAACCACCCAGGGACCACTGTAAATAAAGATAAACCACCCAGGGACCACTGTAAATAAAGATAAACCACCCAGAGACCACTATAAATAAAGATAAACCGCCCAGGGACCATTGTAAATAAAGATAAACCACCCAGGGACCACTGTAAATAAAGATAAACCACCCAGGGACCACTGTAAATAAAGATAAACCACCCAGGGACCACTGTAAATAAAGATAAACCACCCAGGGACCACTGTAAATAAAGATAAACCACCCAGGGACCACTGTAAATAAAGATAAACCACCCAGGGACCACTGTAAATAAAGATAAACCACCCGGGGACCACTGTAAATAAAGATAAACCACCCAGGGACCACTGTAAATAAAGATAAACCACCCAGGGACCACTGTAAATAAAGATAAACCACCCAGGGACCGCTGTAAATAAAGATAAACCACCCAGGGACCACTGTAAATAAAGATAAACCACCCGGGAACCACTGTAAATAAAGATAAACCACCCAGGGACCACAGTAAATAAAGATAAACCACCCAGGGACCACTGTAAATAACGATAAACCACCCGGGGACCACTGTAAATAAAGATAAACCACCCAGGGACCACTGTAAATAAAGATAAACCACCCACGGACCACTGTAAATAAAGATAAACCACCCAGGGACCACTGTAAATAACGATAAACCACCCGGGGATCTCTGTAAATAAAGATAAACCACCCGGGGATCACTGTAATTAAAGATAAACCACCCAGGGACCACTGTAAATAAAGATAAACCACCCGGGGATCACTGTAAATAAAGATAAACCACCCGGGGACCACTGTAAATAAAGATAAACCACCCGGGGACCACTGTAAATAAAGACAAACCACCCAGGGACCACTGTAAATAAAGATAAACCACCCAGGGACCACTGTAAATAAAGATAAACAACCCAGGGACCACTGTAAATAAAGATAAACCACCCAGGAACCACTGTAAATGAAGATAAACCACCCGGGGACCACTGTAAATAAAGATAAACCACCCAGGAACCACTGTAAATGAAGATAAACCACCCAGGGACCACTGTAAATAAAGATAAACCCCCCAGGGACCACTGTAAATGAAGATAAACCACCCGGGGACCACTGTAAATAAAGATAAACCACCCAGGAACCACTGTAAATGAAGATAAACCACCCAGAGACCACTGTAAATAAAGATAAACCACCCAGGGACCACTGTAAATAAAGATAAACCACACGGGGACCACTGTAAATAAAGATATACCACCCGGGGACCACTGTAAATAAAGATAAACCACCCAGGGACCACTGTAAATAAAGATAAACCACACGGGGACCACTGTAAATAAAAATAAACCACCCAGGGACCACTGTAAATAAAGATATACCACCCGGGGACCACTGTAAATAAAGATAAACCACCCAGGGACCACTGTAAATAAAGATAAACCACCCAGGGACCACTGTAAATAACGATAAACCACCCGGGGACCACTGTAAATAAAGATAAACCACCAAGGGACCACTGTAAATAAAGATAAACCACCCAGGGACCACTGTAAATAAAGATAAACCACCCGGAGACCACTGAAAATAAAGATAAACCACCCACGGACCACTGTAAATGAAGATAAACCATCCAGGGACAACTGTAAATAAAGATAAATCACCCAGAGACCACTGTAAATAAAGATAAACCACCCAGGGACCACTGTGAATAAAGATAAACCACCCGGGACCACTGTGAATAAAGATAAACCACCCAGAGACCACTGTAAATAAAGATAAACCACTCAGGGACCACTGTAAATAAAGATAAACCACCCAGGGACCACTGTAAATAAAGATAAACCACCCGGGGACCACTGTAAATAAAGATAAACCACCCGGGGACCACTGTAAATAAAGATAAACCACCCAGAGACCACTGAAAATAAAGATAAACCACCCACGGACCACTGTAAATGAAGATAAACCATCCAGGGACAACTGTAAATGAAGTTAAACCACCCGGGAACCACTGTAAATAAAGATAAACCACCCAGGAACCACTGTAAATAAAGATAAGCCACCCAGGGACCACTGTAAATAAAGATAAACAACCCAGGGACCACTGTAAATAAAGAGAAACCACCCAGGGACCACTGTAAATAAAGATAAACCACCCAGGGACCACTGTAAATAAAGATAAACCACTCAGGGACCACTGTAAATAATGATAAACCACCCAGGGACCACTGTAAATAAAGATAAACCACCCAGAGACCACTATAAATAAAGATAAACCGCCCAGGGACCATTGTAAATAAAGATAAACCACCCAGGGACCACTGTAAATAAAGATAAACCACCCAGGGACCACTGTAAATAAAGATAAACCACCCAGGGACCACTGTAAATAAAGATAAACCACCCAGGGACCACTGTAAATAAAGATAAACCACCCAGGGACCACTGTAAATAAAGATAAACCACCCAGGGACCACTGTAAATAAAGATAAACCACCCGGGGACCACTGTAAATAAAGATAAACCACCCAGGGACCACTGTAAATAAAGATAAACCACCCAGGGACCACTGTAAATAAAGATAAACCACCCAGGGACCGCTGTAAATAAAGATAAACCACCCAGGGACCACTGTAAATAAAGATAAACCACCCGGGAACCACTGTAAATAAAGATAAACCACCCAGGGACCACAGTAAATAAAGATAAACCACCCAGGGACCACTGTAAATAACGATAAACCACCCGGGGACCACTGTAAATAAAGATAAACCACCCAGGGACCACTGTAAATAAAGATAAACCACCCACGGACCACTGTAAATAAAGATAAACCACACAGGGACCACTGTAAATAACGATAAACCACCCGGGGACCACTGTAAATAAAGATAAACCACCCGGGGATCACTGTAAATAAAGATAAACCACCCAGGGACCACTGTAAATAAAGATAAACCACCCGGGGATCACTGTAAATAAAGATAAACCGCCCGGGGACCACTGTAAATAAAGATAAACCACCCGGGGACCACTGTAAATAAAGACAAACCACCCAGGGACCACTGTAAATAAAGATAAACCACCCAGGGACCACTGTAAATAAAGATAAACAACCCAGGGACCACTGTAAATAAAGATAAACCACCCAGGAACCACTGTAAATGAAGATAAACCACCCGGGGACCACTGTAAATAAAGATAAACCACCCAGGAACCACTGTAAATGAAGATAAACCACCCAGGGACCACTGTAAATAAAGATAAACCCCCCAGGGACCACTGTAAATGAAGATAAACCACCCGGGGACCACTGTAAATAAAGATAAACCACCCAGGAACCACTGTAAATGAAGATAAACCACCCAGAGACCACTGTAAATAAAGATAAACCACCCAGGGACCACTGTAAATAAAGATAAACCACACGGGGACCACTGTAAATAAAGATATACCACCCGGGGACCACTGTAAATAAAGATAAACCACCCAGGGACCACTGTAAATAAAGATAAACCACCCAGGGACCACTGTAAATAAAGATAAACCACACGGGGACCACTGTAAATAAAAATAAACCACCCAGGGACCACTGTAAATAAAGATATACCACCCGGGGACCACTGTAAATAAAGATAAACCACCCAGGGACCACTGTAAATAAAGATAAACCACCCAGGGACCACTGTAAATAACGATAAACCACCCGGGGACCACTGTAAATAAAGATAAACCACCAAGGGACCACTGTAAATAAAGATAAACCACCCAGGGACCACTGTAAATAAAGATAAACCACCCGGAGACCACTGGAAATAAAAATAAACCACCCACGGACCACTGTAAATGAAGATAAACCATCCAGGGACAACTGTAAATAAAGATAAATCACCCAGAGACCACTGTAAATAAAGATAAACCACCCAGGGACCACTGTGAATAAAGATAAACCACCCGGGACCACTGTGAATAAAGATAAACCACCCAGAGACCACTGTAAATAAAGATAAACCACCCAGGGACCACTGTAAATAAAGATAAACCACCCAGGGACCACTGTAAATAAAGATAAACCACCCGGGGACCACTGTAAATAAAGATAAACCACCCGGGGACCACTGTAAATAAAGATAAACCACCCAGAGACCACTGAAAATAAAGATAAACCACCCACGGACCACTGTAAATGAAGATAAACCATCCAGGGACAACTGTAAATGAAGTTAAACCACCCGGGAACCACTGTAAATAAAGATAAACCACCCAGGAACCACTGTAAATAAAGATAAGCCACCCAGGGACCACTGTAAATAAAGATAAACAACCCAGGGACCACTGTAAATAAAGAGAAACCACCCAGGGACCACTGTAAATAAAGATAAACCACCCAGGGACCACTGTTAATAAAGATAAACCACCCAGGGACCACTGTAAATAAAGATAAACCACCCAGGGACCACTGTAAATAAAGATAAACCACCCAGAGACCACTATAAATAAAGATAAACCGCCCAGGGACCATTGTAAATAAAGATAAACCACCCAGGGACCACTGTAAATAAAGATAAACCACCCAGGGACCACTGTAAATAAAGATAAACCACCCAGGGACCACTGTAAATAAAGATAAACCACCCAGGGACCACTGTAAATAAAGATAAACCACCCAGGGACCACTGTAAATAAAGATAAACCACCCAGGGACCACTGTAAATAAAGATAAACCACCCGGGAACCACTGTAAATAAAGATAAACCACCCAGGGACCACAGTAAATAAAGATAAACCACCCAGGGACCACTGTAAATAACGATAAACCACCCGGGGACCACTGTAAATAAAGATAAACCACCCAGGGACCACTGTAAATAAAGATAAACCACCCACGGACCACTGCAAATAAAGATAAACCACCCAGGGACCACTGTAAATAACGATAAACCACCCGGGGACCACTGTAAATAAAGATAAACCACCCGGGGATCACTGTAAATAAAGATAAACCACCCAGGGACCACTGTAAATAAAGATAAACCACCCGGGGATCACTGTAAATAAAGATAAACCACCCGGGGACAACTGTAAATAAAGACAAACCACCCAGGGACCACTGTAAATAAAGATAAACCACCCGGGGACCACTGTAAATAAAGATAAACCACCCAGAGACCACTGTAAATAAAGATAAACCACCCAGAGACCACTGTAAATAAAGATAAACCACCCGGGGATCACTGTAAATAAAGATAAACCACCCAGGGACCACTGTAAATAAAGATAAACCACCCGGGGACCACTGTAAATAAAGATAAACCACCCGGGGACCACTGTAAATAAAGATAAACCACCCAGAGACCACTGTAAATAAAGATAAACCACCCAGGGACCACTGTAAATAAAGATAAACCACCCAGAGACCACTGTAAATAAAGATAAACCACCCAGGGACCACTGTAAATTAAGACAAACCACCCGGGGACCACTGTAAATAAAGAGTAACCACCCAGGGACCACTGTAAATAAAGATAAACCACGCAGGGACCACTGTAAATAAAGATAAACCACACAAGGACCACTGTAAATAAAGATATACCACCCGGGGACCACTGTAAATAAAGATAAACCACCCAGCGACCACTGTAAATAAAGATAAACCACCCAGGGACCACTGTAAATAAAGATATACCACCCGGGGACCACTGTAACTAAAGATAAACCACCCAGGGGCCACTGTAAATAAAGATAAACCACCCAGAGACCACTGTAAATAAAGATAAACCACCCAGGAACCACTGTAAATAAAGATAAACCACCCGGGGACCACTGTAAATAAAGATAAACCACTCGGGGACCACTGTAAATAACGATAAACCACCCGGGGACCACTGTAAATAAAGATAAACCACCCAGGGACCACTGTAAATAAAGATAAACCACCCGGAGACCACTGTAAATAAAGATAAACCACCCGGGGACCACTGTAAATAAAGATAAACCACCCAGAGACCACTGTAAATAAAGATAAACCACCCAGAGACCACTGTAAATAAAGATAAACCACCCGGGACCACTGTAAATAAAGATAAACCACCCAGAGACCACTGTAAATAAAGATAAACCACCCAGAAACCACTGTAAATAAAGATAAACCACCCGGAGACCACTGTAAATAAAGATAAACCACCCGGGGACCACTGTAAATAACGATAAACCACCCGGGGACCACTGTAAATAAAGATAAACCACCAAGGGACCACTGTAAATAAAGATAAACCACCCAGGGACCACTGTAAATAAAGATAAACCACCCGGAGACCACTGTAAATAAAGATAAACCACCCAGAGACCACTGAAAATAAAGATAAACCACCCACGGACCACTGTAAATGAAGATAAACCATCCAGGGACAACTGTAAATGAAGTTAAACCACCCGGGAACCACTGTAAATAAAGAGAAACCACCCAGGAACCACTGTAAATAAAGATAAGCCACCCAGGGACCACTGTAAATAAAGATAAACAACCCAGGGACCACTGTAAATAAAGATAAACCACCCAGGGACCACTGTAAATAAGGATAAACCACCCAGGGACCACTGTAAATAAAGATAAACCACCCAGGGACCACTGTAAATAAAGATAAACCACCCAGGGACCACTGTAAATAAAGATAAACCACCCAGAGACCACTATAAATAAAGATAAACCGCCCAGGGACCATTGTAAATAAAGATAAACCACCCAGGGACCACTGTAAATAAAGATAAACCACCCAGGGACCACTGTAAATAAAGATAAACCACCCAGGGACCACTGTAAATAAAGATAAACCACCCAGGGACCACTGTAAATAAAGATAAACCACCCAGGGACCACTGTAAATAACGATAAACCACCCGGGGACCACTGTAAATAAAGATAAACCACCCAGGGACCACTGTAAATAAAGATAAACCACCCACGGACCACTGTAAATAAAGATAAACCACCCAGGGACCACTGTAAATAACGATAAACCACCCGGGGACCACTGTAAATAAAGATAAACCACCCGGGGATCACTGTAAATAAAGATAAACCACCCAGGGACCACTGTAAATAAAGATAAACCACCCGGGGACCACTGTAAATAAAGATAAACCACCCGGGGACCACTGTAAATAAAGATAAACCACCCAGAGACCACTGTAAATAAAGATAAACCACCCAGAGACCACTGCAAATAAAGATAAACCACCCAGGGACCACTGTAAATTAAGACAAACCACCCGGGGACCACTGTAAATAAAGAGTAACCACCCAGGGACCACTGTAAATAAAGATAAACCACGCAGGGACCACT
Source organism: Scyliorhinus torazame (assembly GCF_047496885.1). Lineage (NCBI taxonomy): Eukaryota > Metazoa > Chordata > Chondrichthyes > Carcharhiniformes > Scyliorhinidae > Scyliorhinus > Scyliorhinus torazame. Next base: position 175,220 of record NW_027307891.1, on the reverse strand, counting down.
GTAAATAAAGATAAACCACACAGGGACCACTGTAAATAAAGATATACCACCCGGGGACCACTGTAAATAAAGATAAACCACCCAGGGACCACTGTAAATAAAGATAAACCACCCAGGGACCACTGTAAATAAAGATATACCACCCGGGGACCACTGTAACTAAAGATAAACCACCCAGGGGCCACTGTAAATAAAGATAAACCACCCAGAGACCACTGTAAATAAAGATAAACCACCCAGGAACCACTGTAAATAAAGATAAACCACCCGGGGACCACTGTAAATAAAGATAAACCACTCGGGGACCACTGTAAATAACGATAAACCACCCGGGGACCACTGTAAATAAAGATAAACCACCCAGGGACCACTGTAAATAAAGATAAACCACCCAGGGACCACTGTAAATAAAGATAAACCACTCAGGGACCACTGTAAATAAAGATAAACTACCCAGGGACCACTGTAAATAAAGATAAACCACCCGGGGACCACTGTAAATAAAGATAAACCACCCAGGGACCACTGTAAATAAAGATAAACCACCCGGGGACCACTGTAAATAAAGATAAACCACTCGGGGACCACTGTAAATAACGATAAACCACCCGGGGACCACTGTAAATAAAGATAAACCACCCAGGGACCACTGTAAATAAAGATAAACCACCCAGGGACCACTGTAAATAAAGATAAACCACTCAGGGACCACTGTAAATAAAGATAAACCACCCAGGGACCACTGTAAATAAAGATAAACCACCCGGGGACCACTGTAAATAAAGATAAACCACCCGGGGACCACTGTAAATAAAGATAAACCACCCGGAGACCACTGTAAATAAAGATAAACCACCCGGGGACCACTGTAAATAAAGATAAACCACTCGGGGACCACTGTAAATAAAGATAAACCACGCGGGGACCACTGTAAATAAAGATAAACCACCCAGGAACCACTGTAAATAAAAATAAACCACCCGGGGACTACTGTAAATAAAGATAAAACACCCGGAGACCACTGTAAATAAAAATAAACCACCCAGGGACCACTGTAAATAAAGATAAACCACCCAGGGACCACTGTAAATAAAAATAAACCACCCAGGGACCACTGTAAATAAAGATAAACCACCCGGAGACCACTGTAAATAAAGATAAACCACCCGGAGACCACTGTAAATAAAGATAAACCACCCCGGGACCACTGTAAATAAAGATAAACCACCCAGGGACCACTGTAAATAAAGATAAACCACCCAGGGACCACTGTAAATAAAGATAAACCACCCGGAGACCACTGTAAATAAAGATAAACCACCCGGAGACCACTGTAAATAAAGATAAACCACCCCGGGACCACTGTAAATAAAGATAAACCACCCAGGGACCACTGTAAATAAAGATAAACCACCCGGAGACCACTGTAAATAAAGATAAACCACCCGGAGACCACTGTAAATAAAGATAAACCACCCCGGGACCACTGTAAATAAAGATAAACCACCCAGGGACCACTGTAAATAAAGATAAACCACCCAGGGACCACTGTAAATAAAGATAAACCACCCAGGGACCACTGTAAATAAAGATAAACCACCCGGGGACCACTATAAATAAAGATAAAGCACCCAGGGGCCACTGTAAATAAAGATAAACCACCCAGAGACCACTGTAAATAAAGATAACCCACCCAGGAACCACTGTAAATAAAGATAAACCACCCGGGGACCACTGTAAATAAAGATAAACCACCCAGAGACCACTGTAAATAAAGATAAACCACCCGGGGACCACTGTAAATAAAGATAAACCACCCAGAGACCACTGCAAATAAAGATAAACCACCCAGGGACCACTGTAAATAAAGATAAACCACCCAGGGACCACTGTAAACAAAGATAGACCACCCAGGGACCACTGTAAATAAAGATAAACCACCCAGGGACCACTGTAAATAAAGATAAACCACCCAGGAACCACTGTAAATAAAGTTAAACCACCCAGGGACCACTGTAAATAAAGATAAACCACCCAGGGACCACTGTAAATAAAGACACAACACCCAGGGACCACTGTAAATAATGATAAACCACCCATGGACCACTGTAAACAAAGATAAACCACCCGGGGACCACTGTAAATAAAGATAAACCATCCAGGGACAATTGTAAATAAAGATAAACCACCCAGGGACCACTGTAAATAAAGATAAACCACCCAGGGACCACTGTAAATAAATATAAACCACCCGGGGACCACTGTAAATAAAGATAAACCACCCGGGGACCACTGTAAATAAAGATAAACCACCCAGGGACCACTGTAAATAAAGATAAACCACCCAGGGACCACTGTAAATAAAGATAAACCACCCAGGGACCACTGTAAATAAAGATAAACCACCCGGGGACCACTGTAAATAAAGATAAACCACCCAGGGACAATTGTAAATAAAGATAAACCACCCAGGGACCACTGTAAATAAAGATAAACCACCCAGGGACCACTGTAAATAAATATAAACCACCCGGGGACCACTGTAAATAAAGATAAACCACCCGGGGACCACTGTAAATAAAGATAAACCACCCAGGGACCACTGTAAATAAAGATAAACCACCCAGAGACCACTGTAAATAAAGATAAACCACCCGGGGACCACTGTAAATAAAGATAAACCACCCAGGGACCACTGTAAATAAAGATAAACCACCCGGGGAACACTGTAAATAAAGATAAACCACCCGGGAACCACTGTAAATAAAGATAAACCACCCGGGGTCCACTGTAAATAAAGATAAACCACCCAGAGACCACTGTAAATAAAGATAAACCACCCGGGGACCACTGTAAATAAAGATAAACCACCCAGAGACCACTGTAAATAAAGATAAACCACCCGGGGATCACTGTAAATAAAGATAAACCACACAGGGACCACTGTAAATAAAGATAAACCACTCGGGGTCCACTGTAAATAAAGAAAAACCACCCAGAGACCACTGTAAATAAAGATAAACAACCCAGGGACCACTGTAAATAAAGATAAACCACCCAGGGACCACTGTAAATAAAGATAAACCACCCAGGGACCACTGTAAATAAAGATAAACCACCCGGGGACCACTGTAAATAAAGATAAACCACCCGGGGACCACTGTAAATAAAGATAAACCACCCAGGGACCACTGTAAATAAAGATAAACTACCCAGGGACCACTGTAAATAAAGATAAACCACCCGGGAACCACTGTAAATAAAGATAAACTACCCAGGGACCACTGTAAATAAAGATAAACCACCCAGGGACCACTGTAAATAAAGATAAACCACCCAGGGACCACTGTAAATAAAGATAAACCACCCAGGGACCACTGTAAATAAAGATGAACCACCCGCGGACCACTGTAAATAAAGATAAACCACCCAGGGACCACTGTAAATAAAGATAAACTACCCAGGGACCACTGTAAATGAAGATAAACCGCCCGGGAACCACTGTAAATAAAGAAAAACCACCCAGGGACCACTGTAAATAAAGATAAACTACCCAGGGACCACTGTAAATAAAGATAAACCACCCAGGGACCACTGTAAATAAAAATAAACCACCCAGGGACCACTGTAAATAAAGATAAACCACCCAGGGACCACTGTAAATAAAGATGAACCACCCGCGGACCACTGTAAATAAAGATAAACCACCCAGGGACCACTGTAAATAAAGATAAACCACCCGGAGACCACTGTAAATAAAGACACAACACCCAGGGACCACTGTAAATAATGATAAACCACCCATGGACCACTGTAAATAAAGTTAAACCATCCAGGGACCACTATAAATAAAGATAAACCACCCAGGGACCACTGTAAATAAAGATAAACCACCAGGGACCACTGTAAATAAAGATAAACCACCCAGGGACCACTGTAAATAAAGGTAAACCACCCAGGGACCACTAGAAATAAAGATAAACCACCCAGAGACCACTATAAATAAAGATAAACCACCCAGGGACCACTGTAAATAAAGATAAACCACCCAGGGACCACTGTAAATAAAGATAAACCACCCAGGGACCACTGTAAATAAAGATAAACCACCCAGGGACCACTGCAAATAAAGATAAACCACCCAGGGATCACAGTAAATAAAGATAAACCACCCAGGGACCACTGTAAATAAAGATAAACCACCCGGGGACCACTGTAAATAAAGATAAACCACACAGGGACCACTGTAAATAAAGATAAACCACCCAGGGACCAGAGTAAATTAAGATAAACCACCCAGGGACCACTGTAAATAAAGATAAACCACCCAGGGAACCACTGTAAATAAAGATAAACCACCCAGGGACCAGAGTAAATTAAGATAAACCACCGAGGGACCACTGTAAATAAAGATAAACCACCCAGGGACCACTGTAAATAAAGATAAACCACTCGGGGACCACTGTAAATAAAGATAAACCACCCAGGGACCACTGTAAATAAAGATAAACCTCCCAGGGACCACTGTAAATAAAGATAAACCACCCAGGGACCACTGTAAATAAAGATAAACCATCCAGGGACCACTGTAAATAAAGATAAACCACCCAGGGACCACTGTAAATAAAGAAAAACCAACCATGGACCACTGTAAATAAAGATAAACCACCCGGGGACCACTGTAAATAAAGATAAACCACCCAGGGACCACTGTAAATAAAGATAAACCACCCAGAGACCACTGTAAATAAAGATAAACCACCCAGGGACCACTGTAAATAAAGATAAACCACCCGGGGACCACTGTAAATAAAGATAAACCACCCAGGGACCACTGTAAATAAAGATAAACCACCCAGAGACCACTGTAAATAAAGATAAACCACCCAGGGACCACTGTAAATAAAGATAAACCACCCAGGGACTACTGTAAATAAAGATAAAGCACCCAGAGAGCACTGTAAATAAAGATAAACCACCCAGGGACCACTGTAAATAAAGATAAACCACCCAGGGACCACTGTCAATAAAGATAAACCACCCAGGGACCACTATAAATAAAGATAAACCACTCGGGGACCACTGTAAATAAAGATAAACGACCCAGGGACCACTGTAAATAAAGATAAACCTCCCAGGGACCACTGTAAATAAAGATAAACCACCCAGGGACCACTGTAAATAAAGATAAACCACCCAGGGACCACTGTAAATAAAGATAAACCACCCGGGGACCACTGTAAATAAAGATAAACCACCCAGAGAGCACTGTAAATAAAGATAAACCACCCAGGGACCACTGTAAATAAAGAAAAACCACCCAGGGACCACTGTAAATAAAGATAAACCACCCAGGGACCACTGTAAATAAAGATAAACCACCCAGGAACCACTGTAAATAAAGATAAACCACCCAGGGACCACTGTAAATAAAGATAAACCACCCGGGACCACTGTAAATAAAGATAAACCACCCAGAGACCACTGTAAATAAAGATAAACCACCCAGGGACCACTGTAAATAAAGATAAACCACCCAGGGACCACTGTAAATAAAGATAAACCACCCAGAGACCACTGTAAATAAAGATAAACCACCCAGGGACCATTGTAAATAAAGATAAACCACCCAGGGACCACTGTAAATAAAGATAAACCACCCAGGGACCACTGTAAATAAAGATAAACCACCCAGGGACCACTGTAAATAAAGATAAACTACCCAGAGACCACTGTAAATAAAGATAAACCACCCAGGGACCACTGTAAATAAAGATAAACTACCCGGGGACCACTGTAAATAAAGATAAACCACCCAGGGACCACTGTAAATAAAGATAAACCACCCAGGGACCACTGTAAATAAAGATAAACTACCCAAAGACCACTGTAAATAAAGATAAACCACCCAGAGACCACTGTAAATAAAGATAAACCACCCAGAGACCACTGTAAATAAAGATAAACCACCCAGGGACCACTGTAAATAAAGATAAACCACCCAGAGACCACTGTAAATAAAGATAAACCACCCAGGGACCACTGTAAATAGAGATAAACCACCCAGGGACCACTTTAAATAAAGATAACCCACCCAGGGACCACTGTAAATAAAGATAAACCACGCAGGGACCACTGTAAATAAAGATAAACCACCCAGAGACCACTGTAAATAAAGATAAACCACCCAGAGACCACTGTAAATAAAGATAAACCACCCATGGACCACTGTAAATAAAGATAAACCACCCGGGGACCACTGTAAATAAAGATAAACCACACAGGGACCACTGTAAATAAAGATAAACCACCCAGGGACCACTGTAAATAAAGATAAACCACTCGGGGACCACTGTAAATAAAGATAAACCACCCAGGGACCACTGTAAATAAAGATAAACCACCCAGGGACCACTGTAAATAAAGATAAACCACACGGGGACCACTGTAAATAATGATAAACCACCCGGGGACCACTGTAATTAAAGATAAACCACCCGGGGACCACTGTAAATAAAGATAAACCACCCGGGGACCACTGTAAATAAAGATAAACCACCCGGGGACAACTGTAAATAAAGATAAACCACCCAGGGACCACTGTAAATAAAGATAAACCACACGGGGACCACTGTAAATAATGATAAACCACCCGGGGACCACTGTAATTAAAGATAAACCACCCGGGGACCACTGTAAATAAAGATAAACCACCCGGGGACCACTGTAAATAAAGATAAACCACCCGGGGACCACTGTAAATAATGATAAACCACCCGGGGACCACTGTAAATAAAGATAAACCACCCAGGGACCACTGTAAATAAAGATAAACCACCCAGGGACCACTGTAAATAAAGATAAACCACCCGGGGACCACTGTAAATAAAGATAAACCACCCGGGGACCACTGTAAATAAAGATAAAACACCCAGAGACCACTGTAAATAAAGATAAACCACCCGGGGACCACTGTAATTAAAGATAAACCACCCGGAGACCACTGTAAATAAGGATAAACCACCCAGGGACCACTGTAAATAAAGATAAACCACTCAGCGACCACTGTAAATAAAGATAAACCACCCAGGGACCACTGTAAATAAAGATAAACCACCCAGGGACCACTGTAAATAAAGATAAACCACCCGGGGACCACTGTAAATAAAGATAAACCACCCAGAGACCACTGTAAATAAAGATAAACCACCCAGGGACCACTGTAAATAAAGATAAACCACCCAGGGACCACTGTAAATAAAGATAAACCACCCAGAGATCACTGTAAATAAAGATAAACCACCCAGGGACCACTGTAAATAAAGATAAACCACCCGGGGACCACTGTAAATAAAGATAAACCACCCAGGGACCACTGTCAATAAAGATAAACCACCCGGGGACCACTGTAAATAAAGATAAACCACCCAGAGATCAGTGTAAATAAAGATAAACCACCCGGGGACCACTGTAAATAAAGAAAAACCACCCGGGGACCACTGTAAATAAAGATAAACCACCCAGAGACCACTGTAAATAAAGATAAACCACCCGGGGACTACTGTAAATAAAGATAAACCACCCAGAGACCACTGTAAATAAAGATAAACAACCCAGGGACCACTGTAAATAAAGATAAACCTCCCAGGGACCACTGTAAATGAAGATAAACCACCCAGGGACCACTGTAAATAAAGATAAACCACCCAGGGACCACTGTAAATAAAGATAAACCACCCAGGGACCACTGTAATTAAAGATAAACAACCCAGGGACCACTGTAAATAAAGATAAACCACCCAGGGACCACTGTAAATAAAGATAAACCACCCAGAGACCACTGTAAATAAAGATAAACCACCCAGGGATCACTGAAAATAAAGATAAACCACCCAGGGAACACTGTAAATAAAGATAAACCACCCAGGGACCACTGTAAATAAAGATAAACCACCCAGGAACCACTGTAAATAAAGATAAACCACCCAGAGACCACTGTTAATAAAGATAAACCACCCGGGGACCACTGTAATAAAGATAAACCACCCAGAGACCACTGTAAATAAAGATAAACCACCCAGGGACCACTGTCAATAAAGATAAACCACCCAGGGACCACTGTAAATAAAGATAAACCACCCAGGGACCACTGTAAATAAAGATAAACCACCCAGGGACCACTGTAAATAAAGATAAACCACTCGGGGACCACTGTAAATAAAGATAAACCACCCAGAGACCACTGTAAATAAAGATAAACCACCCGGGAACCACTGTAATAAAGATAAACCACCCAGGGACCACTGTAAATAAAGATAAACCACCCGGGAACCACTGTAATAAAGATAAACCACCCAGAGACCACTGTAAATAAAGATAAACCACCCGGGAACCACTGTAATAAAGATAAACCACCCAGGGACCACTGTAAATAAAGATAAACCACCCAGGGACCACTGTAAATAAAGATAAACCACCCAGGGAACACTGTAAATAAAGATAAACCACCCAGGGACCACTGTAAATAAAGAAAAACCACCCGGGGACCACTGTAAATAAAGATAAACCACCCGGGGACCACTGTAAATAAAGATAAACCACCCAGGGACCACTGTAAATAAAGATAAACCACCCGGGGACCACTGTAAATAAAGATAAACCACCCAGGGAACACTGTAAATAAAGATAAACCACCCAGGGACCACTGTAAATAAAGATAAACCACCCGGGGACCACTGTAAATAAAGATAAACCACCCAGGGACCACTGTAAATAAAGATAAACCACCCAGGGAACACTGTAAATAAAGATAAACCACCCAGGGACCACTGTAAATAATGATAAACCACCCGGGGACCACTGTAAATAAAGATACACCACCCAGGGACCACTGTAAATAAAGATACACCACCCAGGGACCACTGTAAATAAAGATAAACCACCCGGGGACCACTGTAAATAAAGATAAACCACCCAGGGACCACTGTAAATAAAGATAAACCACCCAGGGAACACTGTAAATAAAGATAAACCACCCAGGGACCACTGTAAATAATGATAAACCACCCGGGGACCACTGTAAATAAAGATACACCACCCAGGGACCACTGTAAATAAAGATACACCACCCAGGGACCACTGTAAATAAAGATAAACCACCCAGGGAACACTGTAAATAAAGATAAACCACCCAGGGAACACTGTAAATAAAGATAAACCACCCAGGGACCACTGTAAATAAAGATAAACCACCCAGGGAACACTGTAAATAAAGATACACCACCCAGGGACCACTGTAAATAAAGATAAACCACCCGGGACCACTGTAAATAAAGATAAACCACCCAGGGACCACTGTAAATAAAGATAAACAACCCAGGGACCACTGTAAATAAAGATAAACCACCCAGGGACCACTGTAAATAAAGATAAACCACCCGGGAACCACTGTAAATAAAGATAAACCACCCAGGGAACACTGTAAATAAAGATAAACCACCCAGGGACCACTGTAAATAAAGATAAACCACCCAGAGACCACTATAAATAAAGAAAAACCACCCAGGGACCACTGTAAATAAAGATAAACAACCCAGGGACCACTGTAAATAAAGATAAACCACCCAGGGACCACTGTAAATAAAGATAAACCACCCGGGAACCACTGTAAATAAAGATAAACCACCCAGGGAACACTGTAAATAAAGATAAACCACCCAGGGACCACTGTAAATAAAGATAAACCACCCAGAGACCACTGTAAATAAAGATAAACCACCCGGGGACCACTGTAAATAAAGATAAACCACCCAGGGAACACTGTAAATAAAGATAAACCACCCAGGGACCACTGTAAATAAAGATAAACCACCCAGGGACCACTGTAAATAAAGATAAACCACCCGGGGACCACTGTAAATAAAGATAAACCACCCGGGGACCACTGTAAATAAAGAGAAACCACCCAGGGACCACTGTAAATAAAGATAAACCACCCAGGGACCACTGTAAATAAAGAAAAACCACCCGGGGACCACTGTAAATAAAGATAAACCACCCGGGGACCACTGTAAATAAAGATAAACCACCCAGGGACCATTGTAAATAAAGATAAACCACCAGGGACCACTGTAAATAAAGATAAACCACCCGGGGACCACTGTAAATAAAAATAAACCACCCAGAGACCACTGTAAATAAAGATAAACCACCTGGGGACCACTGTAAATAAAGATAAACCACCCAGAGACCACTGTCAATAAAGATAAACCACCCGGGGACCACTGTAAATAAAGATAAACCACCCAGGGACCACTGTAAATAAAGATAAACCACCCGGGGACCACTGTAAATAAAGATAAACCACCCGGGGACTACTGTAAATAAAGATAAACCACCCAGGGACCACTGTAAATAAAGATAAACCACCCAGGGACCACTGTAAATAAAGATAAACTACCCAGGGACCACTGTAAATAAAGATAAACCACCCAGGGACCACTGTAAATAAAGATAAACCACCCAGGGACCACTGTAAATAAAGATAAACTACCCAGGGACCACTGTAAATAAAGATAAACTACCCAGGGACCACTGTAAATAAAGATAAACCACCCAGGGACCACTGTAAATAAAGATAAACCACCCAGGGACCACTGTAAATAAAGATAAACCACCCAGGGACCACTGTAAATAAAGATAAACCACCCGGGGACCACTGTAAATAAAGATAAACCACCCAGGGACCACTGTAAATAAAGATAAACTACCCAGGGACCACTGTAAATAAAGATAAACCACCCAGGGACCACTGTAAATAAAGATAAACCACCCAGGGACCACTGTAAATAAAGATAAACCACACGGGGACCACTGTAAATAAAGATAAACCACCCAGGGACCACTGTAAATAAAGATAAACCACCCAGGGACCACTGTAAATAAAGAATAACCACCCAGGGACCACTGTAAATAAAGATAAACCACCCGGGGACCACTGTAAATAAAGATAAACCACCCAGGGACCACTGAAAATAAAGATAAACCACACAGTGACCACTGTAAATAATGATAAACCACCCAGGGACCACTGTAAATAAAGATAAACCACCCGGGAACCACTGTAAATAAAGATAAACCACCCAGGGACCACTGTAATTAAAGATAAACCACCCGGGGACCACTGTAAATAAAGATAAACCACCCGGGGACCACTGTAAATAAAGTTAAACCACCCAGGGACCACTGTAAATAAAGAAAAACCACGCAGAGACCACTGTAAATAAAGATAAACCACCCAGAGACCACTGTAAATAAAGATAAACCACCCAGGGACCACTGTAAATAAAGATAAACCACCCGGGGACCACTGTAAATAAAGAATAACCACCCAGGGACCACTGTAATTAAAGATAAACCACCCGGGGACCACTGTAAATAAAGATAAACCACCCAGGGACCACTGTAAATAAAGAATAACCACCCAGGGACCACTGTAATTAAAGATAAACCACCCGGGGACCACTGTAAATAAAGATAAACCACCCGGGGACCACTGTAAATAAAGATAAACCACCCAGGGACCACTGTAATTAAAGATAAACCACCCGGGGACCACTGTAAATAAAGATAAACCACCCAGGGACCACTGTAAATAAAGAATAACCACCCAGGGACCACTGTAATTAAAGATAAACCACCCGGGGACCACTGTAAATAAAGATAAACCACCCAGGGACCACTGTAAATAAAGATAAACCACCCGGGGACCACTGTAAATAAAGATAAACCACCCGGGGACCACTGTAAATAAAGATAAAGCACCCGGGGAACACAGTAAATAAAGATAAACCACCCAGGGACCACTGTAAATAAAGATAAACCACCCAGGGACCACTGTAATTAAAGATAAACCACCCGGGGACCACTGTAATTAAAGATAAACCACCCGGGGACCACTGTAAATAAAGATAAACCACCCGGGGACCACTGTAAATAAAGATAAACCACCCGGGGACCACTGTAAATAAAGATAAATCACCCGGGGACCACTGTAAATAAAGATAAACCACCCGGGGACCACTGTAATTAAAGATAAACCACCCGGGGACCACTGTAAATAAAGATAAACCACCCGGGGACCACTGTAAATAAAGATAAACCACCCGGGGACCACTGTAAATAAAGATAAACCACCCAGAGACCACTGTAATTAAAGATAAACCACCCGGGGACCACTGTAAATAAAGATAAACCACCCGGGGACCACTGTAAATAAAGATAAACCACCCAGAGACCACTGTAATTAAAGATAAACCACCCGGGGACCACTGTAAATAAAGATAAACCACCCGGGGACCACTGTAAATAAAGATAAATCACCCGGGGACCACTGTAAATAAAGATAAACCACCCGGGGACCACTGTAATTAAAGATAAACCACCCGGGGACCACTGTAAATAAAGATAAACCACCCGGGGACCACTGTAAATAAAGATAAACCACCCGGGGACCACTGTAAATAAAGATAAACCACCCAGGGACCACTGTAATTAAAGATAAACCACCTGGGGACCACTGTAAATAAAGATAAACCACCCGGGGACAACTGTAAATAAAGATAAACCACCCAGGGACAATTGTAAATAAAGATAAACCACCCAGGGACCACTGTAAATAAAGATAAACCACCCAGGGACCACTGTAAATAAAGATAAACCACCCGGAGACCACTGTAAATAAAGATAAACCACCCAGGGACCACTGTAAATAAAGATAAACCACCCAGGGTCCACTGTAAAAAAAGATAAACCACCCAGGGACCACTGTAAATAAAGATAAACCACCCGGGGACCACTGTAAATAAAGATAAACCACCCGGGGAACACTGTAAATAAAGATAAACCACCCAGGGACCACTGTAAATAAAGATAAACCACCCGGGAACCACTGTAAATAAAGATAAACCACCCGGGGACCACTGTAAATAAAGATAAACCACCCAGAGACCACTGTAAATAAAGATAAACCACACGGGGACCACTGTAAATAAAGATTAACCACCCGGGAACCACGGTAAATAAAGATAACCCACCCAGGGACCACTGTAAATAAAGATAAACCACCCAGGGACCACTGTAAATAAAGATAAACCACCCAGGGACCACTGTAAATAAAGATAAACCACCCAGTGACCACTGTAAATAAAGATAAACCACCCGGGGACCACTGTAAATAAAGACAAACCACCCACGGACCACTGTAAATAAAGATATACCACCCGGGGACCACTGTAAATAAAGATAAACCACCCAGGGACCACTGTAAATAAAGATAAACCACCCAGAGACCACTGTAAATAAAGATAAACCACCCAGAGACCACTGTAAATAAAGATAAACCACCCGGGGACCACTGTAAATAAAGATTAACCACCCGGGAACCACGGTAAATAAAGATAACCCGCCCAGGGACCACTGTAAATAAAGATAAACCACCCAGGGACCACTGTAAATAAAGATAAACCACCCAGGGACCACTGTAAATAAAGATAAACCACCCAGTGACCACTGTAAATAAAGATAAACCACCCGGGGACCACTGTAAATAAAGACAAACCACCCACGGACCACTGTAAATAAAGATATACCACCCGGGGACCACTGTAAATAAAGATAAACCACCCAGGGACCACTGTAAATAAAGATAAACCACCCGGGGACCACTGTAAATAAAGATAAACCACCCGGGGACCACTGTAAATAAAGATAAACCACCCAGAGACCACTGTAAATAAAGATAAACCACCCAGAGACCACTGTAAATAAAGATAAACCACCCAGGGACCACTGTAAATAAAGACAAACCACCCGGGGACCACTGTAAATAAAGATTAACCACCCAGGGACCACTGTAAATAAAGATAAACCACTCAGGGACCACTGTAAATAAAGATAAACCACACAGGGACCACTGTAAATAAAGATATACCACCCAGGGACCACTGTAACTAAAGATAAACCACCCAGGGGACACTGTAAATAAAGATAAACCACTCGGGGACCACTGTAAATAAAGATAAACCACCCGGGGACCACTGTAAATAAAGATAAACCACCAAGGGACCACTGTAAAGAAAGATAAACCACCCAGGGACCACTGTAAATAAAGAAAAACCACCCAGAGACCACTGTAAATAAAGATAAACCACCCAGAGACCACTGTAAATAAAGATAAACCACCCGGGGACCACTGTAAATAAATATAAACCACACAGGGACCACTGTAAATAAAGATAAACCACCCGGGGACCACTGTAAATTAAGATAAACCACCCAGGGACCACTGTAAATAAAGAAAAACGACCCAGGGACTACAGTAAATAAAGATAAACCACCCGGAGACCACTGTAAATAAAGATAAACCACCCAGGGACCACTGTAAATAAAGATAAACCACCCAGGAACCACTGTAAATAAAGATAAACCACCCGGGGACCACTGTAAATAAAGATAAACCACCCAGGGACCACTGTAAATAAAGAGAAACCACCCAGGGACCACTGTAAATAAAGATAAACCACCCAGGGACCACTGTAAACAAAGATAGATCACCCAGGGACCACTGTAAATAAAGATAAACCACCCAGGGACCACTGTAAATAGAGATAAACCACCCAACGGCCACTGTAAATAAAGTTAAACCACCCAGGGACCACTGTAAATAAAGATAAACCACCCGGGGACCACTGTAAATAAAGATAAACCACCCGGGGACCACTGTAAATAAAGATAAACCACCCAGGGACCATTGTGAATAAAGATAAACCACCCAGGGACCACTGTAAATAAAGATAAACCACCCAGGGACCGCTGTAAATAAAGATAAACCACCCGGGGACCACTGTAAATAAAGATAAACCACCCAGGGACCACTGTAAATAAAGATAAACCACCCAGGGACCACTGTAAATAAAGATAAACCACCCGGGGACCACTGTAAATAAAGATAAACCACCCGGGAACCACTGTAAATAAAGATAAACCACCCAGGGACCACTGTAAATAAAGATAAACCACCCGGGGATCACTGTAAATAAAGATAAACCACCCAGGGACCACTGTGAATAAAGATAAACCACCCAGGGACCACTGTAAATAAAGATAAACCACCCAGGAACCACTGTAAATAAAGATACAACACGCAGGGACCACTGTAAATAAAGATAAACTACCCAGGGACCACTGTAAATAAAGATACAACACCCAGGGACCACTGTAAATAATGATAAACCACCCATGGACCACTGTAAATAAAGATAAACCACCCGGGGACCACTGTAAATAAAGATAAACCACACAGGGACCACTGTAAATAAAGATAAACCACCCAGGGACCACTGTAAATAAAGATAAACCACCCAGGGACCACTGTAAATAAAGATAAACCACCCGTGGACCACTGTAAATAAAGACAAACCACTCGGGGACCACTGTAAATAAAGATAAACCACCCAGGAACCACTGTAAATAAAGATAAACCACCCAGAGACCACTGTAAATAAAGATAAACCTCCCGGGGACCACTGTAAATAAAGATAAACCACCCGGGGACTACTGTAAATAAAGATAAACCACCCAGGGACAATTGTAAATAAAGATAAACCACCCAGGGACTACTGTAAATAAAGATAAACCACCCAGGGACCACTGTAAATAAAGATAAACCACCCGGAGACCACTGTAAATAAAGATAAACCACCCAGGGACCACTGTAAATAAAGATAAACCACCCAGGGTCCACTGTAAATAAAGATAAACCACCCAGGGACCACTGTAAATAAAGATAAACCACCCGGGGACCACTGTAAATAAAGATAAACCACCCGGGGAACACTGTAAATAAAGATAAACCACCCAGGGATCACTGTGAATAAAGATAAATCACCCAGAGACCACTGTAAATAAAGATAAACCACCCAGAGACCACAGTAAATAAAGATAAACCACCCAGAGACCACTGTAAATAAAGATAAACCACCCGGGGACCACTGTAAATAAAGATAAACCACCCAGAGACCACTGTAAATAAAGATAAACCACCCAGAGACCACTGTAAATAAAGATAAACCACCCAGAGACCACTGTAAATAAAGATAAACCACCCGGGGACCACTGTAAATAAAGATAAACCACCCAGAGACCACTGTAAATAAAGATAAACCACCCGGAGACCACTGTAAATAAAGTTAAACCACCCAGGGACAATTGTAAATAAAGATAAACCACCCGGGGAACACTGTAAATAAAGATAAACCACCCGGGGACCACTGTAAATAAAGATAAACCACCCAGAGACCACTGTAAATAAAGATAAACCGCCCAGGGACCACTGTAAATAAAGATAAACCACCCAGGGACCACTGTAAATAAAGATAAACCACCCGGGAACCACTGTAAATAAAGATAAACCACCCAGGGACCACTGTAAATAAAGATAAACCACCCAGAGACCACTGTAAATAAAGATAAACCACCCAGGGACCACTGTAAATAAAGATAAACCACCCAGGGACCACTGTAAATAAAGATAAACCACCCTGGGACCAGTGTAAATAAAGATAAACCACCCAGGGACAATTGTAAATAAAGATAAAGCACCCGGGGACCACTGTAAATAAAGATAAACCACCCAGAGACCACTGTAAATAAAGATAAACCACCCAGGGACCACTTTAAATAAAGATAAACCACCCAGAGACCACTGTAAATAAAGATAAACCACCCAGAGACCACTGTAAATAAAGATAAACCACCCGGGGACCACTGTAAATTAAGATAAACCACCCAGAGACCACTGTAAATAAAGATAAACCACCCGGGGACCACTGTAAATAAAGATAAACCACCCAGGGACAATTGTAAATAAAGATAAACCACCCAGGGACCACTGTAAATAAAGATCAACCACCCAGGGACCACTGTAAATAAAGATAAACCACCCGGGGACCACTGTAAATAAAGATAAACCACCCGGGGACCACTGTAAATAAAGATAAACCACCCGGGAACCACTGTAAATAAAGATAAACCACCCAGGGTCCACTGTAAATAAAGATAAACCACCCAGGAACCACTGTAAATAAAGATAAACCAATCGGGGACCACTGTAAATAAAGATAAACCACCCAGGGACCACTGTAAATAAAGATAAACCACCCAGGGACCACTGTAAATAAAGATAAACCACCCAGGGACCACTGTATATAAAGATAAACCACCCAGGGACCACTGTAAATAAAGATAAACCACCGAGGGACCACTGTAAATAAAGATAAACCACCCAGGGACCGCTGTAAATAAAGATAAACCACTCGGGGACCACTGTAAATAAAGATAAACCACCCAGAGGCCACTGTAAATAAAGATAAACCACCCGGGGACCACTGTAAATAAAGATAAACCACCCAGGGACCACTGTAAATAAAGATAAATCACTCAGGGACCACTGTAAATAAAGATATACCACCCAGGGACCACTGTAAATAAAGATAAACCACCCAGGGACCACTGTAAATAAAGATAAACCACCCGGGGACCACTGTAAATAAAGATAAACCACCCAGGGACCACTGTAAATGAAGATAAACCACTCGGGGACCACTGTAAATAAAGATAAACCACCCAGAGACCACTGTAAATAAAGATAAACCACCCAGGGACCACTGTTAATAAAGATAAACCACCCAGAGACCACTGTAAATAAAGATAAACCACCCAGGGACCACTGTAAATAAAGATAAACCACCCAGAGACCAGTGTAAATAAAGATAAACCACCCAGGGACCACTGTAAATAAATATAAACCACCCAGAGACCACTGTAAATAAAGATAAACCACCCGGGGACCACTGTAAATAAAGATAAACCACCCAGGGACCACTGTAAAAAGATAAACCACCCAGGGTCCTCTGTAAATAAAGATAAACCACCCAGGGACCACTGTAAATAAAGATACACCACCCAGGGACCACTGTAAATAAAGATAAACCACCCAGGCACCACTGTATATAAAGATAAACCACACGGGGACCACTCTAAATAAAGATAAACCACCCAGGCACCACTGTAAATAAAGATAAACCACCCAGAGACCACTGTAAATAAAGATAAACCACCCAGAGACCACTGTAAATAAAGATAAACCACCCAGGGCCCACTGTAAATAAAGATAAACCACACGGGGACCACTGTAAATAAAGATAAACCACCCAGGGCCCACTGTAAATAAAGATAAACCACCCAGAGAAAACTGTAAATAAAGATAAACCACCCAGGGCCCACTGTAAATAAAGATAAACCACACGGGGGCCACTGTAAATAAAGATAAACCACCCGGGGATCACTGTAAATAAAGATAAACCACCCAGGGACCACTGTAAATAAAGATAAACCACCCAGGGACAATTGTAAATAAAGATAAACCACCCAGGGACTACTGTAAATAAAGATAAACCACCCAGGGACCACTGTAAATAAAGATAAACCACCCGGAGACCACTGTAAATAAAGATAAACCACCCAGGGACCACTGTAAATAAAGATAAACCACCCAGGGTCCACTGTAAATAAAGATAAACCACCCAGGGACCACTGTAAATAAAGATAAACCACCCGGGGACCACTGTAAATAAAGATAAACCACCCAGGGACCACTGTAAATAAAGATAAACCACCCAGGGACCACTGTAAATAAAGATAAACCACCCGGGGAACACTGTAAATAAAGATAAACCACCCAGGGACCACTGTAAATAAAGATAAACCACCCAGGGTCCACTGTAAATAAAGATAAACCACCCAGGAACCACTGTAAATAAAGATAAACCACCCAGAGACCACTGTAAATAAAGATAAACCACCCGGGGACCACTGTAAATAAAGATAAACCACCCAGGGACCACTGTAAATAAAGATAAACCACCCGGGGAACACTGTAAATAAAGATAAACCACCCGGGAACCACTGTAAATAAAGATAAACCACCCGGGAAACACTGTAAATAAAGATAAACCACCCAGGGACCACTGTAAATAAAGATAAACCACCCAGAGACCACGGTAAATAAAGATAAACCACCCGGGGACCACTGTAAATAAAGATAAACCACCCAGGGACAATTGTAAATAAAGATAAACCACCCAGGGACCACTGTGAATAAAGATAAACCACCCGGGGAACACTGTAAATAAAGTTAAACCACCCGGGGACCACTGTAAATATAGATAAACCACCCGGGGACCACTGTAAATAAAGATAAACCACCCGGGGACCACTGTAAATAAAGATAAACCACCCAGGGACCACTGTAAATAAAGATAAATCACCCAGGGACCACTGTAAATAAAGATAAACCACCCAGGGACAATTGTAAATAAAGATAAAGCACCCGGGGACCACTGTAAATAAAGATAAACCACCCAGGGACAATTGTAAATAAAGATAAACCACCCTGGGACCACTGTAACTAAAGATAAACCACACAGAGACCACTGTAAATAAAGATAAACCACCCAGGGACCACTGGAAATAAAGATAAACCACCCAGGGACCACTTTAAATAAAGATAAACCACCCAGAGACCACTATAAATAAAGATAAACCACCCAGAGACCCCTGTAAATAACTATAAACCACCCAGAGACCACTGTAAATAAAGATAAACCACCCAGAGACCACTGTAAATAAAGATAAACCGCCCAGGGACCACTGTAAATAAAGATAAACCACCCGGGGACCACTGTAAATAAAGATAAACCACCCAGGGACAATTGTAAATAAAGATAAACCACCCAGGGACCACTGTGAATAAAGATAAACCACCCGGGGAACACTGTAAATAAAGTTAAACCACCCGGGGACCACTGTAAATATAGATAAACCACCCGGGGACCACTGTAAATAAAGATAAACCACCCGGGGACCACTGTAAATAAAGATAAACCACCCAGGGACCACTGTAAATAAAGATAAATCACCCAGGGACCACTGTAAATAAAGATAAACCACCCAGGGACAATTGTAAATAAAGATAAAGCACCCGGGGACCACTGTAAATAAAGATAAACCACCCAGGGACAATTGTAAATAAAGATAAACCACCCTGGGACCACTGTAACTAAAGATAAACCACACAGAGACCACTGTAAATAAAGATAAACCACCCAGGGACCACTGGAAATAAAGATAAACCACCCAGGGACCACTTTAAATAAAGATAAACCACCCAGAGACCACTATAAATAAAGATAAACCACCCAGAGACCACTGTAAATAAAGATAAACCACCCGGGGACCACTGTAAAAAAAGATAAACCACCCAGGGACAATTGTAAATAAAGATAAACCACCCAGGGACCACTGTGAATAAAGATAAACCACCCGGGGAACACTGTAAATAAAGTTAAACCACCCGGGGACCACTGTAAATATAGATAAACCACCCGGGGACCACTGTAAATAAAGATAAACCACCCGGGGACCACTGTAAATAAAGATAAACCACCCAGGGACCACTGTAAATAAAGATAAATCACCCAGGGACCACTGTAAATAAAGATAAACCACCCAGGGACAATTGTAAATAAAGATAAAGCACCCGGGGACCACTGTAAATAAAGATAAACCACCCAGGGACAATTGTAAATAAAGATAAACCACCCTGGGACCACTGAAACTAAAGATAAACCACACAGAGACCACTGTAAATAAAGATAAACCACCCAGGGACCACTGGAAATAAAGATAAACCACCCAGGGACCACTTTAAATAAAGATAAACCACCCAGAGACCACTATAAATAAAGATAAACCACCCAGAGACCACTGTAAATAAAGATAAACCACCCGGGGACCACTGTAAATAAAGATAAACCACCCAGGGACAATTGTAAATAAAGATAAACCAACCAGGGACCACTGTAAATAAAGATAAACCACCCAGGGACCACTGTAAATAAAGATAAACCACCCGGGGACCACTGTAAATAAAGATAAACCACCCGGGGACCACTGTAAATAAAGATAAACCACCCGGGAACCACTGTAAATAAAGATAAACCACCCAGGGTCCACTGTAAATAAAGATAAACCACCCAGGAACCACTGTAAATAAAGATAAACCAATCGGGGACCACTGTAAATAAAGATAAACCACCCAGGGACCACTGTAAATAAAGATAAACCACCCAGGGACCACTGTAAATAAAGA
This sequence comes from Scyliorhinus torazame, assembly GCF_047496885.1. Classification (NCBI taxonomy): domain Eukaryota; kingdom Metazoa; phylum Chordata; class Chondrichthyes; order Carcharhiniformes; family Scyliorhinidae; genus Scyliorhinus; species Scyliorhinus torazame. Next base: position 153,952 of record NW_027307891.1, on the reverse strand, counting down.
TAAACCACCCAGGGACCACTGTATATAAAGATAAACCACCCAGGGACCACTGTAAATAAAGATAAACCACCGAGGGACCACTGTAAATCAAGATAAACCACCCAGGGACCGCTGTAAATAAAGATAAACCACTCGGGGACCACTGTAAATAAAGATAAACCACCCAGAGGCCTCTGTAAATAAAGATAAACCACCCGGGGACCACTGTAAATAAAGATAAACCACTCAGGGACCACTGTAAATAAAGATAAACCACTCAGGGACCACTGTAAATAAAGATATACCACCCAGGGACCACTGTAAATAAAGATAAACCACCCAGGGACCACTGTAAATAAAGATAAACCACCCGGGGACCACTGTAAATAAAGATAAACCACCCAGGGACCACTGTAAATGAAGATAAACCACTCGGGGACCACTGTAAATAAAGATAAACCACCCAGAGACCACTGTAAATAAAGATAAACCACCCAGGGACCACTGTTAATAAAGATAAACCACCCAGAGACCACTGTAAATAAAGATAAACCACCCAGGGACCACTGTAAATAAAGATAAACCACCCAGAGACCAGTGTAAATAAAGATAAACCACCCAGGGACCACTGTAAATAAATATAAACCACCCAGAGACCACTGTAAATAAAGATAAACCACCCGGGGACCACTGTAAATAAAGATAAACCACCCAGGGACCACTGTAAAAAGATAAACCACCCAGGGTCCTCTGTAAATAAAGATAAACCACCCAGGGACCACTGTAAATAAAGATACACCACCCAGGGACCACTGTAAATAAAGATAAACCACCCAGGCACCACTGTATATAAAGATAAACCACACGGGGACCACTGTAAATAAAGATAAACCACCCAGGCACCACTGTAAATAAAGATAAACCACCCAGAGACCACTGTAAATAAAGATAAACCACCCAGAGACCACTGTAAATAAAGATAAACCACCCAGGGCCCACTGTAAATAAAGATAAACCACACGGGGACCACTGTAAATAAAGATAAACCACCCAGGGCCCACTGTAAATAAAGATAAACCACCCAGAGAAAACTGTAAATAAAGATAAACCACCCAGGGCCCACTGTAAATAAAGATAAACCACACGGGGGCCACTGTAAATAAAGATAAACCACCCAGGCACCACTGTAAATAAAGATAAACCACCCAGGGACTACTGTAAATAAAGATAAACCACCCAGGGACCACTGTAAATAAAGATAAACCACCCAGGAACCACTGTAAATAATGATAAACCACCGAGAGACCACTGTAAATAAAGATAAACCACACGGGGACCACTGTAAATAAAGATAAACCTCCCAGGCACCACTGTAAATAAAGATAAACCACCCAGGGACTACTGTAAATAAAGATAAACCACCCAGGGACCACTGTAAATAAAGATAAACAACCCAGGAACAACTGTAAATAAAGATAAACCACCCAGGGACCACTGTAAATAAAGATAAACCACCCAGAGACCACTGTAAATAAAGATAAACCACCCAGGGACCACTGTAAATAATGATAAACCACCGAGAGACCACTGTAAATAAAGATAAACCACCCAGAGACCACTGTAAATAAAGATAAACCACACGGGGACCACTGTAAATAAAGATAAATCACCCAGGGACCACTGTAAATAAAGATAAACCACCCAGGGACCACTGTAAATAAAGATAAACCACCCAGGGACCGCTGTAAATAAAGATAAACCACGCGGGTACCACTGTAAATAAAGATAAACCACCCGGGGACCACTGTAAATAAAGATAAACCAACCAGGGACCACTGTAAATAAAGATAAACCACCCAGGGACCACTGTAAATAAAGATAAACCACCCGGGGACCACTGTAAATAAAGATAAACCACCCAGAGACAACTGTAAATAAAGATAAACCACCCAGGGACCACTGTAAATAAAGATAAACCACCCAGGGACCATTGTAAATAAAGATAAACCACCCGGGGACCACTGTAAATAAAGATAAACCACCCAGAGACAACTGTAAATAAAGATAAACCACCCAGGGACCACTGTAAATAAAGATAAACCACCCAGGGACCATTGTAAATAAAGATAAACCACCCAGGGACCTCTGTAAATAAAGATAAACCACCCAGGGACCACTGTAAATAAAGATAAACCACCCAGGGACCACTGTAAATAAAGATAAACCACCCAGGAACCACTGTAAATAAATATAAACCACCCGGGGACCACTGTAAATAAAGATAAACCACTCGTGGACCACTGTAAATTAAGATAAACCACCCAGAGACCACTTTAAATAAAGATAAACCACCCGGGGACCACTGTAAATAAAGATAAACCACCCAGGGAGCACTGTAAATAAAGATAAACCACCCGGGGACCACTGTAAATAAAGATAAACCACCCAGGGACCACTGTAAATAAAGATAAACCACCCGGGGACCACTGTAAATAAAGATATACCACCCGGGGACCACTGTAAATAAAGATAAACCACCGAGGGACCACTGTAAATAAAGATAAACCACCCAGGGACCGCTGTAAATAAAGATAAACCACTCGGGGACCACTGTAAATAAAGATAAACCACCCAGAGGCCACTGTAAATAAAGATAAACCACCCGGGGACCACTGTAAATAAAGATTAACCACCCAGGGACCACTGTAAATGAAGATAAACCACTCGGGGACCACTGTAAATAAAGACAAACAACCCAGAGACCACTGTAAATAAAGATAAACCACCCAGGGACCACTGTAAATAAAGATAAACCACCCAGAGACCAGTGTAAATAAAGATAAACCACCCAGGGACCACTGTAAGTAAATATAAACCACCCAGGGGCCACTGTAAATAAAGATAAACCACCCAGGGACCATTGTAAATAAAGATACACCACCCTTGGAACCACTGTAAATAAAGATAAACCACCCAGGGACCACTGTAAATAAAGATAAACCACCCAGGGACCACTGTAAATAAAGATAAACCACCCAGGGACCACTGTAAATAAAGATAAACCACCCAGGGACCACTGTATATAAAGATAAACCACCCAGGGACCACTGTAAATAAAGATAAACCACCGAGGGACCACTGTAAATAAAGATAAACCACCCAGGGACCGCTGTAAATAAAGATAAACCACTCGGGGACCACTGTAAATAAAGATAAACCACCCAGAGGCCACTGTAAATAAAGATAAACCACCCGGGGACCACTGTAAATAAAGATAAACCACCCAGGGACCACTGTAAATAAAGATAAACCACTCAGGGACCACTGTAAATAAAGATATACCACCCAGGGACCACTGTAAATAAAGATAAACCACCCAGGGACCACTGTAAATAAAGATAAACCACCCGGGGACCACTGTAAATAAAGATAAACCACCCAGGGACCACTGTAAATGAAGATAAACCACTCGGGGACCACTGTAAATAAAGATAAACCACCCAGAGACCACTGTAAATAAAGATAAACCACCCAGGGACCACTGTTAATAAAGATAAACCACCCAGAGACCACTGTAAATAAAGATAAACCACCCAGGGACCACTGTAAATAAAGATAAACCACCCAGAGACCAGTGTAAATAAAGATAAACCACCCAGGGACCACTGTAAATAAATATAAACCACCCAGAGACCACTGTAAATAAAGATAAACCACCCGGGGACCACTGTAAATAAAGATAAACCACCCAGGGACCACTGTAAAAAGATAAACCACCCAGGGTCCTCTGTAAATAAAGATAAACCACCCAGGGACCACTGTAAATAAAGATACACCACCCAGGGACCACTGTAAATAAAGATAAACCACCCAGGCACCACTGTATATAAAGATAAACCACACGGGGACCACTGTAAATAAAGATAAACCACCCAGGCACCACTGTAAATAAAGATAAACCACCCAGAGACCACTGTAAATAAAGATAAACCACCCAGAGACCACTGTAAATAAAGATAAACCACCCAGGGCCCACTGTAAATAAAGATAAACCACACGGGGACCACTGTAAATAAAGATAAACCACCCAGGGCCCACTGTAAATAAAGATAAACCACCCAGAGAAAACTGTAAATAAAGATAAACCACCCAGGGCCCACTGTAAATAAAGATAAACCACACGGGGGCCACTGTAAATAAAGATAAACCACCCAGGCACCACTGTAAATAAAGATAAACCACCCAGGGACTACTGTAAATAAAGATAAACCACCCAGGGACCACTGTAAATAAAGATAAACCACCCAGGAACCACTGTAAATAATGATAAACCACCGAGAGACCACTGTAAATAAAGATAAACCACACGGGGACCACTGTAAATAAAGATAAACCACCCAGGCACCACTGTAAATAAAGATAAACCACCCAGGGACTACTGTAAATAAAGATAAACCACCCAGGGACCACTGTAAATAAAGATAAACAACCCAGGAACAACTGTAAATAAAGATAAACCACCCAGGGACCACTGTAAATAAAGATAAACCACCCAGAGACCACTGTAAATAAAGATAAACCACCCAGGGACCACTGTAAATAATGATAAACCACCGAGAGACCACTTTAAATAAAGATAAACCACCCAGAGACCACTGTAAATAAAGATAAACCACACGGGGACCACTGTAAATAAAGATAAATCACCCAGGGACCACTGTAAATAAAGATAAACCACCCAGGGACCACTGTAAATAAAGATAAACCACCCAGGGACCGCTGTAAATAAAGATAAACCACCCGGGTACCACTGTAAATAAAGATAAACCACCCGGGGACCACTGTAAATAAAGATAAACCACCCAGGGACCTCTGTAAATAAAGATAAACCACCCAGGGACCACTGTAAATAAAGATAAACTACCCAGGGACCACTGTAAATAAAGATAAACCACCCAGGAACCACTGTAAATAAATATAAACCACCCGGGGACCACTGTAAATAAAGATAAACCACTCGTGGACCACTGTAAATTAAGATAAACCACCCAGAGACCACTTTAAATAAAGATAAACCACCCGGGGACCACTGTAAATAAAGATAAATCACCCAGGGAGCACTGTAAATAAAGATAAACCACCCGGGGACCACTGTAAATAAAGATAAACCACCCAGGGACCACTGTAAATAAAGATAAACCACCCGGGGACCACTGTAAATAAAGATATACCACCCGGGGACCACTGTAAATAAAGATAAACCACCGAGGGACCACTGTAAATAAAGATAAACCACCCAGGGACCGCTGTAAATAAAGATAAACCACTCGGGGACCACTGTAAATAAAGATAAACCACCCAGAGGCCACTGTAAATAAAGATAAACCACCCGGGGACCACTGTAAATAAAGATAAACCACCCAGGGACCACTGTAAATGAAGATAAACCACTCGGGGACCACTGTAAATAAAGACAAACAACCCAGAGACCACTGTAAATAAAGATAAACCACCCAGGGACCACTGCAAATAAAGATAAACCACCCAGAGACCACTGTAAATAAAGATAAACCACCCAGGACCACTGTAAGTAAATATAAACCACCCAGGGGCCACTGTAAATAAAGACAAACAACCCAGAGACCACTGTACATAAAGATAAACCACCCAGGGACCACTGTAAATAAAGATAAACCACCCAGAGACCAGTGTAAATAAAGATAAACCACCCAGGACCACTGTAAGTAAATATAAACCACCCAGGGGCCACTGTAAATAAAGATAAACCACCCAGGGACCATTGTAAATAAAGATACACCACCCTTGGAACCACTGTAAATAAAGATAAACCACCCAGGGAACCACTATAAATAAAGATAAACCACCCAGGGACCACTGGAAATAAAGATAAACTACCCGGGGACCACTGTAAATAAAGATAAACCACCCAGGGACCACTGTAAATAAAGATAACCCACCCAGGGACCACTGTAAATAAAGACAAACAACCCAGAGACCACTGTAAATAAAGATAAACCACCCAGGGACCACTGTAAATAAAGATAAACCACCCAGGGACCACTGTAAATAAAGATAAACCACCCAGGGACCACTGTAAATAAAGATAAACCACCCAGGGACCACTGTAAATAAAGATAAACCACCCAGGGACCACTGTAAATAAAGATAAACCACTCGTGGACCACTGTAAATTAAGATAAACCACCCAGAGACCACTTTAAATAAAGATAAACCACCCGGGGACCACTGTAAATAAAGATAAACCACCCAGGGAGCACTGTAAATAAAGATAAACCACCCGGGGACCACTGTAAATAAAGATAAACCACCCAGGGACCACTGTAAATAAAGATAAACCACCCGGGGACCACTGTAAATAAAGATATACCACCCGGGGACCACTGTAAATAAAGATAAACCACCGAGGGACCACTGTAAATAAAGATAAACCACCCAGGGACCGCTGTAAATAAAGATAAACCACTCGGGGACCACTGTAAATAAAGATAAACCACCCAGAGGCCACTGTAAATAAAGATAAACCACCCGGGGACCACTGTAAATAAAGATAAACCACCCAGGGACCACTGTAAATGAAGATAAACCACTCGGGGACCACTGTAAATAAAGACAAACAACCCAGAGACCACTGTAAATAAAGATAAACCACCCAGGGACCACTGTAAATAAAGATAAACCACCCAGAGACCAGTGTAAATAAAGATAAACCACCCAGGGACCACTGTAAGTAAATATAAACCACCCAGGGGCCACTGTAAATAAAGATAAACCACCCAGGGACCATTGTAAATAAAGATACACCACCCTTGGAACCACTGTAAATAAAGATAAACCACCCAGGGAACCACTGTAAATAAAGATAAACCACCCAGGGACCACTGTAAATAAAGATAAACTACCCGGGGACCACTGTAAATAAAGATAAACCACCCAGGGACCACTGTAAATAAAGATAACCCACCCAGGGACCACTGTAAATAAAGACAAACAACCCAGAGACCACTGTAAATAAAGATAAACCACCCAGGGACCACTGTAAATAAAGATAAACCACTCAGGGACCACTGTAAATAAAGATTAACCACCCAGAGACCACTGTAAATAAAGATAAACCACCCATAGACCACTGTAAATAAAGATAAACCACCCGGGGACCACTGTAAATAAAGATAAACCACCCAGGGACCACTGTAAAAAGATAAACCACCCAGGGTCCTCTGTAAATAAAGATAAACCACCCAGGGACCACTGTAAATAAAGATAAACCACCCAGGGACCACTGTAAATAAAGATAAACCACCCAGGGACCACTGTAAATAAAGATAAACCACTCAGGGACCACTGTAAATAATGATATTCTACTCAGGGACCACTGTAAATAATGATATACTGCCCAGGGACCACTGTAAATAATGATATACTGCCCAGGGACCACTGTAAATAATGATATTCTACCCAGGGACCACTGTAAATAATGGTATACTATCCAGGGACGACTGTAAATAATGATTTACTTACCAGGGACCACTGTATATAATGTTATTCTCCCCAGGGACCACTGTGCATAATGATATACTACACAGGGACCACAGTAAATAACGATGTGCTTCCAAGGGACCACTGTAAAGAATGAAATACTACACAGGGACCCGTGTAAAAATGCTATACTACCAAAGGACCACTGCAAATGATAATAATCTACCCTGGGATCACTGGTAATAATGATACACTATCCAGGGACCACAGTAAATAATGTTATACTGCCCAGGGACCACTGTAACTAATGAAATACTATCCAGAGACCACAGTAAATAATGATATACTGCCCAGGGACCTCTGTATATAATGATAGACTAGCCCGAGACCACTTTATATAATGATATACTGCCCAGGGACCACTGTATATAATGATAGACTAGCCCGAGACCACTGTATATCATGATACACTAGCCCGAGACCACTGTATATCATGATACACTATCCAGGCACCACTGTATATAATGATACACTACCCAGGGTCCACTGTAAATTATTCCCTGGAAAAACTGTAAGAAATGGGGGGAGTTTCTAGAATACGCAAGATGATTCTACAATGAGGGGGCAGGTGGGCGGCCTGGCCCTGCTGAATCTTCTGTTGTATCACTGGGCAGTCAGCGTGGAGAGGGTGAAGGGATGTGAAAGGGAGCTGGAGGTGGACTGGGTCTGACTGGAGGAGGCCTCCTGCGCGGGTAACTCTCCCTGCGCGCTGACTACCAGGCTACTCCCGGCCAGCCCACACACATTCCAGGCCACTCCCGGCCAGCCCACCCACACACTCCAGGCCACTCCCGGCCAGTCCACACACACACTCCAGGCCACTCCCGGCCAGCCCACACACACTCCAGGCCACTCCAGGCCAGCCCACACACACACTCCCGGCCACTCCCGGCCAGCCCACACACACACTCCAGGCCACTCCCGGCCAGCCCACACACACACTCCAGGCCACCCGGCCAGCCCACACACACACTCCAGGCCACTCCCGGCCAGCCCACACACACACTCCAGGCCACTCCCGGCCAGCCCACACATACACTCCAGGCCACTCCCGGCCAGCCCACACACACACTCCAGGCCACTCCCGGCCAGCCCACACACACACTCCAGGCCACTCCCGGCCAGCCCACACACACACTCCAGGCCAGGCCACTCCCGGCCAGCCCACACACACTCTCCAGGCCACTCCCGGGTAGCCCACACACACTCTCCAGGCCACTCCCGGCCAGCCCACACACACTCTCCAGGCCACTCCCGGCCAGTCCACACACACACTCCAGGCCACTCCCGGCCAGCCCACACACACACTCCCGGACACTCTCGGCCAGTCCACACACACACTCCAGGCCACTCCCGGCCACCCACACACACACTCCAGGCCACTCCCGGCCAGCCCACACACACAATCCAGGCCACTCCCGGCCAGTCCACACACACACTCCCGGACACTCCCGGCCAGTCCACACACACACTCCAGGCCACTCCCGGCCAGCCCACACACACTCTCCAGGCCACTCCCGGCCAGCCCACACACACACTCCAGGCCACTCCCGGCCACCCACACACACACTCCAGGCCACTCCCGGCCAGCCCACACACACACTCCAGGCCACTCCCGGCCACCCACACACACACTCCAGGCCACTCCCGGCCAGCCCACACACACACTCCAGACCACTCCCGGCCAGCCCACACACACACTCCAGGCCACTCCCGGCCAGCCCACACACACACTCCAGGCCACTCTCCCCAGCCCACACACACACTCCAGGCCACTCCCGGCCAGCCCACACACACACTCCAGGCCACTCTCCCCAGCCCACACACACACTCCAGGCCACTCTCCCCAGCCCACACACACACTCCAGCCCACTCCCGACCAGCCCACACACACACTCCAGGCCACTCCCGGCCAGCCCACACACACACTCCAGGCCACTCCCGGCCAGCCCACACACACACTCCAGGCCACGCCCGGCCAGCCCACACACACACTCCAGGCCACTCCCAGCCAGCCCACACACACACTCCAGGCCACTCCCGGCCAGTCCACACACACACACACTCCAGGCCACTCCCGGCCAGCCCACACACACACTCCAGGCCACTCCCGGCCAGCCCACACACACACTCCAGGCCACTCCCGGCCAGCCCACACACACACTCCAGGCCACTCCCGGCCAGCCCACACACACACTCCAGGCCACTCTCCCCAGCCCACAGACACTCCAGTGGAACCCTTTCTTCTCACTCTCTCTAAACCCCTTCCTAATTTGGAGTCCTCTGTGAAATTGCTCTTTACATTAAACTGATCTACAGATTACAATTCCAGTTCACTAATCCCCATATTTAACTGAAATCCTCCATCCCTGACAACACTCCATTAAATACCCTTTGTTTTGTCTCCAAAATCCTCACATCCTTTTGTATATTTAGCGGCTGAACAAGAAGCAATTCCTCAGCTCTGGTCCTATCTATAAACCTGGTTATAACTCTATAGGCTATTGGCAAAGTGTTAGAAAGTGGGATTCAAATACTCAGGTGGTTGTTTTTGACCTTCCCAGTCCAGATGGGCCGAATGGCCTTTTGTGCTCTGGACCTCGATGACTCTATGATCCTAACATCCTTCTTTTCGGAGTCTCCGCCTCTATTGATTAAGTTAAATATCTTCTGAGGTTTTTCGAACCTTATCGCCATGACCTTCCAGTGCAAAGTGTGGACATGTCCCCGCTCCCTTCCTGTACACTTTTTAAACTTGTCCCGTTTAGTTTATATTTCCTGTCCTCTGCCCTCCTCCCTAATGCATCACCCACACGACAGTGATTTAAATTTACTTTCCCCGTGACCCTCCCTTTCACAGATCTGGGAACATGCTGCTGAAGATTGCTGCTACCCTGCTCACTGTGTCATTGCTGAGTGTCTGTCATTTGTGAATGTTGAAATTCTTTCCATTGAAGCCTATCGCAGTGAATTGTGTCTTGAAGAGCAATTGTCCTCATGTGGACCCCGAGTGAACATCAGTGTCTCCTCCCCTCCTGTCTGAATAACTATCATTCACCGCTTCTCTCTGCTTTCTGTTTCTTAGCCAATATCACATTCTCACTGTCACAGACCCTTTAATCCACGGCTTTGGGTCTCGAGAACAACTCTAATAAATGACATTTGATCACAATATGTCCCAGTACATAAATTCATATCAGTTCCCTCATTAATCCTCCAGTTATTTTGAAATATAACTGCAATAACAACATGCGATGTGATTTCCCACGAATATCGCCGTGTTTCTGGTCACATAACACCATTTCCTCGCGAAGGAGCAATATTCCTGTTGCCCAGTCTGCCCTAGAAATGTCCTGGTGACTAACATTATACTGACTGCTCTGTCACTCCAGGGTTTATCCCTCTCTCTCCTTTTATAAACAGGATGGGGCAGGGAAAATGCCCCAGTCCCCTGGAACCACTCAGATATCAATGAGGATTGAGTATCAGGGTCAGTGTGTCCACTATTTCCACTATCCATCCCTCAGTCACTGTCACACAACCAATCCAGACCCGGCTAATCTTCTATTTCATTGTGATAGAAAAAGTATTGGATTGAAAGGGGTTAACTGAGCCTGTTTGTTTAGTGACTGTGATTAATGTCAGTCTCCATGGATCTAACCGCGTCACTGGAGGGTTTGTATATGCTATTAATAAGCGATTCCTTTCATTGTGTTATCCCAAACTGTCAGCGGGAGCGTCAATTCCAACACTGCCAGAGATCAGCCTCCCAGAGAGACCGAGAGGAGGGAGAGAATCTGGGAACTGCCCACAGGAACGTTACAGCAATGGATCAGAATCTGGGAGCTGCCCACAGGAACGTTACAGCAATGGATCAGAATCTGGGGACTAACCACAGGAACGTTACAGCAATGGATCAGAATCTGGGAACTACCCACAGGAACGTTACAGCAATGGATCAGAATCTGGGAACTACCCACAGGAACGTTACAGCAATGGATCAGAATCTGGGAACTGCCCACAGGAACGTTACAGCAATGGATCAGAATCTGGGAACTGCCCACAGGAACGTTACAGCAATGGATCAGAATCTGGGAACTATCCACAGGAACGTTACAGCAATGGACAGGAGTTTATACGGGGGTATTGTCTTGATTTCTTGGCCGTCTTTACCATGGCGGATCTACGGCGCACTGATGATAATTCAAGCGGGGTACTATCCCCTCCTGGCTGTTGTCGGTGTCCCTGGTAAGTCTCCCTGTCCAGTTATTTATTGTATAAACCACTTTAAGTGTATTATTGCTCTGGTCATTTGCATCTTGGAAAGATTGAATCCACGATTTTCAGTGCAGAAGTTTGTAAGTTTTCAGGTCCAGGAGCAGAATGAGGCTATTTGGCCCCTCGCGTCTGCTCCGTCATTCGGTCTTGGCTGATCTCACCCTCGGCTTAACGCCGCCGCCCTGCCCATTATCCAAAATTCTCACCCCATTCCCAATTCAAAATCTATCCAACTGCTCCTTAAATGTACTCACTGTCCCAGCATGCCCCACACTCTGGATAGCGAATTCCACAGGTTCCCATCCCATTGGGAGAAGTAGTTTCTCCTCAGCTCTGATTCACATGTGCTGCCTGTTATCCTGAGATTCTGACCTCTCGTTCCAGAACGCCCCACAAGAGGAAGCATCCGCTCCACTTCCACTTCACCCACACCTTTTATCATCTTATAAACCACAATTGGATCTCTACTCCTTCTTAACAACTCTCTTGATAAGACAAAGCCCTCATCTCTGCGGTCAGTCTCGTCAACCTCCTCTGAACTGCCTCTAAAGCCCCTACATCTTTCCTCAAATCAGGGGCCAGAACTGTGCAATACTCCAGGTGTGGTCAGACCAACATCTGGAATAGTGGGAATAACACTTCCTTACCTTGAAGCTCTGTGCCTTTAGCTGTAAATATCAACATCGATTCCAGTCACTGAGGTCATTCCCTATCCAGCGGCTCCACTCGCTCTCTGGTTAATATCGGAGGCTGTTCACAATCCCTGCTCTCCCTTTGACAGTAAAGTTATTATAGCCAGACACTCTCTCCATTCCCAATCCTGCACACTGTCCATCGCCACCTCTGCTTCATCTCAGCTGCAGAATAAATCATCATCTGTGTCTTTGTTAAATCCACAATCGACTAATCCAATGATATTCTGTCACACAATTTCTGATACAAATCTTCATGAAGCGCAGCTCATCTCCAACTCTGCTGCCATATCCTAACCCTCACCCAATCCCAGTCCCCTATCATCCCTGGCTCACTGCTGTAGATTGGTTCCTAACCCTCACCCAATCCCAGTCCCCTATCATCCCTGTGCTCATTGCTGTAGATTGGATCCCAGTCTGGGAGCATCTCACTAACCTAACCCTCACCCAATCCCAGTCATCTATCATCCCTGTGCTCACTGCTGTAGATTGGTTCCCAGTCTGGCAGCATCCCACTATCTGAATTCTCATTCAGTGATTGAAATTCTCTACAGTCTCACTCAATCAAATTAGACCAAGCCCATGTCCATTTTCAATGAATGTGGAAATGAGTTATTTTTCTTACTTTTGCAATTCTGTTATTGGGAGGTGAGTGAAGAGGCTGAGAATGGGTTTCTGCAGGTTGTATTATTGGAAGGTTAGTGGAGATGCTGAGGATGGGTTTCTGCAGGTTGTGTTATTGGGAGGTGAGTGGAGATGCTGAGGATGGGTTTCTGCAGGTTGTGTTATGGGGAGGTGAGTGGAGATGCTGAGGATGGGTTTCTGCAGGTTGTGTTATTGGGAGGTGAGTGGAGATGCTGAGGATGGGTTTCTGCAGGTTGTGTTATTGGGAGGTGAGTGGAGATGCTGAGGATGGGTTTCTGCAGGTTGTGTTATTGGGAGGTGAGTGGAGATGCTGACGATGGGCTTCTGCAGGTTGTGTTATTGGAAGGTGAGTGAAGATGCTGAGGATGGGTTTCTGCAGGTTTTGTTATTGGGAGGTTAGGGAAGATGCTGAGAATGGGTTTCAGCAGGTTGTGTTATTGGAAGGTCAGTGAAGATGCTGAGGATGGTTTTCTGCAGGTTGTGTTCTTGCGAGGTTAGGGAGGATGCTGCGGATGGGTTTCTACAGGTTGTGTTATTGGAAGGTTAGTGAAGATGCTGAGGCTGGGTTTCTACAGGTTGCGTTATTGGGAGGCGAGTGAAGATGCTGAGGATGGGGTTCTGCTGGTTGTGTTATTAGAAGTTTAGTGAAGATGCTGAGGATGGGATTCTGCAGGTTGTGGTATTGGGAGGTGAGTGGAGATGCAGAAGATGGGTTTCTGCAGGTTGTGTTATTGGGAGGTGAGTGAAGATGCTGAGGATGGGTTTCTGCAGGTTGTGTTATTGGGAGGTGAGTGGAAATGCTGAGAATGGGTTTCTGCAGGTTGTGTTATTGGGAGTTGAGTGGAAATGCAGAGAATGGGTTTCTGCAGGTTGTGTTATTGGGAGATGAGTGAAGATGCTGAGGATGGGTTTCTGCAGGTTGTGTTATTGGGAGATGAGTGGAAATGCTGAGTATGGGTTTCTGCAGGTTGTGTTATTGGGAGGTGAGTGGAGATGCTGAGGATGGGTTTCTGCAGGTTGTGTTATTGGAAGGTGAGTGGAGATGCTGAGGATGTGTTTCTGCAGGATGTGCTATTGGGAGGTGAGTGGAGATGCTAAGGATGGGATTCTGCAGATTGTGTTATTGGAAGGTTAGTGAAGATGCTGAGGATGTGTTTCTGCAGGTTGTGCTCTTGGGAGTTGAGTGGAGATGCTGAGGATAGGTTTCTGCAGGTTGTGTTATTGGAAGGTTAGTGGAGATGTTGAGGATAGGTTTCTGCAGGTTGTGTTATTGGGAGGCGAGTGAAGATGCTGAGGATGGGTTTCTGCAGGTTGTGTTATTGGGAGGTGAGTGGAGATGCTGAGGATGGGTTTCTGCAGGTTGTGATATTGGGAGGTGAGTGAAGATTCTGAGGATGGGTTTCTGCAGGTTGTGTTATTGGGAGGTGAGTGAAGATGCTGAGGATGGGTTTCTGCAGGTTGTGTTATTGGGAGGTGAGTGGAGATGCTGACGATGGGCTTCTGCAGGTTGTGTTATTGGAAGGTGAGTGAAGATGCTGAGGATGGGTTTCTGCAGGTTTTGTTATTGGGAGGTTAGGGAAGATGCTGAGAATGGGTTTCAGCAGGTTGTGTTATTGGAAGGTCAGTGAAGATGCTGAGGATGGTTTTCTGCAGGTTGTGTTCTTGCGAGGTTAGGGAGGATGCTGCGGATGGGTTTCTACAGGTTGTGTTATTGGAAGGTTAGTGAAGATGCAGAGGATGGGTTTCTACAGGTTGCGTTATTGGGAGGCGAGTGAAGATGCTGAAGAAGGGGTTCTGCAGTTTGTGTTATTAGAAGTTTAGTGAAGATGCTGAGGATGGGATTCTGCAGGTTGTGTTATTGGAAGGTGAGTGAAGAGGCTGAGGATGGGTTTCTGCAGGTTGTGTTATTGGGAGATGAGTGGAAATGCTGAGAATGGGTTTCTGCAGGTTGTGTTATTGGGAGGTGAGTGGAGTTGCTGAGGATAGGTTTCTTCAGGTTGTGTTATTGGAAGGTGAGTGGAGATGCTGAGGATGGGTTTCTGCAGGTTGTGTTATTGGGAGGTGAGTGGAGATACTGAGGATGGGTTTCTGCCGGTTGTGTTGTTGGAAGGTTGGGGAAGATGCTGATGATTGTTTTCTGCAGATTGTGTTATTGGAAGGTTAGTGAAGATGCTGAGGATGTGTTTCTGCAGGTTGTGCTATTGGGAGTTGAGTGGAGATGCTGAGGATAGGTTTCTGCAGGTTGTGTTTTGGAAGGTTAGTGGAGATGTTGAGGATAGGTTTCTGCAGGTTGTGTTATTGGGAGGCGAGTGAAGATGCTGAGGATGGGTTTCTGCAGGTTGTGTTATTGGGAGGTGAGTGGAGATGCTGAGGATGGGTTTCTGCAGATTGTGATATTGGGAGGTGAGTGAAGATTCTGAGGATGGGTTTCTGCAGGTTGTGTTATTGGGAGGTGAGTGAAGATGCTGAGGATGGGTTTCTGCAGGTTGTGTTATTGGGAGGTGAGTGGAGATGCTGACGATGGGCTTCTGCAGGTTGTGTTATTGGAAGGTGAGTGAAGATGCTGAGGATGGGTTTCTGCAGGTTTTGTTATTGGGAGGTTAGGGAAGATGCTGAGAATGGGTTTCAGCAGGTTGTGTTATTGGAAGGTCAGTGAAGGTGCTGAGGATGGTTTTCTGCAGGTTGTGTTCTTGCGAGGTTAGGGAGGATGCTGCGGATGGGTTTCTACAGGTTGTGTTATTGGAAGGTTAGTGAAGATGCTGAGGATGGGTTTCTGCAGGTTGTGTTATTGGGAGGCGAGTGAAGATGCTGAGGATGGGGTTCTGCAGGTTATGGATTGGGAGGTGAGTGGAAATGCTGAGGATGGGTTTCTACAGGTTGCGTTATTGGGAGGCGAGTGAAGATGCTGAGGATGGGGTTCTGCAGGTTGTGTTATTAGAAGTTTAGTGAAGATGCTGAGGATGGGATTCTGCAGGTTGTGGTATTGGGAGGTGAGTGGAGATGCAGAAGATGGGTTTCTGCAGGTTGTGTTATTGGGAGGTGAGTGAAGATGCTGAGGATGGGTTTCTGCAGGTTGTGTTATTGGGAGGTGAGTGGAAATGCTGAGAATGGGTTTCTGCAGGTTGTGTTATTGGGAGTTGAGTGGAAATGCAGAGAATGGGTTTCTGCAGGTTGTGTTATTGGGAGATGAGTGAAGATGCTGAGGATGGGTTTCTGCAGGTTGTGTTATTGGGAGATGAGTGGAAATGCTGAGAATGGGTTTCTGCAGGTTGTGTTATTGGGAGGTGAGTGGAGATGCTGAGGATGGGTTTCTGCAGGTTGTGTTATTGGAAGGTGAGTGGAGATACTGAGGATGGGTTTCTGCCGGTTGTGTTATTGGAAGGTTAGTGAAGATGCTGAGGATGGGTTTCTGTAGGTTGTGTTATTGGGAGGTTAGTGAAGATGCTGAGGATGTGTTTCTGCAGGATGTGCTATTGGGACGTGAGTGGAGATGCTGAGGATGGGATTCTGCAGGTTGTGTTATTGGAAGGTTAGTGAAGATGCTGAGGATGGGTTTCTGCAGGTTGTGTTATTGGAAGGTTAGTGAAGATGCTGAGGATGGGTTTCTGTAGGTTGTGTTATTGGGAGGTTAGTGAAGATTCTGAGGATGGGTTCTGCAGGTTGTGTTATTGGGAGGTTAGTGGAGATGCTGAGGATGGGTTTCTGAAGGTTGTGTTACTGGGAGGTGAGTTGAGATGCTGAGGATGGGTTTCTGCAGGTTGTGTTATTGGAAGTTTAGTGAAGATGCTGAGGATGGGTTCTGCAGGTTGTGTTATTGGGAGGTGAGTGGAGATGCTGAGGATGGGTTTCTGCAGGTTGTGTTATTGGGAGATGAGTGGAAATGCTGTGAATGGGTTTCTGCAGGTTGTGTTATTGGGAGGAGAGTGAAGGTGCTGAGGATGCGTTTATGCAGGTTGTGTTATTGGAAGGTTAGGGAAGATGCTGAGGATGAGTTTCTGCAGGTTGTGTTATTGGGAGGTGAGTGGAGATGCTGAGGATGGGGTCCTGCAGGTTGTGTTATTGGGAGGTGAGTGGAGATGCTGAGGATGGGTTTATGCAGGTTGTGTTATTGGAAGGTGAGTGAAGATGCTGAGGATGGGTTTCTGCAGGTTGTGTTATTGGGAGGTTAGTGAAGATGCTGAGGATGTGTTTCTGCAGGTTGTGCTATTGGGAGTTGAGTGGAGATGCTGAGGATGGGTTTCTGCAGGTTGTGTTATTGGAAGGTTAGTGACGATTCTGAGGATGTGTTTCTGCAGGTTGTGTTATTGGGAGGTGAGTGAAGATGCTGAGGATGGGTTTCTGCAGGTTGTGTTATTGTGAGGTGATTGGTGGTACCGAGGATGGGTTTCTGCAGGTTGTGTTATTGGGTGGTGAGTGGAGATGCTGAGGATGGGTTTCTGCAGGTTGTGTTATTGGGAGGTGAGTGGAAATGCTGAGGATGGGTTTCTGCAGGTTGTGTTATTGGGAGGTGAGAGGAGATGCTGGGGATGGGTTTCGACAGGTTGTGTTATTGGAAGGTGAGTGAAGATGCTGAGGATGGGTTTCTGCAGTTGTGTTATTGGAGGGTGAGTGGAGATGCTGAGGATGGGTTTCGGCAGGTTGTGTTATTGGGAGGTGAGTGGAGATGCTGAGGATGGGTTTCGGCAGGTTGTGTTATTGGAAGGTGAGTGAAGATGCTGAGGATGGGTTTCTGCAGATTGTGTTATTTGAAGGTTAGTGAAGATTCTGAGGATGGGTTCTGCAGGTTTTGTTATTGGAAGGTGAGTGGAGATACTGAGGATGGGTTTCTGCAGGTTGTGTTATTGGGAGGTGAGTGTAGTTGCTGAGGATGGGTTTCTGCAGGTTGTGTTATTGGGAGGTGAGTGAAGATGCTGAGGATGGGATTCTGCAGATTGTGTTATGGGAAGGTTAGGGAAAATGCTGAGGATGGTTTTCTGCAGGTTGTGTTATTTGGAAGTGAGTGGAGATGCTGAGGATGGGTTTCGGCATGATGTATTCTTGGAAAGTTAGGGAAGATGCTGAGGATGGTTTTCTGCAGTTGTGTTATTGGAGGGTGAGTGGAGATGCTGAGGATGGGTTTCGGCAGGTTGTGTTACTGGGAGGTGAGTTGAGATGCTGAGGATGGGTTTCTTGAGGTTGTGTTATTGGAGTTTAGTGAAGATGCTGAGGATGGGTTCTGCAGGTTGTGTTATTGGGAAGTGAGTGGAGATGCTGAGGATGGGTTTCTGCAGGTTGTGTTATTGGGAGATGAGTGGAAATGCTGTGAATGGGTTTCTGCAGATTGTGTTATTGGGAGGTGAGTGAAGATGCTGAGGATGCGTTTATGCAGGTTGTGTTATTGGGAGGTGAGTGGAGATGCGGAGGATGGGGTTCTGCAGGTTGTGTTATTGGGAGGTGAGCGGAGATGCTGAGGATGGGTTTATGCAGGTTGTGTTATTGGAAGGTGAGTGGAGATGCGGAGGATGGGGTTCTGCAGGTTGTGTTATTGGGAGGTGAGTGGAGATGCTGAGGATGGGTTTCTGCAGGTTGTGTTACTGGAAGGTTAGTGAAGATGCTGAGTATGGGTTCTGTAGGTTGTGTTACTGGGAGGTGAGTGAAGATGCTGAGAATGGGTTTCTGCAGGTTGTGTTATTGGGAGGTGAGTGAAGATTCTGGGGATGTGTTTCTGCAGGTTGTGTTATTGGGAGGTGAGTGGAGATGCTGAGGATGGGTTTCTGCAGGTTCTGCTATTGGGAGGTGATTTGAGATGCTGAGGATGGGTTTCTGCAGGTTGTGTTATTGGGAGGTGAGTTTAGATGCTGAGGATGGGTTTCTGCAGGTTGTGTTATTGGAAGGTTAGTGAAGATGCTGAGGATGTGTTTCTGCAGGTTGTGCTATTGGGAGGTGAGTGGAGATGCTGAGGATGGGTTTCTGCAGGTTGTGTTATTGGGAAGAGAGTGGAGATGCTGAGGATGGGTTTCTGCAGGTTGTGTTATTGGATGGTTAGTGACGATTCTGAGGATGTGTTTCTGCAGGTTGTGTTATTGGGAGGTGAGTGAAGATGCTGAGGATGGTTTTCTGCAGGTTGTGTTATTGTGAGGTGATTGGAGGTGCTGAGGATGGGTTTCTGCAGGTTGTGTTATTGGGAGGTGAGTGGTGATGCTGAGGATGGGTTTCTGCAGGTTGTGATATTGGGAGATGAGTGAAGATTCTGAGGATGGGTTTCTGCAGGTTGTGTTATTGTGAGGTGATTGGAGGTACCGAGGATGGGTTTCTGCAGGTTATGTTATTGGGAGGTGAGTGGAGATGCTGAGGATGGGTTTCTGCAGGTTGTGTTATTGGGAGGTGAGTGAAGATGCTGAGGATGGGATTCTGCAGGTTGTGTTATTGGGAGGTGAGTGGAGATGCTGGGGATGGGTTTCGACAGGTTGTGTTAATGGAAGGTGAGTGAAGATGCTGAGGATGGGTTTCTGCAGTTGTGTTATTGGAAGGTGAGTGGAGATGCTGAGGATGGGTTTCGGCAGGTTGTGTTATTGGGAGGTGAGTGGAGATGCTGAGGATGGGTTTCGGCAGGTTGTGTTATTGGAAGGTGAGTGAAGATGCTGAGGATGGGTTTCTGCAGATTGTGTTATTGGAAGGTTAGTGAAGATTCTGAGGGTGGGTTCTGCAGGTTGTGTTATTGGAAGGTGAGCGGAGATGCTGAGGATGGGTTTCTGCAGGTTGTGTTATTGGGAGGTGAGTGTAGTTGCTGAGGATGGGTTTCTGCAGGTTGTGTTATTGGGAGGTGAGTGAAGATGCTGAGGATAGGATTCTGCAGATTGTGTTATTGGAAGGTTAGGGAAAATGCTGAGGATGGTTATCTGCAGGTTGTGTTATTGGGAAGTGAGTGGAGATGCTGAGGATGGGTTTCGGCATGATGTATTCTTGGAAAGTTAGGGAAGATGCTGAGGATGGTTTTCTGCAGATTGTGTTATTGGAAGGTTAGTGAAGATTCTGAGGATGGGTTCTGCAGGTTGTGTTTCTGGGAGATGAGTTGAGATGCTAAGGATGGGTTACTGCAGGTTGTGTTATTGGAAGTTTAGTGAAGATGCTGAGGATGGGTTCTGCAGTTTGTGTTATTGGGAGGTGAGTGGAGATGCTGAGGATGGGTTTCTGCAGGTTGTGTTATTGGGAGATGAGTGGAAATGCTGTGAATGGGTTTCTGCAGATTGTGTTATTGGGAGGTGAGTGAAGATGCTGAGGATGCGTTTATGAAGGTTGTGTTATTGGAAGGTTAGGGAAGATGCTGAGGATGAGTTTCTGCAGGTTGTGTTATTGGGAGGTGAGTGGAGATGCTGAGGATGGGGTTCTGCAGGTTGTGTTATTGGGAGGTGAGTGAAGATGCTGAGGATGGGTTTCTGCAGTTGTGTTATTGGAGGGTGAGTGGAGATGCTGAGGATGGGTTTCGGCAGGTTGTGTTATTGGGAGGTGAGTGGAGATGCTGAGGATGGGTTTCGGCATGATGTATTCTTGGAAAGTTAGGGAAGATGCTGAGGATGGTTTTCTGCAGTTGTGTTATTGGAGGGTGAGTGGAGATGCTGAGGATGGGTTTCGGCAGGTTGTGTTACTGGGAGGTGAGTTGAGATGCTGAGGATGGGTTTCTTGAGGTTGTGTTATTGGAGTTTAGTGAAGATGCTGAGGATGGGTTCTGCAGGTTGTGTTATTGGGAAGTGAGTGGAGATGCTGAGGATGGGTTTCTGCAGGTTGTGTTATTGGGAGATGAGTGGAAATGCTGTGAATGGGTTTCTGCAGATTGTGTTATTGGGAGGTGAGTGAAGATGCTGAGGATGCGTTTATGCAGGTTGTGTTATTGGAAGGGTAGAGAAGATGCTGAGGATGAGTTTCTGCAGGTTGTGTTATTGGGAGGTGAGTGGAGATGCGGAGAATGGGGTTCTGCAGGTTGTGTTATTGGGAGGTGAGCGGAGATGCTGAGGATGGGTTTCTGCAGGTTGTGTTATTGGGAGGTTAGTGAAGATGCTGAGGATGGGTTTCTGCAGGTTGTGTTATTGGAAGGTGAGTGAAGATGCTGAGGATGGGTTTCTGTCAGGTTGTGTTATTGGGAGGTTAGTGAAGATGCTGAGGATGTGTTTCTGCAGGTTGTGTTATTGGGAGGTGAGTGAAGATGCTGAGGATGGGTTTATGCAGGTTGTGTTATTGGAAGGTTAGTGAAGATGCTGAGTATGGGTTTCTGCAGGTTGTGTTACTGGGAGGTGAGTGAAGATTCTGAGGATGGGTTCCTGCAGGTTCTGCTATTGGGAGGTGATTTGAGATGCTGAGGATGGGTTTCTGCAGGTTGTGTTATTGGGAGGTGAGTGAAGATTCTGAGGATGGGTTGCTGCAGGTTCTGCTATTGGGAGGTGATTTGAGATGCTGAGGATGGGTTTCTGCAGGTTGTGTTATTGGGAGGTGAGTTTAGATGCTGAGGATGGGTTTCTGCAGGTTGTGTTATTGGAAGGTTAGTGAAGATGCTGAGGATGTGTTTCTGCAGGTTGTGTTATTGGGAAGAGAGTGGAGATGCTGAGGATGGGTTTCTGCAGGTTGTGTTATTGGATGGTTAGTGACGATTCTGAGGATGTGTTTCTGCAGGTTGTGTTATTGGGAGGTGAGTGAAGATGCTGAGGATGGTTTTCTGCAGGTTGTGTTATTGTGAGGTGATTGGAGGTGCTGAGGATGGGTTTCTGCAGGTTGTGTTATTGGAAGGTGAGTGGAGATGCTGAGGATGGGTTTCTGCAGGTTGTGATATTGGGAGATGAGTGAAGATTCTGAGGATGGGTTTCTGCAGGTTGTGTTATTGTGAGGTGATTGGTGGTACCGAGGATGGGTTTCTGCAGGTTGTGTTATTGGGAGGTGAGTGAAGATGCAGAGGATGGTTTTCAGCAGATTGTGTTATTGGAAGGTTAGTGAAGATGCTGAGGATGTGTTTCTGCAGGTTGTGCTATTGGGAGGTGAGTGGAGATGCTGAGGATGGGTTTCTGCAGGTTGTGTTTCTGGAAGGTTAGTGAAGATGCTGAGTATGGGTTCTGTAGGTTGTGTTACTGGGAGGTGAGTGAAGACGCTGAGAATGGGTTTCTGCAGGTTGTGTTATTGGGAGGTGAGTGAAGATTCTGGGGATGTGTTTCTGCAGGTTGTGTTATCGGGAGGTGAGTGGAGATGCTGAGGATGGGTTTCTGCAGGTTCTGCTATTGGGAGGTGATTGGAGATGCTGAGGATGTGTTTCTGCAGGTTGTGCTATTGGGAGGTGAGTGGAGATGCTGAGGATGGGTTTCTGCAGGTTGTGTTATTGGGAAGAGAGTGGAGATGCTGAGGATGGGTTTCTGCAGGTTGTATTATTGGAAGGTTAGTGACGATTCTGAGGATGTGTTTCTGCAGGTTGTGTTATTGGGAGGTGAGTGAAGATGCTGAGGATGGTTTTCTGCAGGTTGTGTTATTGTGAGGTGATTGGAGGTGCTGAGGATGGGTTTCTGCAGGTTGTGTTATTGGGAGGTGAGTGGTGATGCTGAGGATGGGTTTCTGCAGGTTGTGATATTGGGAGATGAGTGAAGATTCTGAGGATGGGTTTCTGCAGGTTGTGTTATTGTGAGGTGATTGGAGGTACCGAGGATGGGTTTCTGCAGGTTATGTTATTGGGAGGTGAGTGGAGATGCTGAGGATGGGTTTCTGCAGGTTGTGTTATTGGGAGGTGAGTGAAGATGCTGAGGATGGGTTTCTGCAGGTTGTGTTATTGGGAGGTGAGTGGAGATGTTGGGGATGGGTTTCGACAGGTTGTGTTATTGGAAGGTGAGTGAAGATGCTGAGGATGGGTTTCTGCAGTTGTGTTATTGGAAGGTGAGTGGAGATGCTGAGGATGGGTTTCGGCAGGTTGTGTTATTGGGAGGTGAGTGGAGATGCTGAGGATGGGTTTCGGCAGGTTGTGTTATTGGAAGGTGAGTGAAGATGCTGAGGATGGGTTTCTGCAGATTGTGTTATTGGAAGGTTAGTGAAGATTCTGAGGGTGGGTTCTGCAGGTTGTGTTATTGGAAGGTGAGTGGAGATGCTGAGGATGGGTTTCTGCAGGTTGTGTTATTGGGAGGTGAGTGTAGTTGCTGAGGATGGGTTTCTGCAGGTTGTGTTATTGGGAGGTGAGTGAAGATGCTGAGGATGGGATTCTGCAGATTGTGTTATGGGAAGGTTAGGGAAAATGCTGAGGATGGTTTTCTGCAGGTTGTGTTATTGGGAAGTGAGTGGAGATGCTGAGGATGGGTTTCGGCATGACGTATTCTTGGAAAGTTAGGGAAGATGCTGAGGATGGTTTTCTGCAGATTGTGTTATTGGAAGGTTAGTGAAGATTCTGAGGATGGGTTCTGCAGGAGTTGTTTCTGGGAGGTGAGTTGAGATGCTAAGGATGGGTTTCTGCAGGTTGTGTTATTGGAAGTTTAGTGAAGATGCTGAGGATGGGTTCTGCAGGTTGTGTTATTGGGAGGTGAGTGGAGATGCTGAGGATGGGTTTCTGCAGGTTGTGTTATTGGGAGATGAGTGGAAATGCTGTGAATGGGTTTCTGCAGATTGTGTTATTGGGAGGTGAGTGAAGATGCTGAGGATGGGTTTCGGCAGGTTGTGTTATTGGAAGGTGAGTGAAGATGCTGAGGATGGGTTTCTGCAGATTGTGTTATTGGAAGGTTAGTGAAGATTCTGAGGATGGGTTCTGCAGGTTGTGTTATTGGAAGGTGAGTGGAGATGCTGAGGATGGGTTTCTGCAGGTTGTGTTATTGGGAGGTGAGTGTAGTTGCTGAGGATGGGTTTCTGCAGGTTGTGTTATTGGGAGGTGAGTGAAGATGCTGAGGATGGGATTCTGCAGATTGTGTTATTGGAAGGTTAGGGAAAATGCTGAGGATGGTTTTCTGCAGGTTGTGTTATTGGGAAGTGAGTGGAGATGCTGAGGATGGGTTTCGGCATGATGTATTCTTGGAAAGTTAGGGAAGATGCTGAGGATGGTTTTCTGCAGATTGTGTTATTGGAAGGTTAGTGAAGATTCTGAGGATGGGTTCTGCAGGTTGTGTTACTGGGAGGTGAGTTGAGATGCTGAGGATGGGTTTCTGCAGGTTGTGTTATTGGAGTTTAGTGAAGATGCTGAGGATGGGTTCTGCAGGTTGTGTTATTGGGAGGTGAGTGGAGATGCTGAGGATGGGTTTCTGCAGGTTGTGTTATTGGGAGATGAGTGGAAATGCTGTGAATAGGTTTCTGCAGATTGTGTTATTGGGAGGTGAGTGAAGATGCTGAGGATGCGTTTATGCAGGTTGTGTTATTGGAAGGTTAGGGAAGATGCTGAGGATGAGTTTCTGCAGGTTGTGTTATTGGGAGGTGAGTGGAGATGCTGAGGATGGGGTTCTGCAGGTTGTGTTATTGGGAGGTGAGTGGAGATGCTGAGGATGGGTTTCTGCAGGTTGTGTTATTGGAAGGTGAGTGGAGATGCTGAGGATGGTTTTCAGCAGATTGTGTTATTGCAAGGTTAGTGAAGATGCTGAGGATGTGTTTCTGCAGGTTGTGCTATTGGGAGGTGAGTGGAGATGCTGAGGATGGGTTTCTGCAGGTTGTGTTACTGGAAGGTTAGTGAAGATGCTGAGTATGGGTTCTGGAGGTTGTGTTACTGGGAGGTGAGTGAAGATACTGAGGATGGGTTTCTGCAGGTTGTGTTATTGGGAGGTGAGTGGAGATACTGAGGATGGGTTTCTGCAGGTTGTGTTATTGGGAGGTGAGTGAAGATGCTGAGAATGGGTTTCTGCAGGTTGTGTTATTGGGAGGTGAGTGAAGATTCTGGGGATGTGTTTCTGCAGGTTGTGTTATTTGGAGGTGAGTGGAGATGTTGAGGATGGGTTTCTGCAGGTTGTGTTATTGGGGGGTGAGTGGAGATGCTGAGGATGGATTTCTGCAGGTTGTGTTATTGAGAGGTGAGTGGAGATGCTGAGGATGGGTTTCTGCACGTTTTGTTCTTGGGAGGTGAGTGGAGATGCGGAGGATGGGTTTCTGCAGGTTGTGTTATTGAAAGGTTAGTGAATATGTTGTGGATGGGTTTCTGCAGGTTGTGTTATTGGAAGGTTAGTGAAGATGCTGAGGATGGGTTCTGTAGGTTGTGTTATTGGAAGGTGAGTGAAGATGCTGAGGATGGGTTTCTGCAGGTTGTGTTATTGGGAGGTTAGTTGAGATGCTGAGGAGGGGTTTCTGCAGATTTTGTGATTGGAAGGTTAGTGAAGATTCTGAGGGTGGGTTCTGCAGGTTGTGTTATTGGGTGGCGAGTGGAGATGCTGAGGATGGGTTTCTGCAGGGTGTGTTATTGGAAGGTTAGTTAAGATGCTGAGGATGGGTTTCTGCAGGTTGAGTTATTGGACGGTGAGTGGTTATGCCGAGGATGGCTTTCTACAGGTTGTGTTATTGGAAGGTGAGTGGAGATGCTGAGGATGGGTTTCTGCAGGTTGTGTTATTGGAAGGTGAGTGGAGATGCTGAGAATGGGGTTCTGCAGGTTGTGTAATTGGAAGGTTAGTGAAGATGCTGAGGATGGGTTTCTGCAGGTTGTGTAATTGGGAGGTGAGTGGAGATGCTGACGATGGGTTTCTGCAGGTTGTGTTATTGGAAGGTGAGTGGAGATGCCGAGGATGGCTTTCTGCAGGTTGTGTTATTGGAAGGTGAGTGGAGATGCTGAGGATGGGTTTCTGCAGGTTGTGTTATTGGAAGGTGAGTGAAGATGCTGAGGATGGGTTTCTGCAGGTTGTGTCATTGTAAGGTCAGTAGAGATGCTGAGAATGGGGTTCTGCAGGTTGTGTAGAGTGGAGATGCTGAGGATGGGTTTCTGCAGGTTGTGTTATTGGGAGATGAGTGAAGATGCTGAGGATGGGTTTCTGCAGTTTGTGTTATTGGGACGTGTGTGGAGATGCTGAGGATGGTTTTCTGCAGGTTGTGTTATTGGGGGGTGAGTGGAGATGATGAGGATGGGTTTCTGCAGGTTGTGTTATTGGATGGTCAGTAGAGATGCTGAGAATGGGGTTCTGCAGGTTGTGTAATTGGTCGATGAGTGGAGATGCTGAGGATGGGATTCTGCAGGTTGTGTTATTGGAAGATTTGTGAAGATGCTGAGGATGGGTTTCTGCATGTTGTGTTAGTGGGAGGTGAGTGGAGATGCTGATGATGGGTTTCAGCAGGTTGTGTTATTGGGCGGTTAGGGAAGATGCTGAGGATGGGTTTCTGCAGGTTGTGATATTGGGAGGTGAGTGGAGATGCTGAGGATGGGTTGCTGCAGGTTGTGTTATTGGGAGGTGAGTGGAGATGCTGAGGATGGGTTTCTGCAGGTTGTGTTATTTGGAGGTGAGTGGCGATGGTGAGGATGGGTTTCTGCAGGTTGTTTTATTGGGAGATGAGTGAGGTTTCTGAGGATGTGTTTCTGCAGGTTGTGTTATTGGGAGGTGAGTGAAGATGTTGGGGATGCGTTTCTGCAGGTTGTGTTATTGGGAGGTGAGTGAAGATGCTGAGGATGTGTTTCTGCAGGTTGTGTTATTGGGAGGTGAGTGGAGATGCTGAGGATGGGTTTCTGCAGGTTGTGTTATTGGGAGGTGAGTGAAGATGCTGAGGATGGTTTTCTGCAGGTTGTGTTATTGTGAGGTGATTGGAGGTACCGAGGATGGGTTTCTGCAGGTTGTGTTATTGGGAGGTGAGTGGAGATGCTGAGGATGGGTTTCTGCAGGTTGTGTTATTGGGAGGTGAGTGAAGATGCTGAGGATGGGTTTCTGCAGGTTGTGTTATTGGGAGGTGAGTGGAGATGCTGGGGATGGGTTTCGACAGGTTGTGTTATTGGAAGGTGAGTGAAGATGCTGAGGATGGGTTTCTGCAGTTGTGTTATTGGAGGGTGAGTGCAGATGCTGAGGATGGGTTTCGGCAGGTTGTGTTATTGGGAGGTGAGTGGAGATGCTGAGGATGGGTTTCGGCAGGTTGTGTTATTGGAAGGTGAGTGAAGATGCTGAGGATGGGTTTCTGCAGATTGTGTTATTGGAAGGTTAGTGAAGATTCTGAGGATGGGTTCTGCAGGTTGTGTTATTGGAAGGTGAGTGGAGATGCTGAGGATGGGTTTCTGCAGGTTGTGTTATTGGAAGGGTAGAGAAGATGCTGAGGATGAGTTTCTGCAGGTTGTGTTATTGGGAGGTGAGTGGAGATGCGGAGGATGGTGTTCTGCAGGTTGTGTTATTGGGAGGTGAGCGGAGATGCTGAGGATGGGTTACTGCAGGTTGTGTTATTGGGAGGTGAGTGAAGATGCTGAGGATGGGTTCTGTAGGTTGTGTTACTGGGAGGTGAGTGAAGATGCTGAGAATGGGTTTCTGCAGGTTGTGTTATTGGGAGGTGAGTGAAGATTCTGAGGATGGGTTGCTGCAGGTTCTGCTATTGGGAGGTGATTTGAGATGCTGAGGATGGGTTTCTGCAGGTTGTGTTATTGGAAGGTTAGTGAAGATGCTGAGGATGTGTTTCTGCAGGTTGTGTTATTGGGAAGAGAGTGGAGATGCTGAGGATGGGTTTCTGCAGGTTGTGTTATTGGATGGTTAGTGACGATTCTGAGGATGTGTTTCTGCAGGTTGTGTTATTGGGAGGTGAGTGAAGATGCTGAGGATGGTTTTCTGCAGGTTGTGTTATTGTGAGGTGATTGGAGGTGCTGAGGATGGGTTTCTGCAGGTTGTGTTATTGGAAGGTGAGTGGAGATGCTGAGGATGGGTTTCTGCAGGTTGTGATATTGGGAGATGAGTGAAGATTCTGAGGATGGGTTTCTGCAGGTTGTGTTATTGTGAGGTGATTGGTGGTACCGAGGATGGGTTTCTGCAGGTTGTGTTATTGGGAGGTGAGTGAAGATGCAGAGGATGGTTTTCAGCAGATTGTGTTATTGGAAGGTTAGTGAAGATGCTGAGGATGTGTTTCTGCAGGTTGTGCTATTGGGAGGTGAGTGGAGATGCTGAGGATGGGTTTCTGCAGGTTGTGTTTCTGGAAGGTTAGTGAAGATGCTGAGTATGGGTTCTGTAGGTTGTGTTACTGGGAGGTGAGTGAAGACGCTGAGAATGGGTTTCTGCAGGTTGTGTTATTGGGAGGTGAGTGAAGATTCTGGGGATGTGTTTCTGCAGGTTGTGTTATCGGGAGGTGAGTGGAGATGCTGAGGATGGGTTTCTGCAGGTTCTGCTATTGGGAGGTGATTGGAGATGCTGAGGATGTGTTTCTGCAGGTTGTGCTATTGGGAGGTGAGTGGAGATGCTGAGGATGGGTTTCTGCAGGTTGTGTTATTGGGAAGAGAGTGGAGATGCTGAGGATGGGTTTCTGCAGGTTGTATTATTGGAAGGTTAGTGACGATTCTGAGGATGTGTTTCTGCAGGTTGTGTTATTGGGAGGTGAGTGAAGATGCTGAGGATGGTTTTCTGCAGGTTGTGTTATTGTGAGGTGATTGGAGGTGCTGAGGATGGGTTTCTGCAGGTTGTGTTATTGGGAGGTGAGTGGTGATGCTGAGGATGGGTTTCTGCAGGTTGTGATATTGGGAGATGAGTGAAGATTCTGAGGATGGGTTTCTGCAGGTTGTGTTATTGTGAGGTGATTGGAGGTACCGAGGATGGGTTTCTGCAGGTTATGTTATTGGGAGGTGAGTGGAGATGCTGAGGATGGGTTTCTGCAGGTTGTGTTATTGGGAGGTGAGTGAAGATGCTGAGGATGGGTTTCTGCAGGTTGTGTTATTGGGAGGTGAGTGGAGATGTTGGGGATGGGTTTCGACAGGTTGTGTTATTGGAAGGTGAGTGAAGATGCTGAGGATGGGTTTCTGCAGTTGTGTTATTGGAAGGTGAGTGGAGATGCTGAGGATGGGTTTCGGCAGGTTGTGTTATTGGGAGGTGAGTGGAGATGCTGAGGATGGGTTTCGGCAGGTTGTGTTATTGGAAGGTGAGTGAAGATGCTGAGGATGGGTTTCTGCAGATTGTGTTATTGGAAGGTTAGTGAAGATTCTGAGGGTGGGTTCTGCAGGTTGTGTTATTGGAAGGTGAGTGGAGATGCTGAGGATGGGTTTCTGCAGGTTGTGTTATTGGGAGGTGAGTGTAGTTGCTGAGGATGGGTTTCTGCAGGTTGTGTTATTGGGAGGTGAGTGAAGATGCTGAGGATGGGATTCTGCAGATTGTGTTATGGGAAGGTTAGGGAAAATGCTGAGGATGGTTTTCTGCAGGTTGTGTTATTGGGAAGTGAGTGGAGATGCTGAGGATGGGTTTCGGCATGACGTATTCTTGGAAAGTTAGGGAAGATGCTGAGGATGGTTTTCTGCAGATTGTGTTATTGGAAGGTTAGTGAAGATTCTGAGGATGGGTTCTGCAGGAGTTGTTTCTGGGAGGTGAGTTGAGATGCTAAGGATGGGTTTCTGCAGGTTGTGTTATTGGAAGTTTAGTGAAGATGCTGAGGATGGGTTCTGCAGGTTGTGTTATTGGGAGGTGAGTGGAGATGCTGAGGATGGGTTTCTGCAGGTTGTGTTATTGGGAGATGAGTGGAAATGCTGTGAATGGGTTTCTGCAGATTGTGTTATTGGGAGGTGAGTGAAGATGCTGAGGATGGGTTTCGGCAGGTTGTGTTATTGGAAGGTGAGTGAAGATGCTGAGGATGGGTTTCTGCAGATTGTGTTATTGGAAGGTTAGTGAAGATTCTGAGGATGGGTTCTGCAGGTTGTGTTATTGGAAGGTGAGTGGAGATGCTGAGGATGGGTTTCTGCAGGTTGTGTTATTGGGAGGTGAGTGTAGTTGCTGAGGATTGGTTTCTGCAGGTTGTGTTATTGGGAGGTGAGTGAAGATGCTGAGGATGGGATTCTGCAGATTGTGTTATTGGAAGGTTAGGGAAAATGCTGAGGATGGTTTTCTGCAGGTTGTGTTATTGGGAAGTGAGTGGAGATGCTGAGGATGGGTTTCGGCATGATGTATTCTTGGAAAGTTAGGGAAGATGCTGAGGATGGTTTTCTGCAGATTGTGTTATTGGAAGGTTAGTGAAGATTCTGAGGATGGGTTCTGCAGGTTGTGTTACTGGGAGGTGAGTTGAGATGCTGAGGATGGGTTTCTGCAGGTTGTGTTATTGGAGTTTAGTGAAGATGCTGAGGATGGGTTCTGCAGGTTGTGTTATTGGGAGGTGAGTGGAGATGCTGAGGATGGGTTTCTGCAGGTTGTGTTATTGGGAGATGAGTGGAAATGCTGTGAATAGGTTTCTGCAGATTGTGTTATTGGGAGGTGAGTGAAGATGCTGAGGATGCGTTTATGCAGGTTGTGTTATTGGAAGGTTAGGGAAGATGCTGAGGATGAGATTCTGCAGGTTGTGTTATTGGGAGGTGAGTGGAGATGCTGAGGATGGGGTTCTGCAGGTTGTGTTATTGGGAGGTGAGTGGAGATGCTGAGGATGGGTTTCTGCAGGTTGTGTTATTGGAAGGTGAGTGGAGATGCTGAGGATGGTTTTCAGCAGATTGTGTTATTGCAAGGTTAGTGAAGATGCTGAGGATGTGTTTCTGCAGGTTGTGCTATTGGGAGGTGAGTGGAGATGCTGAGGATGGGTTTCTGCAGGTTGTGTTACTGGAAGGTTAGTGAAGATGCTGAGTATGGGTTCTGGAGGTTGTGTTACTGGGAGGTGAGTGAAGATACTGAGGATGGGTTTCTGCAGGTTGTATTATTGGGAGGTGAGTGGAGATACTGAGGATGGGTTTCTGCAGGTTGTGTTATTGGGAGGTGAGTGAAGATGCTGAGAATGGGTTTCTGCAGGTTGTGTTATTGGGAGGTGAGTGAAGATTCTGGGGATGTGTTTCTGCAGGTTGTGTTATTTGGAGGTGAGTGGAGATGTTGAGGATGGGTTTCTGCAGGTTGTGTTATTGGGGGGTGAGTGGAGATGCTGAGGATGGATTTCTGCAGGTTGTGTTATTGAGAGGTGAGTGGAGATGCTGAGGATGGGTTTCTGCACGTTTTGTTCTTGGGAGGTGAGTGGAGATGCGGAGGATGGGTTTCTGCAGGTTGTGTTATTGAAAGGTTAGTGAATATGTTGTGGATGGGTTTCTGCAGGTTGTGTTATTGGAAGGTTAGTGAAGATGCTGAGGATGGGTTCTGCAGGTTGTGTTATTGGAAGGTGAGTGAAGATGCTGAGGATGGGTTTCTGCAGGTTGTGTTATTGGGAGGTTAGTTGAGATGCTGAGGAGGGGTTTCTGCAGATTTTGTGATTGGAAGGTTAGTGAAGATTCTGAGGGTGGGTTCTGCAGGTTGTGTTATTGGGTGGCGAGTGGAGATGCTGAGGATGGGTTTCTGCAGGGTGTGTTATTGGAAGGTTAGTTAAGATGCTGAGGATGGGTTTCTGCAGGTTGAGTTATTGGACGGTGAGTGGTTATGCCGAGGATGGCTTTCTACAATTGTGTTATTGGAAGGTGAGTGGAGATGCTGAGGATGGGTTTCTGCAGGTTGTGTTATTGGAAGGTGAGTGGAGATGCTGAGAATGGGGTTCTGCAGGTTGTGTAATTGGAAGGTTAGTGAAGATGCTGAGGATGGGTTTCTGCAGGTTGTGTAATTGGGAGGTGAGTGGAGATGCTGACGATGGGTTTCTGCAGGTTGTGTTATTGGAAGGTGAGTGGAGATGCCGAGGATGGCTTTCTGCAGGTTGTGTTATTGGAAGGTGAGTGGAGATGCTGAGGATGGGTTTCTGCAGGTTGTGTTATTGGAAGGTGAGTGAAGATGCTGAGGATGGGTTTCTGCAGGTTGTGTCATTGTAAGGTCAGTAGAGATGCTGAGAATGGGGTTCTGCAGGTTGTGTAGAGTGGAGATGCTGAGGATGGGTTTCTGCAGGTTGTGTTATTGGGAGATGAGTGAAGATGCTGAGGATGGGTTTCTGCAGTTTGTGTTATTGGGACGTGTGTGGAGATGCTGAGGATGGTTTTCTGCAGGTTGTGTTATTGGGGGGTGAGTGGAGATGATGAGGATGGGTTTCTGCAGGTTGTGTTATTGGATGGTCAGTAGAGATGCTGAGAATGGGGTTCTGCAGGTTGTGTAATTGGTCGATGAGTGGAGATGCTGAGGATGGGATTCTGCAGGTTGTGTTATTGGAAGATTTGTGAAGATGCTGAGGGTGGGTTTCTGCATGTTGTGTTAGTGGGAGGTGAGTGGAGATGCTGATGATGGGTTTCAGCAGGTTGTGTTATTGGGCGGTTAGGGAAGATGCTGAGGATGGGTTTCTGCAGGTTGTGATATTGGGAGGTGAGTGGAGATGCTGAGGATGGGTTGCTGCAGGTTGTGTTATTGGGAGGTGAGTGGAGATGCTGAGGATGGGTTTCTGCAGGTTGTGTTATTTGGAGGTGAGTGGCGATGGTGAGGATGGGTTTCTGCAGGTTGTTTTATTGGGAGATGAGTGAGGTTTCTGAGGATGTGTTTCTGCAGGTTGTGTTATTGGGAGGTGAGTGAAGATGTTGGGGATGCGTTTCTGCAGGTTGTGTTATTGGGAGGTGAGTGAAGATGCTGAGGATGTGTTTCTGCAGGTTGTGTTATTGGGAGGTGAGTGGAGATGCTGAGGATGGGTTTCTGCAGGTTGTGTTATTGGGAGGTGAGTGAAGATGCTGAGGATGGTTTTCTGCAGGTTGTGTTATTGTGAGGTGATTGGAGGTACCGAGGATGGGTTTCTGCAGGTTGTGTTATTGGGAGGTGAGTGGAGATGCTGAGGATGGGTTTCTGCAGGTTGTGTTATTGGGAGGTGAGTGAAGATGCTGAGGATGGGTTTCTGCAGGTTGTGTTATTGGGAGGTGAGTGGAGATGCTGGGGATGGGTTTCGACAGGTTGTGTTATTGGAAGGTGAGTGAAGATGCTGAGGATGGGTTTCTGCAGTTGTGTTATTGGAGGGTGAGTGCAGATGCTGAGGATGGGTTTCGGCAGGTTGTGTTATTGGGAGGTGAGTGGAGATGCTGAGGATGGGTTTCGGCAGGTTGTGTTATTGGAAGGTGAGTGAAGATGCTGAGGATGGGTTTCTGCAGATTGTGTTATTGGAAGGTTAGTGAAGATTCTGAGGATGGGTTCTGCAGGTTGTGTTATTGGAAGGTGAGTGGAGATGCTGAGGATGGGTTTCTGCAGGTTGTGTTATTGGGAGGTGAGTGTAGTTGCTGAGGATGGGTTTCTGCAGGTTGTGTTATTGGGAGGTGAGAGAAGATGCTGAGGATGGGATTCTGCAGATTGTGTTATTGGAAGGTTAGGGAAAATGCTGAGGATGGTATTCTGCATGTTGTGTTATTGGGAAGTGAGTGGAGATGCTGAGGATGGGTTTCGGAATGATGTATTCTTGGAAAGTTAGGGAAGATGCTGAGGATGGTTTTCTGCAGATTGTGTTATTGGAAGGTTAGTGAAGATTCTGAGGATGGGTTCTGCAGGTTGTGTTACTGGGAGGTGAGTTGAGATGCTGAGGATGGGTTTCTGCAGGTTGTGTTATTGGAGTTTAGTGAAGATGCTGAGGATGGGTTCTGCAGGTTGTGTTATTGGGAGGTGAGTGGAGATGCTGAGGATGGGTTTCTGCAGGTTGTGTTATTGGGAGATGAGTGGAAATGCTGTGAATGGGTTTCTGCAGATTGTGTTATTGGGAGGTGAGTGAAGATGCTGAGGATGCGTTTATGCAGGTTGTGTTATTGGAAGGTTAGGGAAGATGCTGAGGATGAGTTTCTGCAGGTTGTGTCATTGGGAGGTGAGTGGAGATGCTGAGGATGGGTTTCTGCAGGTTGTGTTATTGGGAGGTGAGTGGAGATGCTGAGGATGGGTTTATGCAGGTTGTGTTATTGGAAGGTGAGTGAAGATGCTGAGGATGGGTTTCTGCAGGTTGTGTTGTTGGAAGGTTGGGGAAGATGCTGAGGATGGTTTTCAGCAGATTGTGTTATTGGAAGGTTAGTGAAGATGCTGAGGATGTGTTTCTGCAGGTTGTGCTATTGGGAGGTGAGTGGAGATGCTGAGGATGGGTTTCTGCAGGTTGTGTTACTGGAAGGTTAGTGAAGATGCTGAGTATGGGTTCTGCAGGTTGTGGTATTGGGAGGTGAGTGAAGATGCTGAGAATGGGTTTCTGCAGGTTGTGTTATTGGGAGGTGAGTGAAGATTCTGGGGATGTGTTTCTGCAGGTTGTGTTATTGGGAGGTGAGTGGAGATGCTGAGGATGGGTTTCTGCAGGTTCTGCTATTGGGAGGTGATTGGAGATGCTGAGGATGGGTTTCTGCAGGTTGTGTTATTGGAAGGTGAGTGATGATGCTGTGGATGGGTTTCTGCAGGTTGTGTTATTGGGAGGTGAGTTTAGATGCTGAGGATGGGTTTCTGCAGGTTGTGTTATTGGAAGGTTAGTGAAGATGCTGAGGATGTGTTTCTGCAGTTTGTGCTATTGGGAGGTGAGTGGAGATGCTGAGGATGGGTTTCTGCAGGTTGTGTTATTGGGAAGAGAGTGGAGATGCTGAGGATGGGTTTCTGCAGGTTGTGTTATTGGAAGGTTAGTGACGATTCTGAGGATGTGTTTCTGCAGGTTGTGTTATTGGGAGGTGAGCGAAGATGCTGAGGATGGTTTTCTGCAGGTTGTGTTATTGTGAGGTGATTGGAGGTGCTGAGCATGGGTTTCTGCAGGTTGTGTTATTGGGAGGTGAGTGGTGATGCTGAGGATGGGTTTCTGCAGGTTGTGTTATTGTGAGGTGATTGGAGGTACCGAGGATGGGTTTCTGCAGGTTATGTCATTGGGAGGTGAGTGGAGATGCTGAGGATGGGTTTCTGCAGGTTGTGTTATTGGAAGGTGAGTGGAGATGCTGAGGATGGGTTTCTGCAGGTTGTGTTATTGGGCGGTGAGTGGAGTTGCTGAGGATGGGTTTCTGCAGGTTGTGTTATTGGGAGGTGAGTGAAGATGCTGAGGATGGGTTTATGCAGGTTGTGTTATTGGGAGGTTAGTGAAGATGCTGAGGATGGGTTTCTGCAGGTTGTGTTATTGGGAGGTGAGTGAAGATGCTGAGGATGGGTTTATGCAGGTTGTGTTATTGGGAGATGAGTGAAGATGCTGAGGATGGGTTTCTGCAGGTTGTGTTATTGGAAGGTGAGTGAAGATGCTGAGGATGGGTTTCTGCAGGTTCTGCTATTGGGAGGTGATTGGAGATGCTGAGAATGGGTTTCTGCAGGTTGTGTTATTGGGAGGTGATTGGAGATGCTGAGAATGGGTTTCTGCAGGTTGTGTTATTGGGAGGTGAGTTTAGATGCTGAGGATGGGTTTCTGCAGGTTGTGTTATTGGAAGGTTAGTGAAGATGCTGAGGGTGTGTTTCTGCAGGTTGTGTTACTGGGAGGTGAGTGAAGATGCTGAGGAGGGGTTTCTGCAGGTTGTGTTATTGTGAGGTGATTGGAGGTGCTGAGGATGGGTTTCTGCAGGTTGTGTTATTGGGAGGTGAGTGGTGGTGCTGAGGATGGATTTCTGCAGGTTGTGTTATTGAGAGGAGAGTGGAGATGCTGAGGATGGGTTTCAGCAGGTTTTGTTCTTGGGAGGTGAGTGGAGATGCGGAGGATGGGTTTCTGAAGGTTGTGTTATTGGAAGGTTCGTGAATATGTTGTGGATGGGTTTCTGCAGGTTGTGTTATTGGAAGGTTAGTGAAGATGCTGAGGATGGGTTCTGCAGGTTGTGTTATTGGAAGGTGAGTGAAGATGCTGAGGATGGGTTTCTGCAGGTTGTGTTATTGGGAGGTGAGTGGAGATGCTGTGGATGGGTTTCTGCAGGTTGTGTTATTGGGAGGTGAGTGGAGATGCTGAGGATGTGTTTCTGCAGGTTGTGTTATTGGGAGGTTAGTTGAGATGCTGAGGATGGGTTTCTGCAGGTTGTGTTATTGGAAGATTTGTGAAGATGCTGAGGATGGTTTTATGCAGGTTGGGTTCTGCAGGTTGTGTTATTGGGTGGCGAGTGGAGATGCTGAGGATGGGTTTCTGCAGGTTGTGTTATTGGAAGGTCAGTAGAGATGCTGAGAATGGGGTTCTGCAGGTTGTGTAAATGGTCGATGAGTGGAGATGCTGAGGATGGGATTCTGCAGGTTGTGTTATTGGAAGATTTGTGAAGATGCTGAGGATTGGTTTCTGCATGTTGTGTTATTGGGAGGTGAGTGGAGATGCTGAGGATGGGTTTCTGCAGGTTGTGTTAGTGGGAGATGAGTGGAAATGCTGAGAATTGGTTTCTGCAGGTTGTGTTATTGGGAGGTGAGTGATGATGCTGAGAATGGGTTTCTGCAGGTTGTGTTATTGGGAGGTGAGTGGACATGCTGAGGATGGGTTTCTGCAGATTGTGTTACTGGAAGGTTAGGGAAGATGCTCAGGATGGGTTTATGCAGGTTGTGTTATTGGGAGGTGAGTGAAAATGCTGAGAATGGGTTTCTGCAGGTTGTGTTATTGGAAGGTGAGTGGAGATGCCGAGGATGGCTTTCTGCAGTTTGTGTTATTGGAAGGTGAGTGGAGATGCTGAGGATGGGTTTCTGCAGGTTGTGTTATTGGAAGGTGAGTGGAGATGCTGAGGATGGGTTTCTGCAGGTTGTGTTATTGTGAGGTGAGTGGAGATGCTGAGGATGGGTTTCTGCAGGTTGTGTTATTGGGAGGTGAGTGAAGATTCTGAGGATGGGTTTCAGCAGGTTGCGTTATTGGGAGGTGAGTGGAGATGCTGAGTTGGGTTTCTGCAGGTTGTGTTATTGGAAGGTGAGTGGAGATGCTGACGATGGGTTTCTGCAGGTTGTGTTATTGGAAGGTGAGTGGAGATGGTGAGGATGGGTTTCTGCAGGTTGTGTTATTGGGAGGTGAGTGATGATGCTGAGAATGGGTTTCTGCAGGTTGTGTTATTGGGAGGCGAGTGGACATGCTGAGGATGGGTTTCTGCAGATTGTGTTACTGGAAAGTTAGGGAAGATGCTCAGGATGGGTTTATGCAGGTTGTGTTATTGGGAGGTGAGTGAAGATGCTGAGAATGGGTTTCTGCAGGTTGTGTTATTGGAAGGTGAGTGGAGATGCCGAGGATGGCTTTCTGCAGTTTGTGTTATTGGAAGGTGAGTGGAGATGCTGAGGATGGGTTTCTGCAGGTTGTGTTATTGGAAGGTGAGTGAAGATGCTGGGGATGTGATTCTGCAGGTTGTGTTATTCGGAGGTGAGTGAAGATGCTGAGGATGGGTTTCTGCAGGTTGTGTCATTGTAAGGTCAGTAGAGATGCTGAGAATGGGGTTCTGCAGGTTGTGTAATTGGGGGATGAGTGGAGATGCTGAGGATGGGTTTCAGCAGGTTGTGTTATTGGGAGATGAGTGACGATTCTGAGGATGTGTTTCTGCAGGTTGTGTCATTGTAAGGTCAGTAGAGATGCTGAGAATGCGGTTCTGCAGGTTGTGTTATTGGGAGATGAGTGAAGATGCTGAGGATGCGTTTCTGCAGGTTGTGTTCTTGGGAGGTGAGGGAAGATGCTGAGGATGGATTTCTGTAGGTTGTGTTATTGGAATGTGAGCGAAGATGCTGAGAATGGTTTCCTGCACGTTGTGTTATTGGGAGGTTAGTGAAGTTGCTGAGGATTGTTTTCTGCAGGTTGTGTTATTGGGAGGTGAGTGGAGATGTTGAGGATGGGTTTCTGCAGGTCGTGTTATTGGAAGGTGA
This sequence comes from Scyliorhinus torazame, assembly GCF_047496885.1. Lineage (NCBI taxonomy): Eukaryota > Metazoa > Chordata > Chondrichthyes > Carcharhiniformes > Scyliorhinidae > Scyliorhinus > Scyliorhinus torazame. Next base: position 116,087 of record NW_027307891.1, on the reverse strand, counting down.
GTGGAGATGCTGAGGATGGGTTTCTGCAGGTTGTGTTATTGGGAGGTGAGTGGAGATGTTGAGGATGGGTTTCTGCAGGTCGTGTTATTGGAAGGTGAGTGAAGATGCTGAGAATGGGTTTCTGCAACATAGAACATAGAACAATACAGCGCAGTACAGGCCCTTCGGCCCACGATGTTGCACCGAAACAAAAGCCATCTAACCTACACTATGCCATTATCATCCATATGTTTATCCAATAAACCTTTAAATGCCCTCAATGTTGGCGAGTTCACTACTGTAGCAGGTAGGGCATTCCACGGCCTCACGACTCTTTGCGTAAAGAAACCTACCTCTGACCTCTGTCCTATATCTATTACCCCTCAGTTTAAAGTTATGTCCCCTCGTGCCAGCCATTTCCATCCGCGGGAGAAGGCTCTCACTGTCCACCCTATCCAACCCCCTGATCATTTTGTATGCCTCTATTAAGTCTCCTCTCAACCTTCTTCTCTCCAACGAAAACAACCTCAAGTCCATCAGCCTTTCCTCATAAGATTTTCCCTCCATACCAGGCAACATCCTGGTAAATCTCCTCTGCACCCGCTCCAAAGCCTCCACGTCCTTCCTATAATGCGGTGACCAGAACTGTACGCAATACTCCATATGCGGCCGAGCAAGAGTTCTGTACAGCTGCAACATGACCTCCTGACTCCGGAACTCAATCCCTCTACCAATAAAGCCCAACACTCCATAGGCCTTCTTCACAACCCTATTAACCTGGGTGGCATCTTGCAGGGATCTACGTACAAGGACACCGAGATCCCTCTGGTCATCCACACTTTCAAGAATTTTACCATTAGCCAAATATTCCGCATTCCTGTTATTCCTTCCAAAGTGAATCACCTCACACTTCTCTACATTAAACTCCATTTGCCACCTCTCAGCCCAGCTCTGCAGCTTATCTATATCCCTCTGTAACCTGCTACATCCTTCCACACTATCGACAACACCACCGACTTTAGTATCGTCTGCAAATTTACTCACCCACCCTTCTGCGCCTTCCTCTCGGTCATTCATATTAATAACAAACAGCAACGGCCCCAGAACAGATCCTTGTGGTACCCCTCTTGTGACTGAACTCCATTCTGAACATTTCCCATCAACCACCACCCTGTGGTTGTGTAATTAGGAGGTCAGTGGAGATGCTGAGGATGGGTTTCTGCAGGTTGTGTTATTGGGAGGTGAGTGAAGATGCTGAGGATGGGTTTCTGCAGGTTGTGTTATTGGGAGGTGAGTGAAGATGCTGAGGATGGGTTTCTGCAGATTGTGTTATTGCAAGGTTAGTGAAGATGCTGAGGATGGTCTTCTGCATGTTGTGTTATTGGGAGGTGAGTAAAGATGCTGAGGATGGGTTACTGCAGGTTGTGTTATTGGGAGGTGAGTGACGATGCTGAGGATGGGTTCAGCAGGTCGTGTTATTGGGAGGTGAGTGGAGATGCTGAGGATGGGTTTCTGCAGGTTGTGTTATTGGAAGGTGAGTGGAGATGCTGAGGATGGGTGTCGGCAGGTTGTGTTATTGGGAGGTGAGTGAAGACGCTGAGGATGGGTTTCTGCAGGTTGTGTTATTGGGAGGTGAGTGGAGATGCTGAGGATGGGTTTCTGTAGGTTGTGTTGCTGGAAGGTGAGTGAAGAGGCTGAGGATGGGTTTCAGCAGGTTGTGTTATTGGGAGGTGAGTGGAGATGCTGAGGATGGGTTTCTGCAGGTTGTGTTATTGGAAGGTGAGTGAAGATGCTGAGGATGGGTTTCTGCAGGTTGTGTTATTGGAAGGTGAGTGGAGATGCTGAGGATGGGTTTCTGCAGGTTGTGGTATTGGGAGTTTAGTGAAGATGCTGAGGATGGGTTACTGCAGGTTGTGTTATTGGGAGGTGAGTGGAGATGCTGAGGATGGGTTTCTGCAGGTTGTGTTATTGGGAGGTGAGTGAAGATGCTGAGGATGGGTTTCTGCAGGTTGTGTTATTGGGAGGTGAGTGGAAATGCTGAGGATGGGTTTCTGCAGGTTGTGTTATTGGAAGGTGAGAGAAGATGCTGAGGATGGGTTTCTGCAGGTTGTGTTATTGGAAGGTGAGTGGAGATGCTGAGGATGGGTTTCTGCAGGTTGTGGTATTGGGAGTTTAGTGAAGATGCTGAGGATGGGTTTCTGCAGGTTGTGTTATTGGGAGGTGAGTGAAGATGCTGAGGATGGGTTTCTGCAGGTTTTGTTATTGGAAGGTGAGTGAAGATGCTGAGGATGTCTTTCTGCATGTTGTGTTATTGTGAGGTGAGTGGAGATGCTGAGGATGGATTTCTGCAGGTTGTGTTATTGGAAGGTGTGTGGAGATGCTGAGGATGGGTTTCTTCAGGTTTTGTTATTGGAAGGTGAGTGGCGATGCTGAGGATGGGTTTCTGCAGTTTGTGTTATTGGAAGGTGGGTGGAGATGCTGAGGATGGGTTTTTGCAGGTTGTGTTATTGGGAGGTGAGTAAAGATGCTGGTAATGGGTTTCTGCAGGTTGTGTTATTGGAAGGTGAGTGGAGATGCTGAGGATTGGTTTCTGCAGGTTGTGTTATTGGAAGGTGAGTGAAGATGCTGAGGATGGGTTTCAGCAGGTTGCGTTATTGGGAGGTGAGTGGAGATGCTGAGGATCGGTTTCTGCCGGTTGTGTTGTTGGAAGGTGAGTGTAGATGCTGACGATGGGTTTCTGCAGGTTGTGTAATTGGAAGGTGAGTGGAGATGCTGAGGATGGGTTGCTGCAGGTTGTGTTATTGGAAGGTGAGTGAAGGTGCTGAGGATGGGTTTCTGCAGGTTGTGTTATTGGAAGGTGAGTGTAGATGCTGACGATGGGTTTCTGCAGGTTGTGTAATTGGAAGGTGAGTGGAGATGGTGAGGATGGGTTTCTGCAGGTTGTGTTATTGGGAGGTGAGTGGAGATGCTGACGATGGGTTTCTGCAGGTTGTGTTATTGGGAGGTGAGTAAAGATGCTGAGGATGGGTTACTGCAGGTTGTGTTATTGGGAGGTGAGTGACGATGCTGAGGATGGGGTCAGCAGGTCGTGTTATTGGGAGGTGAGTGGAGATGCTGAGGATGGGTTTCTGAAGGTTGTGTTATTGGGAGGTGAGTGAAGATGCTGAGGATGGGTTTCTGCAGGTTGTGTTATTGGGAGGTGAGTGGAGATGCTGCGGATGAGTTTCTGCATGTTGTGTTATTGGGAGGTGAGTGGAGATGCTGAGGATGGGTTTCTACAGGTTGTGTTATTGGAAGGTGAGAGGAGATGCTATGGATGGGTTTCTTCAGGTTGTGTTATTGGGAGGTGAGTGGAGATGCTGAGGATGGGTTTCTGCAGATTGTGTTATTGCAAGGTTCGTGAAGATGCTGAGGATGGTCTTCTGCAGGTTGTGTTATTGGGAGGTGAGTGACAATGCTGAGGATGGGTTCAGCAGGTCGTGTTATTGGGACGTGAGTGGAGATGCAGAGGATGGGTTTCTGCAGGTTGAGTTATTGGAAGGTGAGTGGAGATGCTGAGGATGGGTGTCGGCATGTTGTGTTATTGGGAGGTGAGTGGAGATGCTGAGGATGGGATTCTGCAGGTTTTGTTATTGGAAGGTGAGTGAAGATGCTGAGAATGGGTTTCTGCAGGTTGTTTTATTGGAAGGTGAGTGGAGATGCTGAGGAAGGGTTTCTGCAGGTTGTGGTATTGGGAGTTTAGTGAAGATGCTGAGGATGGGTTTCTGCAGGTTGTGTTATTGGGAGGTGAGTGAAGATGCTGAGGATGGGTTTCTGCAGGTTGTGTTATTTGGAGGTGAGTGGAGATGCTGAGGATGGGTTTCTGCAGGTTGTGTTATTGGAAGGTGAGTGAAGATGCTGAGAATGGGTTTCTGCAGGTTGTGTTATTGGGAGGTGATTGAAGATGCTGAGGATGAGTTTCTGCAGGTTGTGTTATTGGGAGGTGAGTGGAGTTGCTGAGGATGGGTTTCTGCAGTTTGTGTTATTGGAAGGTGATTGAAGATGCTGAGAATGGGTTTCTGCAGGTTGTGTTATTGGGAGGTGAGTGGAGATGCTGAGGATGGGTTTCAGCAGGTTGTGTTATTGGAAGGTGAGTGGAGATGCTGAGGATGGGTTTCTGCAGATTGTGTTATTGGGAGGTGAGTGGAGATGCTGACGATGGTTATCTGCAGACTTTGTGATTGGTAGGTTAGTGAAGGTTCTGAGGGTGTGTTCTGCAGGTTGTGTTATTGGGAGGCGAGTGGAGATGCTGAGGATGGGTTTCGCAGGTTGTGTTATTGCAAGGTGAGTGAAGATGCTGACGATGGGTTTCTGCAGGTTGTGTTATTGTGAGGTGAGTGGAGATGCTGAGGAAGGATTTCTGCAGGTTGTGTTATGGAAGGTGAGTGAAAATGCTGAGGATGGGTTTCAGCAGATTGCGTTATTGGGAGGTGAGTGGAGATGCTGAGGATGGGTTTCTGCAGGTTGTGTTATTGGAAGCTGAGTGAAGATGCTGAGGATGTGTTTCTGCAGGTTGTGTTATTGGAAGTTGAGTGGAGATGCTGACGGTGGGTTTCTGCAGGTTGTGTTATTGGAAGGTGAGTGGAGATGGTGAGGATGGGTTTCTGCAGGTTGTGTTATTGGGAGCTGAGTGGAGATGCTGAGGATGGGTTTCGGCAGGATCTGTTATTGGGAGGTGAATGGAGATGCTGAGGATGGGTTTCAGCAGGTTGTGTTATTGGGAGGTGAGTGGAGATGCTGAGGACGGGTTTCTGCAGGTTGTGTTATTGGGAGATGAGAGGAAATGCTGAGAATTGGTTTCTGCAGGTTGTGTTATTGGGAGGTTAGTGAAGATGCTGAGGATGGGTTCTGCAGGTTGTGTTATTGGGAGGTGAGTGGAGATGCTGATGATGGGTTTCTGCAGGTTGTGTTATTGGGAGATGAGAGGAAATGCTGTGAATTGGTTTCTGCAGGTTGAGTTATTGGGAGGTGAGTGATGATGCTGAGAATGGGTTTATGCAGGTTGTGTTATTGGGAGGTGAGTGGAGATGCTGAGGATGGGTTTCTGCAGATTGTGTTACTGGAAGGTTAGGGGAGATGCTCAGGATGGGTTTATGCAGGTTGTGTTATTGGGAGGTGAGTGGAGATGCCGAGGATGGCTTTCTGCAGTTTGTGTTATTGGAAGGTGAGTGGAGATGCTGAGGATGGGTTTCTGCAGGTTGTGTTATTGGAAGGTGAGTGAAGATGCTGAGGATGGGTTTCAGCAGGTTGTGTGATTGGGAGGTCAGTGGAGATTCTGAGAATTGGTTTCTGCAGGTTGTGTTATTGGAAGGTGAGTGAAGATGCTGAGAATGGTTTTCTGCAGGTTGAGTGATTGGGAGGAGAGTGGAGATGCTGAGGATGGGTTTCTGCAGGTTGTGTTATTGGGAGGTGAGTGGAGATGCTGAGGATGAGTTTCTGCAGGTTGTGTTATTGGGAGGTGAGTGGAGTTGCTGAGGATGGGTTTCTGCAGTTTGTGTTATTGGAAGGTGATTGAAGATGCTGAGAATGGGTTTCTGCAGGTTGTGTTATTGGGAGGTGAGTGGAGATGCTGAGGATGGGTTTCAGCAGGTTGTGTTATTGGAAGGTGAGTGGAGATGCTGAGGATGGGTTTCTGCAGATTGTGTTATTGGGAGGTGAGTGGAGATGCTGACGATAGTTATCTGCAGATTTTGTGATTGGTAGGTTAGTGAAGGTTCTGAGGGTGTGTTCTGCAGGTTGTGTTATTGGGAGGCGAGTGGAGATGCTGAGGATGGGTTTCGCAGGTTGTGTTATTGCAAGGTGAGTGAAGATGCTGACGATGGGTTTCTGCAGGTTGTGTTATTGTGAGGTGAGTGGAGATGCTGAGGATGGGTTTCTGCAGGTTGTGTTATTGGAAGCTGAGTGAAGATGCTGAGGATGTGTTTCTGCAGGTTGTGTTATTGGGAGCTGAGTGGAGATGCTGAGGATGGGTTTCGGCAGGATCTGTTATTGGGAGGTGAATGGAGATGCTGAGGATGGGTTTCAGCAGGTTGTGTTATTGGGATATTAGTGAAGATGCTGAGGATGGGTTTCTGCAGGTTGTGTTATTGGGAGGTGAGTGGAGATGCTGCGGATGAGTTTCTGCATGTTGTGTTATTGGGAGGTGAGTGGAGATGCTGAGGATGGGTTTCTACAGGTTGTGTTATTGGAAGGTGAGAGGAGATGCTATGGATGGGTTTCTTCAGGTTGTGTTATTGGGAGGTGAGTGGAGATGCTGAGGATGGGTTTCTGCAGATTGTGTTATTGCAAGGTTCGTGAAGATGCTGAGGATGGTTTTCTGCAGATTTTGTGATTGGTAGGATAGTGAAGGTTCTGAGGGTGGGTTCTGCAGGTTGTGTTATTGGGAGGCGAGTGGAGATGCTGAGGATGGGTTTCTGCAGGTTGTGTTATTGGAAGGTGAGTGGAGATGCTGAGGATGGGTTTCTGCAGGTTGCGTTATTGGGAGGTGAGTGGAGATGCTGAGGATGGGTTTCTGCAGGTTGTGTGATTGGGAGATGAGTGGAGATGCTGAGGATGGGTTTCTGCAGGTTGTGTTATTGGGAGGTCAGTGGAGATTCTGAGCATGGGTTTCTGCACGTTGTGTTCTTGGAAGGTGAGGGGAGATGCTGAGGATGGGTTTCTGCAGGTTGTGTTATTGGGAGATGAGTGACGATTCTGAGGATGTGTTTCTGCAGGTTGTGTTATTGGGAGGTGAGTGAAGATGCTGAGGATGCGTTTCTGCAGGTTGTGTTCTTGGGAGGTGAGGGAAGATGCTGAGGATGGATTTCTGTAGGTTGTGTTATTGGAATGTGAGTCAAGATGCTGAGGATGGGTTTATGCAGATTGTGTCATTGGAAGGTGAGTGGAGATGCTGAGGATGGGTTTCTGCAGGTTGTGTTATTGTGAGGTGAGTGGAGATGCTGAGGATGGGTTTCTGCAGGTTGTGTTATTGGAAGGTTAGTGGAGATGCTGAGGTTGGGTTTCTGCAGATCGTGTTACTGGAAGGTTAGGGAAGATGCTGAGGATGGGTTTATGCAGATTGTGTTATTGGGAGGTGAGTGGAGATGCTGAGGATGGTTTTCTGCAGGTTGTGTTATTGGAAGGTGAGTGGAGATGCCGAGAATGGGTTTCTGCAGGTTGTGTTATTAGGAGGTGAGTGGAGATGCTGAGGATGGGTTTCTGCAGGTGTGTTATTGGGAGGTGAGGGGAGATGCTGACGTTGGGTTTCTGCAGGTTGTGTTAATGGAAGGTGAGTGGAGATGCTGAGAATGGGTTTCTGCAGGTTGTGTTATTGGGAGGTGAGTGGAGATGCTGAGGACGGGTTTCTGCAGGTTGTGTTATTGGAAGATTTGTGAAGATGCTGAGGATGGGTTTCTGCAGGTTGTGTTATTGGGAGATGAGTGGAAATGCTGAGAATGGGTTTCTGCAGGTTGTGTTACTGGGAGGTGAGTGGAGATGCTCAGGATGGGTTTATGCAGATTGTGTTATTGGGAGGTGGGTGAAGATGCTGAGGATGGGTTTCTGCAGATTGTGTTATTGGGAGGTGAGTGAAGATGCTGAGGATGGGTTTATGCAGATTGTGTTATTGGAAGGTGAGTGGAGATGCTGAGGATGGGTTTCTGCAGGTTATGTTATTGTGAGGTGAGTGGAGATGCTGAGGATGGGTTTCTGCAGGTTGTGTTATTGGAAGGTTAGTGGAGATGCTGAGGTTGGGTTTCTGCAGATTGTGTTACTGGAAGGTTAGGGAAGATGCTGAGGATGGGTTTATGCAGATTGTGTTATTGGGAGGTGAGTGGAGATGCTGAGGATGGGTTTCTGCAGGTTGTGTTTTTGGAAGGTTAGTGGAGATGCTGAGGTTGGGTTTCTGCAGATTGTGTTCTTGGGAGTTGAGTGGAGACGCTGAGGAAGGGTTTCTGCAGGTTGTGTTATTGGGATATTAGTGAAGATGCTGAGGATGGGTTTCTGCAGGTTGTGTTATTGGAAGGTTAGGGAAGATGCTGAGGATGGTTTTCTGCAGATTTTGTGATTGGTAGGATAGTGAAGGTTCTGAGGGTGGGTTCTGCAGGTAGTGTTATTGGGAGGCGAGTGGAGATGCTGAGGATGGGTTTCTGCAGGTTGTGTTATTGGAAGGTGAGTGGTGATGCTGAGGATGGGTTTCTGCAGGTTGCGTTATTGGGAGGTGAGTGGAGATGCTGAGGATGGGTTTCTGCAGGTTGTGTGATTGGGAGGTGAGTGGAGATGCTGAGGATGGGTTTCTGCAGGTTGTGTTATTGGGAGGTCAGTGGAGATTCTGAGCATGGGTTTCTGCACGTTGTGTTATTGGAAGGTGAGTGGAGATGCTGAGGATGGGTTTCTGCAGGTTGTGTTATTGGGAGATGAGTGACGATTCTGAGGATGTGTTTCTGCAGGTTGTGTTATTGGGAGGTGAGTGAAGATGCTGAGGATGCGTTTCTGCAGGTTGTGTTCTTGGGAGGTGAGGGAAGATGCTGAGGATGGATTTCTGTAGGTTGTGTTATTGGAATGTGAGTCAAGATGCTGAGAATGGGTTCCTGCACGTTGTGTTATTGGGAGGTTAGTGAAGTTGCTGAGGATTGTCTTCTGCAGGTTGTGTTATTGGGAGGTGAGTGGAGATGTTGAGGATGGGTTTCTGCAGGTTGTGTTATTGGGAGGTGAGTGGAGATGCTGAGGATGGTTTTCTGCAGATTGTGTTATTGGAAGGTGAGTGGAGATGCCGAGAATGGGTTTCTGCAGTTTGTGTTATTAGGAGGTGAGTGGAGATGCTGAGGATGGGTTTAACAGGTTGTGTTATTGGGAGGTGAGTGGAGATGCTGAGAATGGGTTTCTGCAGGTTGTGTTATTGGGAGGTGAGTGAAGATGCTGAGGATGGGTTTCTGCAGGTTGTGTTATTGGGAGGTGAGTGGAGATGCTGACGATGGGTTTCTGCAGGTTGTGTTATTGGAAGGTGAGTGGAGATGCTGAGGATGGGTTTCTGCTGGTTGCGTTATTGGAAGGTGAGTGAAGATGCTGAGGATGGGTTTCTGCAGGTTGTGTTATTGGGAGGTCAGTGGAGATTCTGAGAATGGGTTTCTGCCGGTTCTGTTATTGGGAGCTGAGTGGAGATGCTGGGGATGTGTTTCTGCAGGTTGTGTTATTCGAAGGTGAGTGAAGATGCTGCGGATGGGTTTCTGCAGGTTGTGTCATTGTAAGGTCAGTAGAGATGCTGAGAATGGGGTTCTGCAGGTTGTGTAATTGGGAGATGAGTGGAGGAGCTGAGGATGGGTTTCTGCAGGTTGTGTCATTGGGAGATCAGTGACGATTCAGAGGATGAGTTTCTGCAGGTTGTGTCATTGTAAGGTCAGTAGAGATGCTGAGAATGGGGTTCTGCAGGTTGTGTAATTGGGAGATGAGTGGAGATGCAGAGGATGGGTTTCTGCAGATTGTGTTATTGGGAGGTGAGTGAAGATGCTGAGGATGCGTTTCTGCAGGTTGTGTTCTTGGGAGGTGAGGGAAGATGCTGAGGATGGTTTCCTGCACGTTGTGTTATTGGGAGGTTAGTGAAGATGCTGAGGATTGTTTTCTGCAGGTTGTGTTATTGGAAGGTGAGTGGAGATGCTGAGGATAGGTTTCTGCAGGTTGTGTTATTGGAAGGTGAGTGGAGATGCTGAGGATGGGTTTCGGCAGGTTGTGTTATTGGAAGATTTGAGAAGATGCTGAGGATGGGTTTCTGCAGGTTGTGTTATTGGGAGGTTAGTGGAGATGCTGAGGATGGGTTTCTGCAGGTTGTGTTATTGGGAGGTGAGTGAAGATGCTGAGGATAGGTTTCTGCAGGTTGTGTTATTGGAAGGTTAGGGAAGATGCTGTGGATGGTATTCTGCAGATTTTGTGATTGGTAGGTTAGTGAAGATTCTGAGGATGGGTTTCTGCAGGTTGTGCTATTGGGAGGTGAGTGGAGATGCTGAGGATAGGTTTCTGCAGGTTGTGTTATTGGAAGGTTAGGGAAGATGCTGTGGATGGTATTCTGCAGATTTTGTGATTGGTAGGTTAGTGAAGATTCTGAGGATGGGTTTCTGCAGGTTGTGTTATTGGGAGGTGAGTGAAGATGCTCAGGATGGGTTTCTGCAGTTGTGTTATTGGGAGGTGAGTGGAGATGCTGAGGATGGGAATCTGCAGGTTATGTTATTGGAAGGTGAGTGGAGATGCTGAGGATGGGTTTCTGCAGGTTGTGTTATTGGAAGGTGAGTGACGATGCTGAGGATGGGTTTCTGCAGGTTGTGTCATTGGAAGGTCAGTAGAGATGCTGAGAATGGGGTTCTGCAGGTTGTGTAATTGGGAGATGAGTGGAGATGCTGAGAATGGGTTTCTGCAGGTTGTGTTATTGGAAGATTTGAGAAGATGCTGAGGATGGGTTTCTGCAGGTTGTGTTATTGGGAGGTGAGTGAAGATGCTGAGAATGGGTTTCTGCAGGTTGTGTTATTGGAAGGTTAGGGAAGATGCTGAGGATGGTATTCTGCAGATTTTGTGATTGGTAGGTTAGTGAAGATTCTGAGGATGGGTTTCTGCAGGTTGTGTTATTGGGAGGTGAGTGAAGATGCTCAGGATGGGTTTCTGCAGTTGTGTTATTGGGAGGTGAGTGGAGATGCTGAGGATGGGTATCTGCAGGTTATGTTATTGGAAGGTGAGTGGAGATGCTGAGGATGGGTTTCTGCAGGTTGTGTTATTGGAAGGTGAGTGACGATGCTGAGGATGGGTTTCTGCAGGTTGTGTCATTGGAAGGTCAGTAGAGATGCTGAGAATGGGGTTCTGCAGTTTGTGTAATTGGGAGATGAGTGGAGATGCTGAGGATGGGTTTCTGCAGGTGTGTTATTGGGAGATGAGTGACGATTCTGAGGATGTGTTTCTGCAGGTTGTGTTATTGGGAGGTGAGTGAAGATGCTGAGGATGCGTTTCTGCAGGTTGCGTTCTTGGGAGGTGAGGGAAGATGCTGAGGATGGATTTCTGTAGGTTGTGTTATTGGAATGTGAGTGAAGATGCTGAGAATGGGTTCCTGCACGTTGTGTTATTGGGAGGTTAGTGAAATTGCTGAGGATGGGTTTCTGCAGGTTGTGTTATTGGGAGGTGAGTGGAGATGCTGAGGATGGGTTTCAGCAGGTTGTGTTATTGGGAGGCGAGTGGAGATGTTGAGGATGGGTTTCTGCAGGTTGTGTTATTGGGAGGTGAGTGGAGATGCTGAGGATGGGTTTCTGCAGGTTGTGTTATTGGAAGGTGAGTGGAGATGCTGAGGATGGGTTTCGGCAGGATCTGTTATTGGGAGGTTAGTGGAGATGCTGAGGATGGGTTTCTGCAGGTTGTGTTATTGGGAGGTGAGTGGAGATGCTGAGGACGGGTTTCTGCAGGTTGTGTTATTGGATGATTTGTGAAGATGCTGAGGATGGGTTTCTGCAGGTTGTGTTATTGGGAGGTGAGTGGAGATGCTGAAAATGGGTTTCTACAGGTTGTGTTATTGGGAGGGGAGTGGAGATGCTGAGAATGGGTTCCTGCAGGTTGTGTTATTGGGAGGTGAGTGGAGATGCTGAGGATGGTTTTCTGCAGGTTGTGTTATTGGGAGGTGAGTGGAGATGTTGAGGATGGGTTTCTGCTGCAGGTTGTGTTATTGGGAGGTGAGTGGAGATGCTGAGGATGGTTTTCTGCAGGTTGTGTTATTGGAAGGTGAGTGGAGATGCTGACGATGGGTTTCTGCAGGTTGTGTTATTGGGAGGTGAGTGGAGATGCTGACGATGGGTTTCTGCAGGTTGTGTTATTGGAAGGTGAGTGGAGATGCTGAGGATGGGTTTCTGCAGGTTGTGTTATTGGAAGGTGCGTGGAGATGCAGAGGATGGGTTTCTGCAGGATCTGTTATTGGGAGGTGAGTGGAGATGCTTAGGATGGGTTTCTGCAGGTGGTGTTATTGGGAGGTGAGTGGAGATGCTGAAGACGGGTTTCAGCAGGTTTTGTTATTGGAAGGTGAGTGAAGATGCTGAGGATGGGTTTCTGCAGGTTGTGTTATTGGGAGGTGATTGGAGATGCTGACGATGGGTTTCTGCAGGTTGTGTTATTGGGAGGTGAGTGGAGATGCTGACGATGGGTTTCTGCAGGTTGTGTTATTGGGAGGTGAGTGGAGACGCTGGGGATGGGTTTCTGCAGGTTGTGTTATTGGGAGGTTAGTGGAGATGCTGAGGATGGGTTTCTGCAGGTTGTGTTATTGGGAGGTGAGTGAAGATGCTGAGGATAGGTTTCTGCAGGTTGTGTTATTGGAAGGTTAGGGAAGATGCTGTGGATGGTATTCTGCAGATTTTGTGATTGGTAGGTTAGTGAAGATTCTGAGGATGGGTTTCTGCAGGTTGTGCTATTGGGAGGTGAGTGGAGATGCTGAGGATAGGTTTCTGCAGGTTGTGTTATTGGAAGGTTAGGGAAGATGCTGTGGATGGTATTCTGCAGATTTTGTGATTGGTAGGTTAGTGAAGATTCTGAGGATGGGTTTCTGCAGGTTGTGTTATTGGGAGGTGAGTGAAGATGCTCAGGATGGGTTTCTGCAGTTGTGTTATTGGGAGGTGAGTGGAGATGCTGAGGATGGGAATCTGCAGGTTATGTTATTGGAAGGTGAGTGGAGATGCTGAGGATGGGTTTCTGCAGGTTGTGTTATTGGAAGGTGAGTGACGATGCTGAGGATGGGTTTCTGCAGGTTGTGTCATTGGAAGGTCAGTAGAGATGCTGAGAATGGGGTTCTGCAGGTTGTGTAATTGGGAGATGAGTGGAGATGCTGAGAATGGGTTTCCGCAGGTTGTGTTATTGGAAGATTTGAGAAGATGCTGAGGATGGGTTTCTGCAGGTTGTGTTATTGGGAGGTGAGTGAAGATGCTGAGAATGGGTTTCTGCAGGTTGTGTTATTGGAAGGTGAGTGGAGATGCTGAGGATAGGATTCTGCAGGTTGTGTTATTGGAAGGTTAGGGAAGATGCTGAGGATGGTATTCTGCAGATTTTGTGATTGGTAGGTTAGTGAAGATTCTGAGGATGGGTTTCTGCAGGTTGTGTTATTGGGAGGTGAGTGAAGATGCTCAGGATGGGTTTCTGCAGTTGTGTTATTGGGAGGTGAGTGGAGATGCTGAGGATGGGTATCTGCAGGTTATGTTATTGGAAGGTGAGTGGAGATGCTGAGGATGGGTTTCTGCAGGTTGTGTTATTGGAAGGTGAGTGACGATGCTGAGGATGGGTTTCTGCAGGTTGTGTCATTGGAAGGTCAGTAGAGATGCTGAGAATGGGGTTCTGCAGTTTGTGTAATTGGGAGATGAGTGGAGATGCTGAGGATGGGTTTCTGCAGGTGTGTTATTGGGAGATGAGTGACGATTCTGAGGATGTGTTTCTGCAGGTTGTGTTATTGGGAGGTGAGTGAAGATGCTGAGGATGCGTTTCTGCAGGTTGCGTTCTTGGGAGGTGAGGGAAGATGCTGAGGATGGATTTCTGTAGGTTGTGTTATTGGAATGTGAGTGAAGATGCTGAGAATGGGTTCCTGCACGTTGTGTTATTGGGAGGTTAGTGAAATTGCTGAGGATGGGTTTCTGCAGGTTGTGTTATTGGGAGGTGAGTGGAGATGCTGAGGATGGGTTTCAGCAGGTTGTGTTATTGGGAGGCGAGTGGAGATGTTGAGGATGGGTTTCTGCAGGTTGTGTTATTGGGAGGTGAGTGGAGATGCTGAGGATGGGTTTCTGCAGGTTGTGTTATTGGAAGGTGAGTGGAGATGCTGAGGATGGGTTTCGGCAGGATCTGTTATTGGGAGGTTAGTGGAGATGCTGAGGATGGGTTTCTGCAGGTTGTGTTATTGGGAGGTGAGTGGAGATGCTGAGGACGGGTTTCTGCAGGTTGTGTTATTGGATGATTTGTGAAGATGCTGAGGATGGGTTTCTGCAGGTTGTGTTATTGGGAGGTGAGTGGAGATGCTGAAAATGGGTTTCTACAGGTTGTGTTATTGGGAGGGGAGTGGAGATGCTGAGAATGGGTTCCTGCAGGTTGTGTTATTGGGAGGTGAGTGGAGATGCTGAGGATGGTTTTCTGCAGGTTGTGTTATTGGGAGGTGAGTGGAGATGTTGAGGATGGGTTTCTGCTGCAGGTTGTGTTATTGGGAGGTGAGTGGACATGCTGAGGATGGTTTTCTGCAGGTTGTGTTATTGGAAGGTGAGTGGAGATGCTGACGATGGGTTTCTGCAGGTTGTGTTATTGGGAGGTGAGTGGAGATGCTGACGATGGGTTTCTGCAGGTTGTGTTATTGGAAGGTGAGTGGAGATGCTGAGGATGGGTTTCTGCAGGTTGTGTTATTGGAAGGTGCGTGGAGATGCAGAGGATGGGTTTCTGCAGGATCTGTTATTGGGAGGTGAGTGGAGATGCTTAGGATGGGTTTCTGCAGGTGGTGTTATTGGGAGGTGAGTGGAGATGCTGAAGACGGGTTTCAGCAGGTTTTGTTATTGGAAGGTGAGTGAAGATGCTGAGGATGGGTTTCTGCAGGTTGTGTTATTGGGAGGTGATTGGAGATGCTGACGATGGGTTTCTGCAGGTTGTGTTATTGGGAGGTGAGTGGAGATGCTGACGATGGGTTTCTGCAGGTTGTGTTATTGGGAGGTGAGTGGAGACGCTGGGGATGGGTTTCTGCAGGTTGTGTTATTGGGAGGTGAGTGAAGATGCTGAGGATGGGTTTCTGCAGGTTGTGTTATTGGGAGGTGAGTGGAGATGCTGAGGATGGGTTTCTGCAGGTTGTGTTGTTGGGAGGTGAGTGGAGATGCTGACGATGGGTTTCTGCAGGTTGCGTTATTGGAAGGTGAGTGGAGATGCTGAGGATGGGTTTCTGCAGGTTGTGTTATTGGAAGGTGAGTGGAGATGCTGAGCATGGGTTTCTGCTGGTTGTGTTATTGGGAGGTGAGTGGAGATGCTGAGGATGGGTTTCTGCAGGTTGTGTTATTGGGAGGTGAGTGGAGATGCTGAGGACGAGTTTCTGCAGGTTGTGTTATTGGAAGATTTGTGAAGATGCTGAGAATGGGTTTCTGCAGGTTGCGTTATTGGAAGGTGAGTGGAGATGCTGAGGATGGGTTTCTGCAGGTTGTGTTATTGGAAGGTGCGTGGAGATGCAGAGGATGGGTTTCGGCAGGATCTGTTATAGGGAGGTGAGTGGAGATGCTTAGGATGGGTTTCTGCAGGTGGTGTTATTGGGAGGTGAGTGGAGATGCTGAAGACGGGTTTCAGCAGGTTTTGTTATTGGAAGGTGAGTGAAGATGCTGACGATGGGTTTCTGCAGGTTGTGTTATTGGAAGGTGAGTGGAGATGCTGAGGATGGGTTTCTGCAGGTTGTGTTGTTGGGAGGTGAGTGGAGATGCTGACGATGGGTTTCTGCAGGTTGCGTTATTGGAAGGTGAGTGGAGATGCTGAGGATGGGTTTCTGCAGGTTGTGTTATTGGAAGGTGAGTGGAGATGCTGAGCATGGGTTTCTGCTGGTTGTGTTATTGGGAGGTGAGTGGAGATGCTGAGGACGAGTTTCTGCAGGTTGTGTTATTGGAAGATTTGTGAAGATGCTGAGAATGGGTTTCTGCAGGTTGTGTTATTGGGAGATGAGTGGAAATGCTGAGAATTGGTTTCTGCAGGTTGTGTTATTGGGAGGTGAGTGAAGATGCTGATAATGGGTTTCTGCAGGTTGTGTTATTGGGAGGTGAGTTGGAGATGCTGAGGATGGGTTTCTGCAGGTTGTGTTATTGGGAGGTGGGTGAAAATGCTGAGGATGGGTTTCTGCAGATTGTGTTATTGGTAGCTGAGTGGAGATGATGAGGATGGGTTTCTGCAGGCTGTGTTATTGGGAGGTGAGTGGAGAAGCTGAGGATGGGTTTCTGCAGGTTGTGTTATTGGGAGGCGAGTGGAGATGCTGAGGATGGGTTTCTGCAGGTTATGTTATTGGAAGGTGAGTGAAGATGCTGAGGATGGGTTTCTGCTATTTTGTTATTGGGAGGTGAGTGGAGATGCTGAGGATGGCTTTCTGCAGGTTGTGTTATTCGGAGGTGAGTGGAGATGCTGAGGATGGGTTTCTGCAGGTTGTTATTCGGAGGTGAGTGAAGATGCTGAGGATGGGGTTCTGCAGGTTATGTTATTGGAAGGTGAGTGGAGATGCTGAGGATTGGTTTCTGCAGGTTGTGTTATTGGAAGGTGAGTGTCGATGCTGAGGATGGGTTTCTGCAGGTTGTGTCATTGGAAGGTCAGTAGAGATGCTGAGAATGGGGTTCTGCTGGTTGTGTAATTGGGAGATGAGTGGAGATGCTGACGATGGGTTTCTGCAGGTGTGTTATTGGGAGATGAGTGACGATTCTAAGGATGTGTTTCTGCAGGTTGTGTTATTGGGAGGTGAGTGAAGATGCTGAGGATGCGTTTCTGCAGGTTGCGTTCTTGGGAGGTGAGGGAAGATGCTGAGGATGGATTTCTGTAGGTTGTGTTATTGGAATGTGAGTGAAGATGCTGAGAATGGGTTCCTGCACGTTGTGTTATTGGGAGGTTAGTGAAGTTGCTGAGGATGGGTTTCTGCAGGTTGTGTTATTGGGAGGTGAGTGGAGATGTTGAGGATGGGTTTCTGCAGGTTGTGTTATTGGGAGGTGAGTGGAGATGCTGAGGATGGTTTTCTGCAGGTTGTGTTATTGGAAGGTGAGTGGAGAGGCCGAGAATGGGTTTCTGCAGGTTGTGTTATTAGGAGGTGAGTGGAGATGCTGAGGATGGGTTTCTGCAGGTTGTGTTATTGGGAGGTGAGGGGAGATGCTGACGATGGGTTTCTGCAGGTTGCGTTATTGGAAGGTGAGTGGACATGCTGAGGATGGGTTTCTGCAGGTTGTGTTATTGGAAGGTGAGTGGAGATGCTGATGATGGGTTTCGGCTGGATCTGTTATTGGGAGGTGAGTGGAGATGCTGAGGACGGGTTTCTGCAGGTTGTGTTATTGGAAGATTTGTGAAGATGCTGAGAATGGGTTTCTGCAGGTTGTGTTATTTGGAGGTGAGTGGAGATGCTGAAAATGGGTTTCTGCAGGTTGTGTTATTGGGAGGGGAGTGGAGATGCTGAGAATGGGTTCCTGCAGGTTGTGTTATTGGGAGGTGAGTGGAGATGCTGAGGATGGTTTTCTGCAGGTTGTGTTATTGGGAGGTGAGTGGAGATGTTGAGGATGGGTTTCTGCTGCAGGTTGTGTTATTGGGAGGTGAGTGGAGATGCTGAGGATGGTTTTCTGCAGGTTGTGTTATTGGAAGGTGAGTGGAGATGCCGAGGATGGCTTTCTGCAGGTTGTGTTATTGGGAGGTGAGTGGAGATGCTGACGATGGGTTTCTGCAGGTTGTGTTATTGGAAGGTGAGTGGAGATGCTGAGGGTGGGTTTCTACAGGTTGCGTTATTGGAAGGTGAGTGGAGATGCTGAGGATGGGTTTCTGCAGGTTGTGTTATTGGAAGGTGCGTGGAGATGCTGAGGATGGGTTTCGGCAGGATCAGTTATTGGGAGGTGAGTGGAGATGCTGAGGATGGGTTTCTGCAGCTTGTGTTATTGGGAGGTGAGTGGAGATGCTGAAGACGGGTTTCAGCAGGTTGTGTTATTGGAAGGTGAGTGAAGATGCTGAGGATGGGTTTCTGCAGGTTGTGTTATTGGGAGGTGATTGGAGATGCTGAGGATGGGTTTCTGCAGGTTGTGTTATTGGGAGGTGAGTGGAGATGCTGACGATGGGTTTCTGCAGGTTGCGTTATTGGAAGGTGAGTGGAGGTGCTGAGGATGGGTTTCTGCAGGTTGTGTTATTGGAAGGTGAGTGGAGATGCTGATGATGGGTTTCGGCTGGATCTGTTATTGGGAGGTGAGTGGAGATGCTGAGGACGAGTTTCTGCAGGCTGTGTTATTGGAAGATTTGTGAGATGCTGAGGATGGGTTTCTGCAGGTTGTGTTATTGGGAGATGAGTGGAAATGCTGAGAATTGGTTTCTGCAGATTGTGTTATTGGGAGGTGAGTGAAGATGCTGAGAATGGGTTTCTGCAGGTTGTGTTATTGGTAGGTTAGTGAAGATTCTGAGGGTGGGTTATGCAGGTTGTGTTATTGGGGGCGAGTGGAGATGTTGAGGATGGGTTTCTGCAGGTTGTGTTATTGGAAGGTGAGTGAAGATGCTGAGGATGGGTTTCTGCAGTTTTGTTATTGGGAGGTGAGTGGAGATGCTGACGATGGTTTTCTGCAGGTTGTGTTATTCGGAGGTGAGTGACGATGCTGAGGATGGGTTTCTGCAGGTTATGTTATTGGAAGGTGAGTGGAGATGCTGAGGATGGGTTTCTGCAGGTTGTGTAATTGGGAGATGAGTGGAAATGCTGAGGATGGGATTCTGCAGGTTGTGTTATTGGGAGATGCGTGACGATTCTGAGGATGCGTTTCTGCAGGTTGTGTTCTTGGGAGGTGAGGGAAGATGTTGAGGATGGATTTCTGCTATTTTGTTATTGGGAGGTGAGTGGAGATGCTGAGGAAGGCTTTCTGCAGGTTGTGTTATTCGGAGCTGAGTGGAGATGCTGAGGATGGGTTTCTGCAGGTTGTTATTCGGAGGTGAGTGAAGATGCTGAGGATGGGGTTCTGCAGGTTATGTTATTGGAAGGTGAGTGGGGATGCTGAGGATGGGTTTCTGCAGGTTGTGTTATTGGAAGGTGAGTGTCGATGCTGAGGATGGGTTTCTGCAGGTTGTGTCATTGGAAGGTCAGTAGGGATGCTGAGAATGGGGTTCTGCTGGTTGTGTAATTGGGAGATGAGTGGAGATGCTGACGATGGGTTTCTGCAGGTGTGTTATTGGGAGATGAGTGACGATTCTAAGGATGTGTTTCTGCAGGTTGTGTTATTGGGAGGTGAGTGAAGATGCTGAGGATGCGTTTCTGCAGGTTGCGTTCTTGGGAGGTGAGGGAAGATGCTGAGGATGGATTTCTGTAGGTTGTGTTATTGGAATGTGAGTGAAGATGCTGAGAATGGGTTCCTGCACGTTGTGTTATTGGGAGGTTAGTGAAGTTGCTGAGGATGGGTTTCTGCAGGTTGTATTATTGGGAGGTGAGTGGAGATGTTGAGGATGGGTTTCTGCAGGTTGTGTTATTGGGAGGTGAGTGGGGATGCTGAGGATGGTTTTCTGCAGGTTGTGTTATTGGAAGGTGAGTGGAGAGGCCGAGAATGGGTTTCTGCAGGTTGTGTTATTAGGAGGTGAGTGGAGATGCTGAGGATGGGTTTCTGCAGGTTGTGTTATTGGGAGGTGAGGGGAGATGCTGACGATGGGTTTCTGCACGTTGCGTTATTGGAAGGTGAGTGGACATGCTGAGGATGGGTTTCTGCAGGTTGTGTTATTGGAAGGTGAGTGGAGATGCTGAGGATGGGTTTCGGCAGGATCTGTTATTGGGAGGTTAGTGGAGATGCTGAGGATGGGTTTCTGCAGGTTGTGTTATTGGGAGGTGAGTGGAGATGCTGAGGACGGGTTTCTGCAGGTTGTGTTATTGGAAGATTTGGGAAGATGCTGAGAATGGGTTTCTGCAGGTTGTGTTATTTGGAGGTGAGTGGAGATGCTGAAAATGGGTTTCTGCAGGTTGTGTTATTGGGAGGGGAGTGGAGATGCTGAGAATGGGTTCCTGCAGGTTGTGTTATTGGGAGGTGAGTGGAGATGCTGAGGATGGTTTTCTGCAGGTTGTGTTATTGGGAGGTGAGTGGAGATGTTGAGGATGGGTTTCTGCTGCAGGTTGTGTTATTGGGAGGTGAGTGGAGATGCTGAGGATGTGTTTCTGCAGGTTGTGTTATTGGAAGGTGAGTGGAGATGCCGAGGATGGCTTTCTGCAGGTTGTGTTATTGGGAGGTGAGTGGAGATGCTGACGATGGGTTTCTGCAGGTTGTGTTATTGGAAGGTGAGTGGAGATGCTGAGGGTGGGTTTCTACAGGTTGCGTTATTGGAAGGTGAGTGGAGATGCTGAGGATGGGTTTCTGCAGGTTGTGTTATTGGAAGGTGCGTGGAGATGCTGAGGATGGTTTTCGGCAGGATCAGTTATTGGGAGGTGAGTGGAGATGCTGAGGATGGGTTTCTGCAGCTTGTGTTATTGGGAGGTGAGTGGAGATGCTGAAGACGGGTTTCAGCAGGTTGTGTTATTGGAAGGTGAGTGAAGATGCTGAGGATGGGTTTCTGCAGGTTGTGTTATTGGGAGGTGATTGGAGATGCTGAGGATGGGTTTCTGCAGGTTGTGTTATTGGGAGGTGAGTGGAGGTGCTGACGATGGGTTTCTGCAGGTTGCGTTATTGGAAGGTGAGTGGAGATGCTGAGGATGGGTTTCTGCAGGTTGTGTTATTGGAAGGTGAGTGGAGATGCTGATGATGGGTTTCGGCTGGATCTGTTATTGGGAGGTGAGTGGAGATGCTGAGGATGGGTTTCTGCAGGTTGTGTTATTGGGAGGTGAGTGGAGATGCTGAGGACGAGTTTCTGCAGGCTGTGTTATTGGAAGATTTGTGAGATGCTGAGGATGGGTTTCTGCAGGTTGTGTTATTGGGAGATGAGTGGAAATGCTGAGAATTGGTTTCTGCAGATTGTGTTATTGGGAGGTGAGTGAAGATGCTGAGAATGGGTTTCTGCAGGTTGTGTTATTGGTAGGTTAGTGAAGATTCTGAGGGTGGGTTTCTGCAGTTTTGTTATTGGGAGGTGAGTGGAGATGCTGATGATGGTTTTCTGCAGGTTGTGTTATTCGGAGGTGAGTGACGATGCTGAGGATGGGTTTCTGCAGGTTATGTTATTGGAAGGTGAGTGGAGATGCTGAGGATGGGTTTGTGCAGGTTGTGTAATTGGGAGATGAGTGGAGATGCTGAGGATGGGATTCTGCAGGTTGTGTTATTGGGAGATGCGTGACGATTCTGAGGATGCGTTTCTGCAGGTTGTGTTCTTGGGAGGTGAGGGAAGATGTTGAGGATGGATTTCTGTAGGTTGTGTTATTGGAATGTGAGTGAAGGTGCTGAGAATGGGTTTCTGCAGGTTGTGTTATTGGGAGGTTAGTGAAGTTGCTGAGGATTGTCTTCTGCAGGTTGTGTTATTGGGAGGTGAGTGGAGATGTTGAGGATGGGTTTCTGCAGGTTGTGTTATTGGGAGGTGAGTGGAGATGCTGAGGATGGTTTTCTGCTGGTTGTGTTATTGGAAGGTGAGTGGAGATGCCGAGAATGGGTTTCTGCAGGTTGTGTTATTAGGAGGTGAGTGGAGATGCTGAGGATGGGTTTCTGCAGGTGTGTTATTGGGAGGTGAGGGGAGATGCTGACGTTGGGTTTCTGCAGGTTGTGTTATTGGAAGGTGAGTGGAGATGCTGAGAATGGGTTTCTGCAGGTTGTGTTAATGGAAGGTGAGTGGAGATGCTGAGGATGGGTTTCGGCAGGATCTGTTATTGGGAGGTGAGTGGAGATGCTGAGGATGGGTTTCTGCAGGTTGTGTTATTGGGAGGTGAGTGAAGATGGTGAGGACGGGTTTCTGCAGGTTGTGTTATTGGAAGATTTGTGAAGATGCTGAGGATGGGTTTCTGCAGGTTGTGTTATTGGGAGATGAGTGGAAATGCTGAGAATGGGTTTCTGCAGGTTGTGTTACTGGGAGGTGAGTGGAGATGCTCAGGATGGGTTTATGCAGATTGTGTTATTGGGAGGTGGGTGAAGATGCTGAGGATGGGTTTCTGCAGATTGTGTTATTGGGAGGTGAGTGAAGATGCTGAGGATGGGTTTATGCAGATTGTGTTATTGGAAGGTGAGTGGAGATGCTGAGGATGGGTTTCTGCAGGTTGTGTTATTGTGAGGTGAGTGGAGATGCTGAGGATGGGTTTCTGCAGGTTGTGTTATTGGAAGGTTAGTGGAGATGCTCAGGTTGGGTTTCGGCAGATTGTGTTACTGGAAGGTTAGGGAAGATGCTGAGGATGGGTTTATGCAGATTGTGTTATTGGGAGGTGAGTGGAGATGCTGAGGATGGTTTTCTGCAGGTTGTGTTATTGGAAGGTGAGTGGAGATGCCGAGAATGGGTTTCTGCAGTTGGGTTATTAGGAGGTGAGTGGAGATGCTGAGGATGGGTTTCTGCAGGTGTGTTATTGGGAGGTGAGGGGAGATGCTGACGTTGGGTTTCAGCAGGTTGTGTTAATGGAAGGTGAGTGGAGATGCTGAGGATGGGTTTCGGCAGGATCTGTTATTGGGAGGTGAGTGGAGATGCTGAGGATGGGTTTCTGCAGGTTGTGTTATTGGGAGGTGAGTGGAGATGCTGAGGACGGGTTTCTGCAGGTTGTGTTATTGGAAGATTTGTGAAGATGCTGAGGATGGGTTTCTGCAGGTTGTGTTATTGGGAGATGAGTGGAAATGCTGAGGATGGGTTTCTGCAGGTTTTGTTATTGGGAGGTTAGTGGAGATGCTGAGGATGGGTTTCTGCAGGTTGTGTTATTGGGAGGTGAGTGGAGATGCTGAGGATGGGGTTCTGCAGGTTGTGTTATTGGGAGGTGAGTGGAGATGCTGAGGATGGGTTTCTGCAGATTGTGTTATTGGGAGGTGAGTGAAGATGCTGAGGATGGGTTTATGCAGATTGTGTTATTGGAAGGTGAGTGGAGATGCTGAGGATGGGTTTCTGCAGGTTGTGTTATTGTGAGGTGAGTGGAGATGCTGAGGATGGGTTTATGCAGATTGTGTTATTGGAAGGTTAGTGGAGATGCTGAGGTTGGGTTTCTGCAGATTGTGTTCTTGGGGGGTGAGTGGAGACGCTGAGGAAGGGTTTCTGCAGTTTGTGTTATTGGGATATTAGTGAAGATGCTGAGGATGGGTTTCTGCAGGTTGTGTTATTGGAAGGTTAGGGAAGATGCTGAGGATGGTTTTCTGCAGATTTTGTGATTGGTAGGATAGTGAAGATTCAGAGGGTGGGTTCTGCAGGTTGTGTTATTGGGAGGCGAGTGGAGATGCTGAGGATGGGTTTCTGCAGGTTGTGTTATTGGAAGGTAAGTGGAGATGCTGAGGATGGGTTTCTGCAGGTTGCGTTATTGGGAGGTGAGTGGAGATGCTGAGGATGGGTTTCTGCAGGTTGTGTGATTGGGAGGTGAGTGGAGATGCTGAGGATGGGTTTCTGCAGGTTGTGTTATTGGGAGGTCAGGGGAGATTCTGAGCATGGGTTTCTGCACGTTGTGTTATTGGAAGGTGAGTGGAGATGCTGAGGATGGGTTTCTGCAGGTTGTGTTATTGGGAGATGAGTGACGATTCTGAGGATGTGTTTCTGCAGGTTGTGTTATTGGGAGGTGAGTGAAGATGCTGAGGATGCGTTTCTGCAGGTTGTGTTCTTGGGAGGTGAGGGAAGATGCTGAGGATGGATTTCTGTAGGTTGTGTTATTGGAATGTGAGTCAAGATGCTGAGAATGGGTTCCTGCACGTTGTGTTATTGGGAGGTTAGTGACGTTGCTGAGGATTGTCTTCTGCAGGTTGTGTTATTGGGAGGTGAGTGGAGATGTTGAGGATGGGTTTCTGCAGGTTGTGTTATTGGGAGGTGAGTGGAGATGCTGAGGATGGTTTTCTGCAGGTTGTGTTATTGGAAGGTGAGTGGAGATGCCGAGAATGGGTTTCTGCAGGTTGTGTTATTAGGAGGTGAGTGGAGATGCTGAGGATGGGTTTCTGCAGGTTGTGTTATTGGGAGGTGAGTGGAGATGCTGAGGATGGGTTTCAGCAGGTTGTGTTATTGAGAGGTGAGTGGAGATGCTGAGGATGGGTTTCTGCAGGTTGTGTTATTGGGAGGTGAGTGAAGATGCTGAGGATGGGTTTCTGCAGGTTGTGTTATTGGGAGGTGAGTGGAGATGCTGACGATGGGTTTGTGCAGGTTGTGTTATTGGAAGGTGAGTGGAGATGCTGAGGATGGGTTTCTGCAGGTTGTGTTATTGGAAGGTGAGTGAAGATGCTGAGGATGGGTTTCTGCAGGTTGTGTTATTGGGAGGTCAGTGGAGATTCTGAGAATGGGTTTCTGCCGGTTGTGTTATTGGGAGCTGAGTGGAGATGCTGGGGATGTGTTTCTGCAGGTTGTGTTATTCGAAGGTGAGTGAAGATGCTGCGGATGGGTTTCTGCAGGTTGTGTCATTGTAAGGTCAGTAGAGATGCTGAGAATGGGGTTCTGCAGGTTGTGTAATTGGGAGATGACTGG
This sequence comes from Scyliorhinus torazame, assembly GCF_047496885.1. NCBI lineage: Eukaryota > Metazoa > Chordata > Chondrichthyes > Carcharhiniformes > Scyliorhinidae > Scyliorhinus > Scyliorhinus torazame. The sequence continues at coordinate 91,853 of NW_027307891.1, read as the reverse complement.
AGGAGCTGAGGATGGGTTTCTGCAGGTTGTGTTATTGGGAGATGAGTGACGATTCAGAGGATGAGTTTCTGCAGGTTGTGTTCTTGGGAGGTGAGGGAAGATGCGGAGAATGGGTTTCTGCAGGTTGTGTCATTGTAAGGTCAGTAGAGATGCTGAGAATGGGGTTCTGCAGGTTGTGTAATTGGGAGATGAGTGGAGATGCAGAGGATGGGTTTCTGCAGATTGTGTTATTGGGAGGTGAGTGAAGATGCTGAGGATGCGTTTCTGCAGGTTGTGTTCTTGGGAGGTGAGGGAAGATGCTGAGGATGGGTTTCTGCAGGTTGTGTTATTGGGAGGTGAGTGAAGATGCTGAGAATGGGTTTCTGCAGGTTGTGCTATTGGGAGGTTAGTGAAGTTGCTGAGGATTGTCTTCTGCAGGTTGTGTTATTGGGAGGTGAGTGGAGATGTTGAGGATGGGTTTCTGCAGGATGTGTTATTGGGAGGTGAGTGGAGATGCTGAGGATGGTTTTCTGCAGGTTGTGTTATTGGAAGGTGAGTGGAGATGCCGAGAATGGGTTTCTGCAGGTTGTGTTATTAGGAGGTGAGTGGAGATGCTGAGGATGGGTTTCTGCAGGTGTGTTATTGGGAGGTGAGGGGAGATGCTGACGTTGGGTTTCTGCAGGTTGTGTTAATGGAAGGTGAGTGGAGATGCTGAGGATGGGTTTCGGCAGGATCTGTTATTGGAAGGTGAGTGGAGATGCTGGGGATGGGTTTCTGCAGGTTGTGTTATTGGAAGGTGAGTGTCGATGCTGAGGATGGGTTTCTGCAGGTTGTGTCATTGGAAGGTCAGTAGAGATGCTGAGGATGGGTTTCTGCAGGTTGTTATTCGGAGGTGAGTGAAGATGCTGAGGATGGGTTTCTGCAGGTTATGTTATTGGAAGGTGAGTGGAGATGCTGGGGATGGGTTTCTGCAGGTTGTGTTATTGGAAGGTGAGTGTCGATGCTGAGGATGGGTTTCTGCAGGTTGTGTCATTGGAAGGTCAGTAGAGATGCTGAGAATGGGGTTCTGCTGGTTGTGTAATTGGGAGATGAGTGGAGATGCTGACGATGGGTTTCTGCAGGTGTGTTATTGGGAGATGAGTGACGATTCTAAGGATGTGTTTCTGCAGGTTGTGTTATTGGGAGGTGAGTGAAGATGCTGAGGATGGGTTTCTGCAGGTTGTGTTATTGGGAGGTCAGTGGAGATTCTGAGAATGGGTTTCTGCCGGTTGTGTTATTGGGAGCTGAGTGGAGATGCTGGGGATGTGTTTCTGCAGGTTGTGTTATTCGAAGGTGAGTGAAGATGCTGCGGATGGGTTTCTGCAGGTTGTGTCATTGTAAGGTCAGTAGAGATGCTGAGAATGGGGTTCTGCAGGTTGTGTAATTGGGAGATGACTGGAGGAGCTGAGGATGGGTTTCTGCAGGTTGTGTTATTGGGAGATGAGTGACGATTCAGAGGATGAGTTTCTGCAGGTTGTGTTCTTGGGAGGTGAGGGAAGATGCGGAGAATGGGTTTCTGCAGGTTGTGTCATTGTAAGGTCAGTAGAGATGCTGAGAATGGGGTTCTGCAGGTTGTGTAATTGGGAGATGAGTGGAGATGCAGAGGATGGGTTTCTGCAGATTGTGTTATTGGGAGGTGAGTGAAGATGCTGAGGATGCGTTTCTGCAGGTTGTGTTCTTGGGAGGTGAGGGAAGATGCTGAGGATGGGTTTCTGCAGGTTGTGTTATTGGGAGGTGAGTGAAGATGCTGAGAATGGGTTTCTGCAGGTTGTGCTATTGGGAGGTTAGTGAAGTTGCTGAGGATGGGTTTCTGCAGGTTGTGTTATTGGGAGGTGAGTGGAGATGTTGAGGATGGGTTTCTGCAGGATGTGTTATTGGGAGGTGAGTGGAGATGTTGAGGATGGGTTTCTGCTGCAGGTTGTGTTATTGGGAGGTGAGTGGAGATGCTGAGGATGTGTTTCTGCAGGTTGTGTTATTGGAAGGTGAGTGGAGATGCCGAGGATGGCTTTCTGCAGGTTGTGTTATTGGGAGGTGAGTGGAGATGCTGACGATGGGTTTCTGCAGGTTGTGTTATTGGAAGGTGAGTGGAGATGCTGAGGGTGGGTTTCTACAGGTTGCGTTATTGGAAGGTGAGTGGAGATGCTGAGGATGGGTTTCTGCAGGTTGTGTTATTGGAAGGTGCGTGGAGATGCTGAGGATGGTTTTCGGCAGGATCAGTTATTGGGAGGTGAGTGGAGATGCTGAGGATGGGTTTCTGCAGCTTGTGTTATTGGGAGGTGAGTGGAGATGCTGAAGACGGGTTTCAGCAGGTTGTGTTATTGGAAGGTGAGTGAAGATGCTGAGGATGGGTTTCTGCAGGTTGTGTTATTGGGAGGTGATTGGAGATGCTGAGGATGGGTTTCTGCAGGTTGTGTTATTGGGAGGTGAGTGGAGGTGCTGACGATGGGTTTCTGCAGGTTGCGTTATTGGAAGGTGAGTGGAGATGCTGAGGATGGGTTTCTGCAGGTTGTGTTATTGGAAGGTGAGTGGAGATGCTGATGATGGGTTTCGGCTGGATCTGTTATTGGGAGGTGAGTGGAGATGCTGAGGATGGGTTTCTGCAGGTTGTGTTATTGGGAGGTGAGTGGAGATGCTGAGGACGAGTTTCTGCAGGCTGTGTTATTGGAAGATTTGTGAGATGCTGAGGATGGGTTTCTGCAGGTTGTGTTATTGGGAGATGAGTGGAAATGCTGAGAATTGGTTTCTGCAGATTGTGTTATTGGGAGGTGAGTGAAGATGCTGAGAATGGGTTTCTGCAGGTTGTGTTATTGGTAGGTTAGTGAAGATTCTGAGGGTGGGTTTCTGCAGTTTTGTTATTGGGAGGTGAGTGGAGATGCTGATGATGGTTTTCTGCAGGTTGTGTTATTCGGAGGTGAGTGACGATGCTGAGGATGGGTTTCTGCAGGTTATGTTATTGGAAGGTGAGTGGAGATGCTGAGGATGGGTTTGTGCAGGTTGTGTAATTGGGAGATGAGTGGAGATGCTGAGGATGGGATTCTGCAGGTTGTGTTATTGGGAGATGCGTGACGATTCTGAGGATGCGTTTCTGCAGGTTGTGTTCTTGGGAGGTGAGGGAAGATGTTGAGGATGGATTTCTGTAGGTTGTGTTATTGGAATGTGAGTGAAGGTGCTGAGAATGGGTTTCTGCAGGTTGTGTTATTGGGAGGTTAGTGAAGTTGCTGAGGATTGTCTTCTGCAGGTTGTGTTATTGGGAGGTGAGTGGAGATGTTGAGGATGGGTTTCTGCAGGTTGTGTTATTGGGAGGTGAGTGGAGATGCTGAGGATGGTTTTCTGCTGGTTGTGTTATTGGAAGGTGAGTGGAGATGCCGAGAATGGGTTTCTGCAGGTTGTGTTATTAGGAGGTGAGTGGAGATGCTGAGGATGGGTTTCTGCAGGTGTGTTATTGGGAGGTGAGGGGAGATGCTGACGTTGGGTTTCTGCAGGTTGTGTTATTGGAAGGTGAGTGGAGATGCTGAGAATGGGTTTCTGCAGGTTGTGTTAATGGAAGGTGAGTGGAGATGCTGAGGATGGGTTTCGGCAGGATCTGTTATTGGGAGGTGAGTGGAGATGCTGAGGATGGGTTTCTGCAGGTTGTGTTATTGGGAGGTGAGTGAAGATGGTGAGGACGGGTTTCTGCAGGTTGTGTTATTGGAAGATTTGTGAAGATGCTGAGGATGGGTTTCTGCAGGTTGTGTTATTGGGAGATGAGTGGAAATGCTGAGAATGGGTTTCTGCAGGTTGTGTTACTGGGAGGTGAGTGGAGATGCTCAGGATGGGTTTATGCAGATTGTGTTATTGGGAGGTGGGTGAAGATGCTGAGGATGGGTTTCTGCAGATTGTGTTATTGGGAGGTGAGTGAAGATGCTGAGGATGGGTTTATGCAGATTGTGTTATTGGAAGGTGAGTGGAGATGCTGAGGATGGGTTTCTGCAGGTTGTGTTATTGTGAGGTGAGTGGAGATGCTGAGGATGGGTTTCTGCAGGTTGTGTTATTGGAAGGTTAGTGGAGATGCTCAGGTTGGGTTTCGGCAGATTGTGTTACTGGAAGGTTAGGGAAGATGCTGAGGATGGGTTTATGCAGATTGTGTTATTGGGAGGTGAGTGGAGATGCTGAGGATGGTTTTCTGCAGGTTGTGTTATTGGAAGGTGAGTGGAGATGCCGAGAATGGGTTTCTGCAGTTGGGTTATTAGGAGGTGAGTGGAGATGCTGAGGATGGGTTTCTGCAGGTGTGTTATTGGGAGGTGAGGGGAGATGCTGACGTTGGGTTTCAGCAGGTTGTGTTAATGGAAGGTGAGTGGAGATGCTGAGGATGGGTTTCGGCAGGATCTGTTATTGGGAGGTGAGTGGAGATGCTGAGGATGGGTTTCTGCAGGTTGTGTTATTGGGAGGTGAGTGGAGATGCTGAGGACGGGTTTCTGCAGGTTGTGTTATTGGAAGATTTGTGAAGATGCTGAGGATGGGTTTCTGCAGGTTGTGTTATTGGGAGATGAGTGGAAATGCTGAGGATGGGTTTCTGCAGGTTTTGTTATTGGGAGGTTAGTGGAGATGCTGAGGATGGGTTTCTGCAGGTTGTGTTATTGGGAGGTGAGTGGAGATGCTGAGGATGGGGTTCTGCAGGTTGTGTTATTGGGAGGTGAGTGGAGATGCTGAGGATGGGTTTCTGCAGATTGTGTTATTGGGAGGTGAGTGAAGATGCTGAGGATGGGTTTATGCAGATTGTGTTATTGGAAGGTGAGTGGAGATGCTGAGGATGGGTTTCTGCAGGTTGTGTTATTGTGAGGTGAGTGGAGATGCTGAGGATGGGTTTATGCAGATTGTGTTATTGGAAGGTTAGTGGAGATGCTGAGGTTGGGTTTCTGCAGATTGTGTTCTTGGGGGGTGAGTGGAGACGCTGAGGAAGGGTTTCTGCAGTTTGTGTTATTGGGATATTAGTGAAGATGCTGAGGATGGGTTTCTGCAGGTTGTGTTATTGGAAGGTTAGGGAAGATGCTGAGGATGGTTTTCTGCAGATTTTGTGATTGGTAGGATAGTGAAGATTCAGAGGGTGGGTTCTGCAGGTTGTGTTATTGGGAGGCGAGTGGAGATGCTGAGGATGGGTTTCTGCAGGTTGTGTTATTGGAAGGTAAGTGGAGATGCTGAGGATGGGTTTCTGCAGGTTGCGTTATTGGGAGGTGAGTGGAGATGCTGAGGATGGGTTTCTGCAGGTTGTGTGATTGGGAGGTGAGTGGAGATGCTGAGGATGGGTTTCTGCAGGTTGTGTTATTGGGAGGTCAGGGGAGATTCTGAGCATGGGTTTCTGCACGTTGTGTTATTGGAAGGTGAGTGGAGATGCTGAGGATGGGTTTCTGCAGGTTGTGTTATTGGGAGATGAGTGACGATTCTGAGGATGTGTTTCTGCAGGTTGTGTTATTGGGAGGTGAGTGAAGATGCTGAGGATGCGTTTCTGCAGGTTGTGTTCTTGGGAGGTGAGGGAAGATGCTGAGGATGGATTTCTGTAGGTTGTGTTATTGGAATGTGAGTCAAGATGCTGAGAATGGGTTCCTGCACGTTGTGTTATTGGGAGGTTAGTGACGTTGCTGAGGATTGTCTTCTGCAGGTTGTGTTATTGGGAGGTGAGTGGAGATGTTGAGGATGGGTTTCTGCAGGTTGTGTTATTGGGAGGTGAGTGGAGATGCTGAGGATGGTTTTCTGCAGGTTGTGTTATTGGAAGGTGAGTGGAGATGCCGAGAATGGGTTTCTGCAGGTTGTGTTATTAGGAGGTGAGTGGAGATGCTGAGGATGGGTTTCTGCAGGTTGTGTTATTGGGAGGTGAGTGGAGATGCTGAGGATGGGTTTCAGCAGGTTGTGTTATTGAGAGGTGAGTGGAGATGCTGAGGATGGGTTTCTGCAGGTTGTGTTATTGGGAGGTGAGTGAAGATGCTGAGGATGGGTTTCTGCAGGTTGTGTTATTGGGAGGTGAGTGGAGATGCTGACGATGGGTTTGTGCAGGTTGTGTTATTGGAAGGTGAGTGGAGATGCTGAGGATGGGTTTCTGCAGGTTGTGTTATTGGAAGGTGAGTGAAGATGCTGAGGATGGGTTTCTGCAGGTTGTGTTATTGGGAGGTCAGTGGAGATTCTGAGAATGGGTTTCTGCCGGTTGTGTTATTGGGAGCTGAGTGGAGATGCTGGGGATGTGTTTCTGCAGGTTGTGTTATTCGAAGGTGAGTGAAGATGCTGCGGATGGGTTTCTGCAGGTTGTGTCATTGTAAGGTCAGTAGAGATGCTGAGAATGGGGTTCTGCAGGTTGTGTAATTGGGAGATGACTGGAGGAGCTGAGGATGGGTTTCTGCAGGTTGTGTTATTGGGAGATGAGTGACGATTCAGAGGATGAGTTTCTGCAGGTTGTGTTCTTGGGAGGTGAGGGAAGATGCGGAGAATGGGTTTCTGCAGGTTGTGTCATTGTAAGGTCAGTAGAGATGCTGAGAATGGGGTTCTGCAGGTTGTGTAATTGGGAGATGAGTGGAGATGCAGAGGATGGGTTTCTGCAGATTGTGTTATTGGGAGGTGAGTGAAGATGCTGAGGATGCGTTTCTGCAGGTTGTGTTCTTGGGAGGTGAGGGAAGATGCTGAGGATGGGTTTCTGCAGGTTGTGTTATTGGGAGGTGAGTGAAGATGCTGAGAATGGGTTTCTGCAGGTTGTGCTATTGGGAGGTTAGTGAAGTTGCTGAGGATTGTCTTCTGCAGGTTGTGTTATTGGGAGGTGAGTGGAGATGTTGAGGATGGGTTTCTGCAGGATGTGTTATTGGGAGGTGAGTGGAGATGCTGAGGATGGTTTTCTGCAGGTTGTGTTATTGGAAGGTGAGTGGAGATGCCGAGAATGGGTTTCTGCAGGTTGTGTTGTTAGGAGGTGAGTGGAGATGCTGAGGATGGGTTTCTGCAGGTGTGTTATTGGGAGGTGAGGGGAGATGCTGACGTTGGGTTTCTGCAGGTTGTGTTAATGGAAGGTGAGTGGAGATGCTGAGGATGGGTTTCGGCAGGATCTGTTATTGGAAGGTGAGTGGAGATGCTGGGGATGGGTTTCTGCAGGTTGTGTTATTGGAAGGTGAGTGTCGATGCTGAGGATGGGTTTCTGCAGGTTGTGTCATTGGAAGGTCAGTAGAGATGCTGAGGATGGGTTTCTGCAGGTTGTTATTCGGAGGTGAGTGAAGATGCTGAGGATGGGTTTCTGCAGGTTATGTTATTGGAAGGTGAGTGGAGATGCTGGGGATGGGTTTCTGCAGGTTGTGTTATTGGAAGGTGAGTGTCGATGCTGAGGATGGGTTTCTGCAGGTTGTGTCATTGGAAGGTCAGTAGAGATGCTGAGAATGGGGTTCTGCTGGTTGTGTAATTGGGAGATGAGTGGAGATGCTGACGATGGGTTTCTGCAGGTGTGTTATTGGGAGATGAGTGACGATTCTAAGGATGTGTTTCTGCAGGTTGTGTTATTGGGAGGTGAGTGAAGATGCTGAGGATGGGTTTCTGCAGGTTGTGTTATTGGGAGGTCAGTGGAGATTCTGAGAATGGGTTTCTGCCGGTTGTGTTATTGGGAGCTGAGTGGAGATGCTGGGGATGTGTTTCTGCAGGTTGTGTTATTCGAAGGTGAGTGAAGATGCTGCGGATGGGTTTCTGCAGGTTGTGTCATTGTAAGGTCAGTAGAGATGCTGAGAATGGGGTTCTGCAGGTTGTGTAATTGGGAGATGACTGGAGGAGCTGAGGATGGGTTTCTGCAGGTTGTGTTATTGGGAGATGAGTGACGATTCAGAGGATGAGTTTCTGCAGGTTGTGTTCTTGGGAGGTGAGGGAAGATGCGGAGAATGGGTTTCTGCAGGTTGTGTCATTGTAAGGTCAGTAGAGATGCTGAGAATGGGGTTCTGCAGGTTGTGTAATTGGGAGATGAGTGGAGATGCAGAGGATGGGTTTCTGCAGATTGTGTTATTGGGAGGTGAGTGAAGATGCTGAGGATGCGTTTCTGCAGGTTGTGTTCTTGGGAGGTGAGGGAAGATGCTGAGGATGGGTTTCTGCAGGTTGTGTTATTGGGAGGTGAGTGAAGATGCTGAGAATGGGTTTCTGCAGGTTGTGCTATTGGGAGGTTAGTGAAGTTGCTGAGGATGGGTTTCTGCAGGTTGTGTTATTGGGAGGTGAGTGGAGATGTTGAGGATGGGTTTCTGCAGGATGTGTTATTGGGAGGTGAGTGGAGATGCTGAGGATGGTTTTCTGCAGGTTGTGTTATTGGAAGGTGAGTGGAGATGCCGAGAATGGGTTTCTGCAGGTTGTGTTATTAGGAGGTGAGTGGAGATGCTGAGGATGGGTTTCTGCAGGTGTGTTATTGGGAGGTGAGGGGAGATGCTGACGTTGGGTTTCTGCAGGTTGTGTTAATGGAAGGTGAGTGGAGATGCTGAGGATGGGTTTCGGCAGGATCTGTTATTGGAAGGTGAGTGGAGATGCTGAGGATGGGTTTCTGCAGGTTGTTATTCGGAGGTGAGTGAAGATGCTGAGGATGGGTTTCTGCAGGTTATGTTATTGGAAGGTGAGTGGAGATGCTGGGGATGGGTTTCTGCAGGTTGTGTTATTGGAAGGTGAGTGTCGATGCTGAGGATGGGTTTCTGCAGGTTGTGTCATTGGAAGGTCAGTAGAGATGCTGAGAATGGGGTTCTGCTGGTTGTGTAATTGGGAGATGAGTGGAGATGCTGACGATGGGTTTCTGCAGGTGTGTTATTGGGAGATGAGTGACGATTCTAAGGATGTGTTTCTGCAGGTTGTGTTATTGGGAGGTGAGTGAAGATGCTGAGGATGCGTTTCTGCAGGTTGCGTTCTTGGGAGGTGAGGGAAGATGCTGAGGATGGATTTCTGTAGGTTGTGTTATTGGAATGTGAGTGAAGATGCTGAGAATGGGTTCCTGCACGTTGTGTTATTGGGAGGTTAGTGAAGTTGCTGAGGATGGGTTTCTGCAGGTTGTGTTATTGGGAGGTGAGTGGAGATGTTGAGGATGGGTTTCTGCAGGTTGTGTTATTGGGAGGTGAGTGGAGATGCTGAGGATGGTTTTCTGCAGGTTGTGTTATTGGAAGGTGAGTGGAGAGGCCGAGAATGGGTTTCTGCAGGTTGTGTTATTAGGAGGTGAGTGGAGATGCTGAGGATGGGTTTCTGCAGGTTGTGTTATTGGGAGGTGAGGGGAGATGCTGACGATGGGTTTCTGCAGGTTGCGTTATTGGAAGGTGAGTGGACATGCTGAGGATGGGTTTCTGCAGGTTGTGTTATTGGAAGGTGAGTGGAGATGCTGAGGATGGGTTTCGGCAGGATATGTTATTGGGAGGTTAGTGGAGATGCTGAGGATGGGTTTCTGCAGGTTGTGTTATTGGGAGGTGAGTGGAGATGCTGAGGACGGGTTTCTGCAGGTTGTGTTATTGGAAGGTTTGTGAAGATGCTGAGAATGGGTTTCTGCAGGTTGTGTTATTTGGAGGTGAGTGGAGATGCTGAAAATGGGTTTCTGCAGGTTGTGTTATTGGGAGGGGAGTGGAGATGCTGAGAATGGGTTCCTGCAGGTTGTGTTATTGGGAGGTGAGTGGAGATGCTGAGGATGGTTTTCTGCAGGTTGTGTTATTGGGAGGTGAGTGGAGATGTTGAGGATGGGTTTCTGCTGCAGGTTGTGTTATTGGGAGGTGAGTGGAGATGCAGAGGATGGTTTTCTGCAGGTTGTGTTATTGGAAGGTGAGTGGAGATGCCGAGGATGGCTTTCTGCAGGTTGTGTTATTGGGAGGTGAGTGGAGATGCTGACGATGGGTTTCTGCAGGTTGTGTTATTGGAAGGTGAGTGGAGATGCTGAGGGTGGGTTTCTACAGGTTGCGTTATTGGAAGGTGAGTGGAGATGCTGAGGATGGGTTTCTGCAGGTTGTGTTATTGGAAGGTGCGTGGAGATGCTGAGGATGGGTTTCGGCAGGATCAGTTATTGGGAGGTGAGTGGAGATGCTGAGGATGGGTTTCTGCAGCTTGTGTTATTGGGAGGTGAGTGGAGATGCTGAAGACGGGTTTCAGCAGGTTGTGTTATTGGAAGGTGAGTGAAGATGCTGAGGATGGGTTTCTGCAGATTGTGTTATTGGGAGGTGATTGGAGATGCTGAGGATGGGTTTCTGCAGGTTGTGTTATTGGGAGGTGAGTGGAGATGCTGACGATGGGTTTCTGCAGGTTGCGTTATTGGACGGTGAGTGGAGATGCTGATGATGGGTTTCGGCTGGATCTGTTATTGGGAGGTGAGTGGAGATGCTGAGGATGGGTTTCGGCTGGATCTGTTATTGGGAGGTGAGGGAAGATGCTGAGGATGGATTTCTGTAGGTTGTGTTATTGGAATGTGAGTCAAGATGCTGAGAATGGGTTCCTGCACGTTGTGTTATTGGGAGGTTAGTGAAGTTGCTGAGGATTGTCTTCTGCAGGTTGTGTTATTGGGAGGTGAGTGGAGATGTTGAGGATAGGTTTATGCAGGTTGTGTTATTGGGAGGTGAGTGGAGATGCTGAGGATGGTTTTCTGCAGGTTGTGTTATTGGAAGGTGAGTGGAGATGCCGAGAATGGGTTTCTGCAGGTTGTGTTATTAGGAGGTGAGTGGAGATGCTGAGGATGGGTTTCTGCAGGTTGTGTTATTGGGGGGTGAGTGGAGATGCTGAGGATGGGTTTCTGCAGGTTGTGTTATTGGGAGGTGAGTGGAGATGCTGAGGATGGGTTTCTGCAGGTTGTGTTATTGGGAGGTGAGTGAAGATGCTGAGGATGGGTTTCTGCAGGTTGTGTTATTGGGAGGTGAGTGGAGATGCTGACGATGGGTTTCTGCAGGTTGTGTTATTGGGAGGTGCGTGGAGATGCTGAGGACGGGTTTCTGCAGGTTGTGTTATTGGAAGATTTGAGAAGATGCTGAGGATGGGTTTCTGCAGGTTGTGTTATTGGGAGATGAGTGGAAATGCTGAGGATGGGTTTCTGCAGGTTGTGTTATTGGGAGGTGAGTGAAGATGCTGAGAATGGGTTTCTGCAGGTTGTGTTATTGGGAGGTGAGTGGAGATGCTGAGGATGGTTTTCTGCAGTTGTGTTATTGGGAGGTGAGTGGAGATGCTGAGGATGGGTTTCTGCAGGTTGTGTTATTGGAAGGTTAGGGAAGATGCTGAGGATGGTATTCTGCAGATTGTGTTATTGGAAGGTGAGTGAAGATGCTGCGGATGGGTTTCTGCAGGTTGTGTCATTGTAAGGTCAGTAGAGATGCTGAGAATGGGGTTCTGCAGGTTGTGTAATTGGGAGATGACTGGAGGAGCTGAGGATGGGTTTCTGCAGGTTGTGTTATTGGGAGATGAGTGACGATTCAGAGGATGGGTTTCTGCAGGTTGTGTTATTGGGGGGTGAGTGGAGATGCTGAGGATGGGTTTCTGCAGGTTGTGTTATTGGGAGGTGAGTGGAGATGCTGAGGATGGGTTTCTGCAGGTTGTGTTATTGGGAGGTGAGTGAAGATGCTGAGGATGGGTTTCTGCAGGTTGTGTTATTGGGAGGTGAGTGGAGATGCTGACGATGGGTTTCTGCAGGTTGTGTTATTGGGAGGTGCGTGGAGATGCTGAGGACGGGTTTCTGCAGGTTGTGTTATTGGAAGATTTGAGAAGATGCTGAGGATGGGTTTCTGCAGGTTGTGTTATTGGGAGATGAGTGGAAATGCTGAGGATGGGTTTCTGCAGGTTGTGTTATTGGGAGGTGAGTGAAGATGCTGAGAATGGGTTTCTGCAGGTTGTGTTATTGGGAGGTGAGTGGAGATGCTGAGGATGGTTTTCTGCAGTTGTGTTATTGGGAGGTGAGTGGAGATGCTGAGGATGGGTTTCTGCAGGTTGTGTTATTGGAAGGTTAGGGAAGATGCTGAGGATGGTATTCTGCAGATTGTGTTATTGGAAGGTGAGTGAAGATGCTGCGGATGGGTTTCTGCAGGTTGTGTCATTGTAAGGTCAGTAGAGATGCTGAGAATGGGGTTCTGCAGGTTGTGTAATTGGGAGATGACTGGAGGAGCTGAGGATGGGTTTCTGCAGGTTGTGTTATTGGGAGATGAGTGACGATTCAGAGGATGAGTTTCTGCAGGTTGTTTTCTTGGGAGGTGAGGGAAGATGCTGAGAATGGGTTTCTGCAGGTTGTGTCATTGTAAGGTCAGTAGAGATGCTGAGAATGGGGTTCTGCAGGTTGTGTAATTGGGAGATGAGTGGAGATGCAGAGGATGGGTTTCTGCAGATTGTGTTATTGGGAGGTGAGTGAAGATGCTGAGGATGCGTTTCTGCAGGTTGTGTTATTGGAATGTGAGTGAAGATGCTGAGAATGGTTTCCTGCACGTTGTGTTATTGGGAGGTCAGTGAAGTTGCTGAGGATTGTTTTCTGCAGGTTGTGTTATTGGGAGGTGAGTGGAGATGTTGAGGATGGGTTTCTGCAGGTTGTGTTATTGGAAGGTGAGTAGAGATGCTGAGGATGGGTTTCTGCAGGTTGTGTTATTGGGAGGTCAGTGAAGATGCTGAGAGTGGGTTTCTGCAGATTGTGTTATTGAGAGGTGAGGGGAGATGCTGAGGATGGGTTTCTGCAGGTTGTGTTATTGGAAGGTGAGTGGAGATGCTGAGGATGGGTTTCGGCAGGATGTGTTATTGGGAAGTGAGTGGAGATGCTGAGGATGGGTTTCTGCAGGTTGTGTTATTGGGAGGTGCGTGGAGATGCTGAGGACGGGTTTCTGCAGGTTGTGTTATTGGAAGATTTGAGAAGATGCTGAGGATGGGTTTCTGCAGGTTGTGTTATTGGGAGATGAGTGGAAATGCTGAGAATTGGTTTCTGCAGGTTGTGTTATTGGGAGGTGAGTGAAGATGCTGAGAATGGGTTTCTGCAGGTTGTGTTATTGGGAGGTGAGTGGAGATGCTGAGGATGGTTTTCTGCAGTTGTGTTATTGGGAGGTGAGTGGAGATGCTGAGGATGGGTTTCTGCAGGTTGTGTTATTGGAAGGTTAGGGAAGATGCTGAGGATGGTATTCTGCAGATTTTGTGATTGGTAGGTTAGTGAAGATTCTGAGGGTGGTTTTTGCAGGTTGTGTTATTGGGAGGCGAGTGGAGATGCTGAGTATGGGTTTCTGCAGGTTGTGTTATTGGAAGGTGAGTGAAGATGCTGAGGATGGGTTTCTGCTGTTTTGTTATTGGGAGGTGAGTGAAGATGCTGAGGATGTGTTTCTGCAGGTTGTGTTATTCGGAGGTGAGTGAAGATGCTGAGGATGGGTTTCTGCAGGTTATGTTATTGGAAGGTGAGTGGAGATGCTGAGGATGGGTTTCTGCAGGTTATGTTATTGGAAGGTGAGTGACGATGCTGAGGATGGGTTTCTGCAGGTTGTGTCATTGGAAGGTCAGTAGAGATGCTGAGAATGGGGTTCTGCAGGTTGTGTAATTGGGAGATGAGTGGATATGCTGAGGTTGGGTTTCTGCAGGTGTGTTATTGGGAGATGAGTGACGATTCTGAGGATGTGTTTCTGCAGGTTGTGTTATTGGGAGGTGAGTGAAGATGCTGAGGATGCGTTTCTGCAGGTTGCGTTCTTGGGAGGTGAGGGAAGATGCTGAGGATGGATTTCTGTAGGTTGTGTTATTGGAATGTGAGTGAAGATGCTGAGAATGGGTTCCTGCACGTTGTGTTATTGGGAGGTTAGTGAAGTTGCTGAGGATGGGTTTCTGCAGGTTGTGTTATTGGGAGGTGAGTGGAGATGCTGAGGATGGGTTTCAGCAGGTTGTGTTATTGGGAGGTGAGTGGAGATGTTGAGGATGGGTTTCTGCAGGTTGTGTTATTGGGAGGTGAGTGGAGATGCTGAGGATGGTTTTCTGCAGGTTGTGTTATTGGAAGGTGAGTGGAGATGCCGAGAATGGGTTTCTGCAGGTTGTGTTATTAGGAGGTGAGTGGAGATGCTGAGGATGGGTTTCTGCAGGTTGTGTTATTGGGAGGTGAGGGGAGATGCTGACGATGGGTTTCTGCAGGTTGCGTTATTGGAAGGTGAGTGGAGATGCTGAGGATGGGTTTCTGCAGGTTGTGTTATTGGAAGGTGAGTGGAGATGCTGAGGATGGGTTTCGGCAGGATCTGTTATTGGGAGGTTAGTGGAGATGCTGAGGATGGGTTTCTGCAGGTTGTGTTATTGGGAGGTGAGTGGAGATGCTGAGGACGGGTTTCTGCAGGTTGTGTTATTGGATGATTTGTGAAGATGCTGAGGATGGGTTTCTGCAGGTTGTGTTATTGGGAGGGGAGTGGAGATGCTGAGAATGGGTTCCTGCAGGTTGTGTTATTGGGAGGTGAGTGGAGATGCTGAGGATGGTTTTCTGCAGGTTGTGTTATTGGGAGGTGAGTGGAGATGTTGAGGATGGGTTTCTGCTGCAGGTTGTGTTATTGGGAGGTGAGTGGAGATGCTGAGGATGGTTTTCTGCAGGTTGTGTTATTGGAAGGTGAGTGGAGATGCTGACGATGGGTTTCTGCAGGTTGTGTTATTGGGAGGTGAGTGGAGATGCTGACGATGGGTTTCTGCAGGTTGCGTTATTGGAAGGTGAGTGGAGATGCTGAGGATGGGTTTCTGCAGGTTGTGTTATTGGAAGGTGCGTGGAGATGCAGAGGATGGGTTTCGGCAGGATCTGTTATTGGGAGGTGAGTGGAGATGCTGAGGATGGGTTTCTGCAGGTTGCGTTATTGGAAGGTGAGTGGAGATGCTGAGGATGGGTTTCTGCAGGTTGTGTTATTGGAAGGTGAGTGGAGATGCTGAGCATGTGTTTCTGCTGGTTGTGTTATTGGGAGGTGAGTGGAGATGCTGAGGACGAGTTTCTGCAGGTTGTGTTATTGGAAGATTTGTGAAGATGCTGAGAATGGGTTTCTGCAGGTTGTGTTATTGGGAGTTGAGTGGAAATGCTGAGAATTGGTTTCTGCAGGTTGTGTTATTGGGAGGTGAGTGAAGATGCTGATAATGGGTTTCTGCAGGTTGTGTTATTGGGAGGTGAGTGGAGATTCTGAGGATGGGTTTCTGCAGATTGTGTTATTGGAAGGTTAGGGAAGATGCTGAGGATGGGTTTATGCAGATTGTGTTATTGAGAGGTGAGGGGACATGCTGACGATGGGTTTCTGCAGGTTGCGTTATTGGAAGGTGAGTGGAGATGCTGAGGATGGGTTTCTGCAGGTTGTGTTATTGGGAGGTGAGTGAAGATGCTGAGAATGGGTTTCTGCAGGTTGTGTTATTGGAATGTGAGTGAAGATGCTGAGAATGGTTTCCTGCACGTTGTGTTATTGGGAGGTTAGTGAAGTTGCTGAGGATTGTTTTCTGCAGGTTGTGTTATTGGGAGGTGAGTGGAGATGTTTAGGATGGGTTTCTGCAGGTTGTGTTATTGGAAGGTGAGTAGAGATGCTGAGGATGGGTTTCTGCAGGTTGTGTTATTGGGAGGTAAGTGAAGATGCTGAGAGTGGGTTTCTGCAGATTGTGTTATTGAGAGGTGAGGGGAGATGCTGACGATGGGTTTCTGCAGGTTGCGTTATTGGAAGGTGAGTGGAGATGCTGAGGATGGGTTTCTGCAGGTTGTGTTATTGGAAGGTGAGTGGAGATGCTGAGGATGGGTTTCGGCAGGATCTGTTATTGAGAAGTGAGTGGAGATGCTGAGGATGGGTTTCTGCAGGTTGTGTTATTGGGAGGTGCGTGGAGATGCTGAGGACGGGTTTCTGCAGGTTGTGTTATTGGAAGATTTGAGAAGATGCTGAGGATGGGTTTCTGCAGGTTGTGTTATTGGGAGATGAGTGGAAATGCTGAGGATGGGTTTCTGCAGGTTGTGTTATTGGGAGGTGAGTGGAGATGCTGAGGATGGTTTTCTGCAGTTGTGTTATTGGGAGGTGAGTGGAGATGCTGAGGATGGGTTTCTGCAGGTTGTGTTATTGGAAGGTTAGGGAAGATGCTGAGGATGGTATTCTGCAGATTTTGTGATTGGTAGGTTAGTGAAGATTCTGAGGGTGGTTTCTGCAGGTTGTGTTATTGGGAGGCGAGTGGAGATGCTGAGTATGGGTTTCTGCAGGTTGTGTTATTGGGAGATGAGTGACGATTCTGAGGATGGGTTTCTGCAGGTTGTGTTATTGGGAGGTGAGTGAAGATGCTGAGGATGCGTTTCTGCAGGTTGCGTTCTTGGGAGGTGAGGGAAGATGCTGAGGATGGATTTCTGTAGGTTGTGTTATTGGAATGTGAGTGAAGATGCTGAGAATGGGTTCCTGCACGTTGTGTTATTGGGAGGTTAGTGAAGTTGCTGAGGATGGGTTTCTGCAGGTTGTGTTATTGGGAGGTGAGTGGAGATGCTGAGGATGGGTTTCAGCAGGTTGTGTTATTGGGAGGTGAGTGGAGATGTTGAGGATGGGTTTCTGCAGGTTGTGTTATTGGGAGGTGAGTGGAGATGTTGAGGATGGGTTTCTGCTGCAGGTTGTGTTATTGGGAGGTGAGTGGAGATGCTGAGGATGGTTTTCTGCAGGTTGTGTTATTGGAAGGTGAGTGGAGATGCTGACGATGGGTTTCTGCAGGTTGTGTTATTGGGAGGTGAGTGGAGATGCTGACGATGGGTTTCTGCAAGTTGCGTTATTGGAAGGTGAGTGGAGATGCTGAGGATGGGTTTCTGCAGGTTGTGTTATTGGAAGGTGCGTGGAGATGCAGAGGATGGGTTTCGGCAGGATCTGTTATTGGGAGGTGAGTGGAGATGCTGAGGATGGGTTTCTGCAGGTTGCGTTATTGGAAGGTGAGTGGAGATGCTGAGGATGGGTTTCTGCAGGTTGTGTTATTGGAAGGTGAGTGGAGATGCTGAGCATGTGTTTCTGCTGGTTGTGTTATTGGGAGGTGAGTGGAGATGCTGAGGACGAGTTTCTGCAGGTTGTGTTATTGGAAGATTTGTGAAGATGCTGAGAATGGGTTTCTGCAGGTTGTGTTATTGGGAGTTGAGTGGAAATGCTGAGAATTGGTTTCTGCAGGTTGTGTTATTGGGAGGTGAGTGAAGATGCTGATAATGGGTTTCTGCAGGTTGTGTTATTGGGAGGTGAGTGGAGATTCTGAGGATGGGTTTCTGCAGATTGTGTTATTGGAAGGTTAGGGAAGATGCTGAGGATGGGTTTATGCAGATTGTGTTATTGAGAGGTGAGGGGACATGCTGACGATGGGTTTCTGCAGGTTGCGTTATTGGAAGGTGAGTGGAGATGCTGAGGATGGGTTTCTGCAGGTTGTGTTATTGGGAGGTGAGTGAAGATGCTGAGAATGGGTTTCTGCAGGTTGTGTTATTGGAATGTGAGTGAAGATGCTGAGAATGGTTTCCTGCACGTTGTGTTATTGGGAGGTTAGTGAAGTTGCTGAGGATTGTTTTCTGCAGGTTGTGTTATTGGGAGGTGAGTGGAGATGTTTAGGATGGATTTCTGCAGGTTGTGTTATTGGAAGGTGAGTAGAGATGCTGAGGATGGGTTTCTGCAGGTTGTGTTATTGGGAGGTGAGTAGAGATGCTGAGAGTGGGTTTCTGCAGATTGTGTTATTGAGAGGTGAGGGGAGATGCTGACGATGGGTTTCTGCAGGTTGCGTTATTGGAAGGTGAGTGGAGATGCTGAGGATGGGTTTCTGCAGGTTGTGTTATTGGAAGGTGAGTGGAGATGCTGAGGATGGGTTTCGGCAGGATCTGTTATTGAGAAGTGAGTGGAGATGCTGAGGATGGGTTTCTGCAGGTTGTGTTATTGGGAGGTGCGTGGAGATGCTGAGGACGGGTTTCTGCAGGTTGTGTTATTGGAAGATTTGAGAAGATGCTGAGGATGGGTTTCTGCAGGTTGTGTTATTGGGAGGTGAGTGAAGATGCTGAGAATGGGTTTCTGCAGGTTGTGTTATTGGGAGGTGAGTGGAGATGCTGAGGATGGTTTTCTGCAGTTGTGTTATTGGGAGGTGAGTGGAGATGCTGAGGATGGGTTTCTGCAGGTTGTGTTATTGGAAGGTTAGGGAAGATGCTGAGGATGGTATTCTGCAGATTTTGTGATTGGTAGGTTAGTGAAGATTCTGAGGGTGGTTTCTGCAGGTTGTGTTATTGGGAGGCGAGTGGAGATGCTGAGTATGGGTTTCTGCAGGTTGTGTTATTGGAAGGTGAGTGAAGATGCTGAGGATGGGTTTCTGCTGTTTTGTTATTGGGAGGTGAGTGGAGATGCTGAGGATGGGTTTCAGCAGGTTGTGTTATTCGGAGGTGAGTGGAGATGCAGAGGATGTGTTTCTGCAGGTTGTGTTATTCGGAGGTGAGTGAAGATGCTGAGGATGGGTTTCTGCAGGTTATGTTATTGGAAGGTGAGTGGAGATGCTGAGAATGGGTTTCTGCAGGTTGTGTTATTGGAAGGTGAGTGACGATGCTGAGGATGGGTTTCTGCAGGTTGTGTCATTGGAAGGTCAGTAGAGATGCTGAGAATGGGGTTCTGCAGGTTGTGTAATTGGGAGATGAGTGGATATGCTGAGGATGGGTTTCTGCAGGTGTGTTATTGGGAGATGAGTGACGATTCTGAGGATGTGTTTCTGCAGGTTGTGTTATTGGGAGGTGAGTGAAGATGCTGAGGATGCGTTTCTGCAGGTTGCGTTCTTGGGAGGTGAGGGAAGATGCTGAGGATGGATTTCTGTAGCTTGTGTTATTGGAATGTGAGTGAAGATGCTGAGAATGGGTTCCTGCACGTTGTGTTATTGGGAGGTTAGTGAAGTTGCTGAGGATGGGTTTCTGCAGGTTGTGTTATTGGGAGGTGAGTGGAGATGCTGAGGATGGGTTTCAGCAGGTTGTGTTATTGGGAGGTGAGTGGAGATGTTGAGGATGGGTTTCTGCAGGTTGTGTTATTGGGAGGTGAGTGGAGATGCTGAGGATGGTTTTCTGCAGGTTGTGTTATTAGGAGGTGAGTGGAGATGCTGAGGATGGGTTTCTGCAGGTTGTGTTATTGGGAGGTGAGGGGAGATGCTGACGATGGGTTTCTGCAGGTTGCGTTATTGAAAGGTGAGTGGAGATGCTGAGGATGGGTTTCTGCAGGTTGTGTTATTGGAAGGTGAGTGGAGATGCTGAGGATGGGTTTCGGCAGGATCTGTTATTGGGAGGTTAGTGGAGATGCTGAGGATGGGTTTCTGCAGGTTGTGTTATTGGGAGGTGAGTGGAGATGCTGAGGACGGGTTTCTGCAGGTTGTGTTATTGGATGATTTGTGAAGATGCTGAGGATGGGTTTCTGCAGGTTGTGTTATTGGGAGGGGAGTGGAGATGCTGAGAATGGGTTCCTGCAGGTTGTGTTATTGGGAGGTGAGTGGAGATGCTGAGGATGGTTTTCTGCAGGTTGTGTTATTGGGAGGTGAGTGGAGATGTTGAGGATGGGTTTCTGCTGCAGGTTGTGTTATTGGGAGGTGAGTGGAGATGCTGAGGATGGTTTTCTGCAGGTTGTGTTATTGGAAGGTGAGTGGAGATGCTGACGATGGGTTTCTGCAGGTTGTGTTATTGGGAGGTGAGTGGAGATGCTGACGATGGGTTTCTGCAGGTTGCGTTATTGGTAGGTGAGTGGAGATGCTGAGGATGGGTTTCTGCAGGTTGTGTTATTGGAAGGTGCGTGGAGATGCAGAGGATGGGTTTCGGCAGGATCTGTTATTGGGAGGTGAGTGGAGATGCTGAGGATGGGTTTCTGCAGGTGGTGTTATTGGGAGGTGAGTGGAGATGCTGAAGACGGGTTTCAGCAGGTAGTGTTATTGGAAGGTGAGTGAAGATGCTGAGGATGGGTTTCTGCAGGTTGTGTTATTGGGAGGTGAGTGGAGATTCTGAGGATGGGTTTCTGCAGGTTGTGTTATTGGGAGGTGGGTGAAGATGCTGAGGATGGGTTTCTGCAGATTGTGTTATTGGAAGGTTAGGGAAGATGCTGAGGATGGGTTTATGCAGATTGTGTTATTGGGAGGTGAGTGGAGATGCTGAGGATGGGTTTCTGCAGGTTGTGATTTTGGAAGGTTAGTGGAGATGCTGAGGTTGGGTTTCTGCAGATTGTGTTCTTGGGGGGTGAGTTGAGACGCTGAGGAAGGGTTTCTGCAGGTTGTGTTATAGGGATATTAGTGAAGATGCTGAGGATTGGTTTCTGCAGGTTGTGTTATTGGAAGGTTAGGGAAGATGCTGAGGATGGTTTTCTGCAGATTTTGTGATTGGTAGGATAGTGAAGATTCTGAGGGTGGGTTGTGCAGGTTCTGTTATTGGGAGGCGAGTGGAGTTGCTGAGGATGGGTTTCTGCAGGTTGTGTTATTGGAAGGTGAGTGGAGATGCTGAGGATGGGTTTCTGCAGGTTGCGTTATTGGGAGGTGAGTGGAGATGCTGAGGATGGGTTTCTGCAGGTTGTGTGATTGGGAGGTGAGTGGAGATGCTGAGGATGGGTTTCTGCAGGTTGTGTTATTGGGAGGTCAGTGGAGATTCTGAGCATGGGTTTCTGCACGTTGTGTTATTGGAAGGTGAGTGGAGATGCTGAGGATGGGTTTCTGCAGGTTGTGTTATTGGGAGATGAGTGACGATTCTGAGGATGTGTTTCTGCAGGTTGTGTTATTGGGAGGTGAGTGAAGATGCTGAGGATGCGTTTCTGCAGGTTGTGTTCTTGGGAGGTGAGGGAAGATGCTGAGGATGGATTTCTGTAGGTTGTGTTATTGGAATGTGAGTCAAGATGCTGAGAATGGGTTCCTGCACGTTGTGTTATTGGGAGGTTAGTGAAGTTGCTGAGGATTGTCTTCTGCAGGTTGTGTTATTGGGAGGTGAGTGGAGATGTTGAGGATGGGTTTCTGCAGGTTGTGTTATTGGGAGGTGAGTGGAGATGCTGAGGATGGTTTTCTGCAGGTTGTGTTATTGGAAGGTGAGTGGAGATGATGCCGAGAATGGGTTTCTGCAGGTTGTGTTATTAGGAGGTGAGTGGAGATGCTGAGGATGGGTTTCTGCAGGTTATGTTATTGGGAGGTGAGTGGAGATGCTGAGGATGGGTTTCAGCAGGTTGTGTTATTGGGAGGTGCGTGGAGATGCTGAGGATGGGTTTCTGCAGGTTGTGTTATTGGGAGGTGAGTGAAGATGCTGAGGATGGGTTTCTGCAGGTTGTGTTATTGGGAGGTGAGTGGAGATGCTGACGATGGGTTTCTGCAGGTTGTGTTATTGGAAGGTGAGTGGAGATGCTGAGGATGGGTTTCTGCAGGTTGTGTTATTGGAAGGTGAGTGAAGATGCTGAGGATGGGTTTCTGCAGGTTGTGTTATTGGGAGATCAGTGGAGATTCTGAGAATGGGTTTCTGCCGGTTGTGTTATTGGGAGGTGAGTGAAGATGCTGAGAATGGGTTTCTGCAGGTTGTGTTATTGGAATGTGAGTGAAGATGCTGAGAATGGTTTCCTGCACGTTGTGTTATTGGGAGGTTAGTGAAGTTGCTGAGGATTGTTTTCTGCAGGTTGTGTTATTGGGAGGTGAGTGGAGATGTTTAGGATGGGTTTCTGCAGGTTGTGTTATTGGAAGGTGAGTAGAGATGCTGAGGATGGGTTTCTGCAGGTTGTGTTATTGGGAGGTCAGTGAAGATGCTGAGAGTGGGTTTCTGCAGATTGTGTTATTGAGAGGTGAGGGGAGATGCTGACGATGGGTTTCTGCAGATTGTGTTATTGAGAGGTGAGGGGAGATGCTGACGATGGGTTTCTGCAGGTTGCGTTATTGGAAGGTGAGTGGAGATGCTGAGGATGGGTTTCTGCAGGTTGTGTTATTGGAAGGTGAGTGGAGATGCTGAGGATGGGTTTCGGCAGGATCTGTTATTGAGAAGTGAGTGGAGATGCTGAGGATGGGTTTCTGCAGGTTGTGTTATTGGGAGGTGCGTGGAGATGCTGAGGACGGGTTTCTGCAGGTTGTGTTATTGGAAGATTTGAGAAGATGCTGAGGATGGGTTTCTGCAGGTTGTGTTATTGGGAGGTGAGTGAAGATGCTGAGAATGGGTTTCTGCAGGTTGTGTTATTGGGAGGTGAGTGGAGATGCTGAGGATGGTTTTCTGCAGTTGTGTTATTGGGAGGTGAGTGGAGATGCTGAGGATGGGTTTCTGCAGGTTGTGTTATTGGAAGGTTAGGGAAGATGCTGAGGATGGTATTCTGCAGATTTTGTGATTGGTAGGTTAGTGAAGATTCTGAGGGTGGTTTCTGCAGTTTGTGTTATTGGGAGGCGAGTGGAGATGCTGAGTATGGGTTTCTGCAGGTTGTGTTATTGGAAGGTGAGTGAAGATGCTGAGGATGGGTTTCTGCTGTTTTGTTATTGGGAGGTGAGTGGAGATGCTGAGGATGGGTTTCAGCAGGTTGTGTTATTCGGAGGTGAGTGGAGATGCAGAGGATGTGTTTCTGCAGGTTGTGTTATTCGGAGGTGAGTGAAGATGCTGAGGATGGGTTTCTGCAGGTTATGTTATTGGAAGGTGAGTGGAGATGCTGAGGATGGGTTTCTGCAGGTTGTGTTATTGGAAGGTGAGTGACGATGCTGAGGATGGGTTTCTGCAGGTTGTGTCATTGGAAGGTCAGTAGAGATGCTGAGAATGGGGTTCTGCAGGTTGTGTAATTGGGAGATGAGTGGATATGCTGAGGATGGGTTTCTGCAGGTGTGTTATTGGGAGATGAGTGACGATTCTGAGGATGTGTTTCTGCAGGTTGTGTTATTGGGAGGTGAGTGAAGATGCTGAGGATGCGTTTCTGCAGGTTGCGTTCTTGGGAGGTGGGGGAAGATGCTGAGGATGGATTTCTGTAGGTTGTGTTATTGGAATGTGAGTGAAGATGCTGAGAATGGGTTCCTGCACGTTGTGTTATTGGGAGGTTAGTGAAGTTGCTGAGGATGGGTTTCTGCAGGTTGTGTTATTGGGAGGTGAGTGGAGATGCTGAGGATGGGTTTCAGCAGGTTGTGTTATTGGGAGGTGAGTGGAGATGTTGAGGATGGGTTTCTGCAGGTTGTGTTATTGGGAGGTGAGTGGAGATGCTGAGGATGGTTTTCTGCAGGTTGTGTTATTAGGAGGTGAGTGGAGATGCTGAGGATGGGTTTCTGCAGGTTGTGTTATTGGGAGGTGAGGGGAGATGCTGACGATGGGTTTCTGCAGGTTGCGTTATTGAAAGGTGAGTGGAGATGCTGAGGATGGGTTTCTGCAGGTTGTGTTATTGGAAGGTGAGTGGAGATGCTGAGGATGGGTTTCGGCAGGATCTGTTATTGGGAGGTTAGTGGAGATGCTGAGGATGGGTTTCTGCAGGTTGTGTTATTGGGAGGTGAGTGGAGATGCTGAGGACGGGTTTCTGCAGGTTGTGTTATTGGATGATTTGTGAAGATGCTGAGGATGGGTTTCTGCAGGTTGTGTTATTGGGAGGGGAGTGGAGATGCTGAGAATGGGTTCCTGCAGGTTGTGTTATTGGGAGGTGAGTGGAGATGCTGAGGATGGTTTTCTGCAGGTTGTGTTATTGGGAGGTGAGTGGAGATGTTGAGGATGGGTTTCTGCTGCAGGTTGTGTTATTGGGAGGTGAGTGGAGATGCTGAGGATGGTTTTCTGCAGGTTGTGTTATTGGAAGGTGAGTGGAGATGCTGACGATGGGTTTCTGCAGGTTGTGTTATTGGGAGGTGAGTGGAGATGCTGACGATGGGTTTCTGCAGGTTGCGTTATTGGAAGGTGAGTGGAGATGCTGAGGATGGGTTTCTGCAGGTTGTGTTATTGGAAGGTGCGTGGAGATGCAGAGGATGGGTTTCGGCAGGATCTGTTATTGGGAGGTGAGTGGAGATGCTGAGGATGGGTTTCTGCAGGTGGTGTTATTGGGAGGTGAGTGGAGATGCTGAAGACGGGTTTCAGCAGGTAGTGTTATTGGAAGGTGAGTGAAGATGCTGAGGATGGGTTTCTGCAGGTTGTGTTATTGGGAGGTGAGTGGAGATTCTGAGGATGGGTTTCTGCAGGTTGTGTTATTGGGAGGTGGGTGAAGATGCTGAGGATGGGTTTCTGCAGATTGTGTTATTGGAAGGTTAGGGAAGATGCTGAGGATGGGTTTATGCAGATTGTGTTATTGGGAGGTGAGTGGAGATGCTGAGGATGGGTTTCTGCAGGTTGTGATTTTGGAAGGTTAGTGGAGATGCTGAGGTTGGGTTTCTGCAGATTGTGTTCTTGGGGGGTGAGTTGAGACGCTGAGGAAGGGTTTCTGCAGGTTGTGTTATAGGGATATTAGTGAAGATGCTGAGGATTGGTTTCTGCAGGTTGTGTTATTGGAAGGTTAGGGAAGATGCTGAGGATGGTTTTCTGCAGATTTTGTGATTGGTAGGATAGTGAAGATTCTGAGGGTGGGTTCTGCAGGTTCTGTTATTGGGAGGCGAGTGGAGTTGCTGAGGATGGGTTTCTGCAGGTTGTGTTATTGGAAGGTGAGTGGAGATGCTGAGGATGGGTTTCTGCAGGTTGCGTTATTGGGAGGTGAGTGGAGATGCTGAGGATGGGTTTCTGCAGGTTGTGTGATTGGGAGGTGAGTGGAGATGCTGAGGATGGGTTTCTGCAGGTTGTGTTATTGGGAGGTCAGTGGAGATTCTGAGCATGGGTTTCTGCACGTTGTGTTATTGGAAGGTGAGTGGAGATGCTGAGGATGGGTTTCTGCAGGTTGTGTTATTGGGAGATGAGTGACGATTCTGAGGATGTGTTTCTGCAGGTTGTGTTATTGGGAGGTGAGTGAAGATGCTGAGGATGCGTTTCTGCAGGTTGTGTTCTTGGGAGGTGAGGGAAGATGCTGAGGATGGATTTCTGTAGGTTGTGTTATTGGAATGTGAGTCAAGATGCTGAGAATGGGTTCCTGCACGTTGTGTTATTGGGAGGTTAGTGAAGTTGCTGAGGATTGTCTTCTGCAGGTTGTGTTATTGGGAGGTGAGTGGAGATGTTGAGGATGGGTTTCTGCAGGTTGTGTTATTGGGAGGTGAGTGGAGATGCTGAGGATGGTTTTCTGCAGGTTGTGTTATTGGAAGGTGAGTGGAGATGATGCCGAGAATGGGTTTCTGCAGGTTGTGTTATTAGGAGGTGAGTGGAGATGCTGAGGATGGGTTTCTGCAGGTTATGTTATTGGGAGGTGAGTGGAGATGCTGAGGATGGGTTTCAGCAGGTTGTGTTATTGGGAGGTGCGTGGAGATGCTGAGGATGGGTTTCTGCAGGTTGTGTTATTGGGAGGTGAGTGAAGATGCTGAGGATGGGTTTCTGCAGGTTGTGTTATTGGGAGGTGAGTGGAGATGCTGACGATGGGTTTCTGCAGGTTGTGTTATTGGAAGGTGAGTGGAGATGCTGAGGATGGGTTTCTGCAGGTTGTGTTATTGGAAGGTGAGTGAAGATGCTGAGGATGGGTTTCTGCAGGTTGTGTTATTGGGAGATCAGTGGAGATTCTGAGAATGGGTTTCTGCCGGTTGTGTTATTGGGAGCTGAGTGGAGATGCTGGGGATTTGTTTCTGCAGGTTGTGTTATTCGAAGGTGAGTGAAGATGCTGCGGATGGGTTTCTGCAGGTTGTGTCATTGTAAGGTCAGTAGAGATGCTGAGAATGGGGTTCTGCAGGTTGTGTAATTGGGAGATGACTGGAGGAGCTGAGGATGGGTTTCTGCAGGTTGTGTTATTGGGAGATGAGTGACGATTCAGAGGATGAGTTTCTGCAGGTTGTGTTCTTGGGAGGTGAGTGGAGATGCTGAGGATGGGTTTCTGCAGGTTGTGTTATTGGGAGGTGAGTGGAGATGCTGACGATGGGTTTCTGCAGGTTGCGTTATTGGAAGGTGAGTGGAGATGCTGAGGATGGGTTTCTGCAGGTTGTGTTATTGGAAGGTGAGTGGAGATGCTGAGCATGGGTTTCTGCTGGTTGTGTTATTGGGAGGTGAGTGGAGATGCTGAGGACGAGTTTCTGCAGGTTGTGTTATTGGAAGATTTGTGAAGATGCTGAGAATGGGTTTCTGCAGGTTGTGTTATTGGGAGTTGAGTGGAAATGCTGAGAATTGGTTTCTGCAGGTTGTGTTATTGGGAGGTGAGTGAAGATGCTGATAATGGGTTTCTGCAGGTTGTGTTATTGGGAGGTGAGCGGAGATTCTGAGGATGGGTTTCTGCAGGTTGTGTTATTGGGAGGTGGGTGAAGATGCTGAGGATGGGTTTCTGCAGATTGTGTTATTGGAAGGTTAGGGAAGATGCTGAGGATGGGTTTATGCAGATTGTGTTATTGGGAGGTGAGTGGAGATGCTGAGGATGGGTTTCTGCAGGTTGTGTTTTTGGAAGGTTAGTGGAGATGCTGAGGTTGGGTTTCTGCAGATTGTGTTCTTGGGGGGTGAGTTGAGACGCTGAGGAAGGGTTTCTGCAGGTTGTGTTATTGGGACATTAGTGAAGATGCTGAGGATTGGTTTCTGCAGGTTGTGTTATTGGAAGGTTAGGGAAGATGCTGAGGATGGTTTTCTGCAGATTTTGTGATTGGTAGGATAGTGAAGATTCTGAGGGTGGGTTCTGCAGGTTGTGTTATTGGGAGGCGAGTGGAGTTGCTGAGGATGGGTTTCTGCAGGTTGTGTTATTGGAAGGTGAGTGGAGATGCTGAGGATGGGTTTCTGCAGGCTGCGTTATTGGGAGGTGAGTGGAGATGCTGAGGATGGGTTTCTGCAGGTTGTGTGATTGGGAGGTGAGTGGAGATGCTGAGGATGGGTTTCTGCAGGTTGTGTTATTGGGAGGTCAGTGGAGATTCTGAGCATGGGTTTCTGCACGTTGTGTTATTGGAAGGTGAGTGGAGATGCTGAGGATGGGTTTCTGCAGGTTGTGTTATTGGGAGGTGAGTGAAGATGCTGAGGATGCGTTTCTGCAGGTTGTGTTCTTGGGAGGTGAGGGAAGATGCTGAGGATGGATTTCTGTAGGTTGTGTTATTGGAATGTGAGTCAAGATGCTGAGAATGGGTTCCTGCACGTTGTGTTATTGGGAGGTTAGTGAAGTTGCTGAGGATTGTCTTCTGCAGGTTGTGTTATTGGGAGGTGAGTGGAGATGTTGAGGATGGGTTTCTGCAGGTTGTGTTATTGGGAGGTGAGTGGAGATGCTGAGGATGGTTTTCTGCAGGTTGTGTTATTGGAAGGTGAGTGGAGATGATGCCGAGAATGGGTTTCTGCAGGTTGTGTTATTAGGAGGTGAGTGGAGATGCTGAGGATGGGTTTCTGCAGGTTGTGTTATTGGGAGGTGAGTGGAGATGCTGAGGATGGGTTTCAGCAGGTTGTGTTATTGGGAGGTGCGTGGAGATGCTGAGGATGGGTTTCTGCAGGTTGTGTTATTGGGAGGTGAGTGAAGATGCTGAGGATGGGTTTCTGCAGGTTGTGTTATTGGGAGGTGAGTGGAGATGCTGACGATGGGTTTCTGCAGGTTGTGTTATTGGAAGGTGAGTGGAGATGCTGAGGATGGGTTTCTGCAGGTTGTGTTATTGGAAGGTGAGTGAAGATGCTGAGGATGGGTTTCTGCAGGTTGTGTTATTGGGAGATCAGTGGAGATTCTGAGAATGGGTTTCTGCCGGTTGTGTTATTGGGAGCTGAGTGGAGATGCTGGGGATTTGTTTCTGCAGGTTGTGTTATTCGAAGGTGAGTGAAGATGCTGCGGATGGGTTTCTGCAGGTTGTGTCATTGTAAGGTCAGTAGAGATGCTGAGAATGGGGTTCTGCAGGTTGTGTAATTGGGAGATGACTGGAGGAGCTGAGGATGGGTTTCTGCAGGTTGTGTTATTGGGAGATGAGTGACGATTCAGAGGATGAGTTTCAGCAGGTTGTGTTCTTGGGAGGTGAGGGAAGATGCTGAGGATGGATTTCTGTAGGTTGTGTCATTGTAAGGTCAGGAGAGATGCTGAGAATGGGGTTCTGCAGGTTGTGTAATTGGGAGATGACTGGAGGAGCTGAGGATGGGTTTCTGCAGGTTGTGTTATTGGGAGATGAGTGACGATTCAGAGGATGAGTTTCTGCAGGTTGTGTTCTTGGGAGGTGAGGGAAGATGCTGAGAATGGGTTTCTGCAGGTGGTGTCATTGTAAGGTCAGTAGAGATGCTGAGAATGGGGTTCTGCAGGTTGTGTAATTGGGAGATGAGTGGAGATGCAGAGGATGGGTTTCTTCAGATTGTGTTATTGGGAGGTGAGTGAAGATGCTGAGGATGCGTTTCTGCAGGTTGTGTTCTTGGGAGGTGAGGGAAGATGCTGAGGATGGTTTCCTGCACGTTGTGTTATTGGGAGGTTAGTGAAGTTGCTGAGGATTGTTTTCTGCAGGTTGTGTTATTGGAAGATTTTTGAAGATGCTGAGGATGGGTTTTTGCAGGTTGTGTTATTGGGAGGTGAGTGGAGATGCTGAGGATGGGTTTCGGCAGTATCTGTTATTGGGAAGTGAGTGGAGATGCTGAGGATGGGTTTCTGCAGGTTGTGTTATTGGGAGGTGAGTGGAGATGCTGAGGATGGGTTTCTGCAGGTTGTGTTATTGGAAGGTTAGGGAAGATGCTGAGGATGGGTTTCTGCAGGTTGTGTTATTGAGAGGTGAGGGGAGATGCTGAGTATGGTTTTCTGCAGGTTGTGTTATTGGGAGGCGAGTGGAGATGCTGAGTATGGTTTTCTGCAGGTTGAGTTATTGGAAGGTGAGTGAAGATGCTGAGGATGGGTTTCTGCTGTTTTGTTATTGGGAGGTGAGTGGAGATGCTGAGGATGGGTTTCTGCAGGTTGTGTTATTCGGAGGTGAGTGGAGATGCTGAGGATGGGTTTCTGCAGGTTGTGTTATTCGGAGGTGAGTGAAGATGCTGAGGATGGGTTTCTGCAGGTTATGTTATTGGAAGGTGAGTGGAGATGCTGAGGATGGGTTTCTGCAGGTTGTGTTATTGGAAGGTGAGTGACGATGCTGAGGATGGGTTTCTGCAGGTTGTGTCATTGGAAGGTCAGTAGAGATGCTGAGAATGGGGTTCTGCAGGTTGTGTAATTGGGAGATGAATGGATATGCTGAGGATGGGTTTCTGCAGGTGTATTATTGGGAGATGAGTGACGATTCTGAGGATATGTTTCTGCAGGTTGTGTTATTGGGAGGTGAGTGAAGATGCTGAGGATGCGTTTCTGCAGGTTGCGTTCTTGGGAGGTGAGGGAAGATGCTGAGGATGGATTTCTGTAGGTTGTGTTATTGGAATGTGAGTGAAGATGCTGAGAATGGGTTCCTGCACGTTGTGTTATTGGGAGGTTAGTGAAGTTGCTGAGGATGGGTTTCTGCAGGTTGTGTTATTGGGAGGTGAGTGGAGATGCTGAGGATGGGTTTCAGCAGGTTGTGTTATTGGGAGGTGAGTGGAGATGTTGAGGATGGGTTTCTGCAGGTTGTGTTATTGGGAGGTGAGTGGAGATGCTGAGGATGGTTTTCTGCAGGTTGTGTTATTGGAAGGTGAGTGGAGATGCCGAGAATGGGTTTCTGCAGGTTGTGTTATTAGGAGGTGAGTGGAGATGCTGAGGATGGGTTTCTGCAGATTGTGTTATTGGGAGGTGAGGGGAGATGCTGACGATGGGTTTCTGCTGGTTGCGTTATTGGAAGGTGAGTGGAGATGCTGAGGATGGGTTTCTGCAGGTTGTGTTATTGGAAGGTGAGTGGAGATGCTGAGGATGGGTTTCGGCAGGATCTGTTATTGGGAGGTTAGTGGAGATGCTGAGGATGGGTTTCTGCAGGTTGTGTTATTGGGAGGTGAGTGGAGATGCTGAGGACGGGTTTCTGCAGGTTGTGTTATTGGATGATTTGTGAAGATGCTGAGGATAGGTTTCTGCAGGTTGTGTTATTGGGAGGGGAGTGGAGATGCTGAGAATGGGTTCCTGCAGGTTGTGTTATTGGGAGGTGAGTGGAGATGCTGAGGATGGTTTTCTGCAGGTTGTGTTATTGGGAGGTGAGTGGAGATGTTGAGGATGGGTTTCTGCTGCAGGTTGTGTTATTGGGAGGTGAGTGGAGATGCTGAGGATGGTTTTCTGCAGGTTGTGTTATTGGAAGGTGAGTGGAGATACTGACGATGGGTTTCTGCAGGTTGTGTTATTGGGAGGTGAGTGGAGATGCTGACGATGGGTTTCTGCAGGTTGCGTTATTGGAAGGCGAGTGGAGATGCTGAGGATGGGTTTCTGCAGGTTGTGTTATTGGGAGGTGAGTGGAGATGCTGAAGACGGGTTTCAGCAGGTAGTGTTATTGGAAGGTGAGTGAAGATGCTGAGGATGGGTTTCTGCAGGTTGTGTTATTGGGAGGTGATTGGAGATGCTGACGATGGGTTTCTGCAGGTTGTGTTATTGGAAGGTGAGTGGAGATGCTGAGGATGGGTTTCTGCAGGTTGTGTTATTGGGAGGTGAGTGGAGATGCTGAGGACGAGTTTCTGCAGGTTGTGTTATTTGAAGATTTGTGAAGATGCTGAGAATGGGTTTCTGCAGGTTGTGTTATTGGGAGTTGAGTGGAAATGCTGAGAATTGGTTTCTGCAGGTTGTGTTATTGGGAGGTGAGTGAAGATGCTGATAATGGGTTTCTGCAGGTTGTGTTATTGGGAGGTGAGTGGAGATTCTGAGGATGGGTTTCTGCAGGTTGTGTTATTGGGAGGTGGGTGAAGATGCTGAGGATGGGTTTCTGCAGATTGTGTTATTGGAAGGTTAGGGAAGATGCTGAGGATGGGTTTATGCAGATTGTGTTATTGGGAGGTGAGTGGAGATGCTGAGGATGGGTTTCTGCAGGTTGTGTTTTTGGAAGGTTAGTGGAGATGCTGAGGTTGGGTTTCTGCAGATTGTGTTCTTGGGGGGTGAGTTGAGACGCTGAGGAAGGGTTTCTGCAGGTTGTGTTATTGGGATATTAGTGAAGATGCTGAGGATTGGTTTCTGCAGGTTGTGTTATTGGAAGGTTAGGGAAGATGCTGAGGATGGTTTTCTGCAGATTTTGTGATTGGTAGGATAGTGAAGATTCTGAGGGTGGGTTCTGCAGGTTGTGTTATTGGGAGGCGAGTGGAGTTGCTGAGGATGGGTTTCTGCAGGTTGTGTTATTGGAAGGTGAGTGGAGATGCTGAGGATGGGTTTCTGCAGGTTGCGTTATTGGGAGGTGAGTGGAGATGCTGAGGATGGGTTTCTGCAGGTTGTGTGATTGGGAGGTGAGTGGAGATGCTGAGGATGGGTTTCTGCAGGTTGTGTTATTGGGAGGTCAGTGGAGATTCTGAGCATGGGGTTCTGCACGTTGTGTTATTGGAAGGTGAGTGGAGATGCTGAGGATGGGTTTCTGCAGGTTGTGTTATTGGGAGATGAGTGACGATTCTGAGGATGTGTTTCTGCAGGTTGTGTTATTGGGAGGTGAGTGAAGATGCTGAGGATGCGTTTCTGCAGGTTGTGTTCTTGGGAGGTGAGGGAAGATGCTGAGGATGGATTTCTGTAGGTTGTGTTATTGGAATGTGAGTCAAGATGCTGAGAATGGGTTCCTGCACGTTGTGTTATTGGGAGGTTAGTGAAGTTGCAGAGGATTGTCTTCTGCAGGTTGTGTTATTGGGAGGTGAGTGGAGATGTTGAGGATGGGTTTCTGCAGGTTGTGTTATTGGGAGGTGAGTGGAGATGCTGAGGATGGTTTTCTGCAGCTTGTGTTATTGGAAGGTGAGTGGAGATGATGCCGAGAATGGGTTTCTGCAGGTTGTGTTATTAGGAGGTGAGTGGAGATGCTGAGGATGGGTTTCTGCAGGTTGTGTTATTGGGAGGTGAGTGGAGATGCTGAGGATGGGTTTCAGCAGGTTGTGTTATTGGGAGGTGCGTGGAGATGCTGAGGATGGGTTTCTGCAGGTTGTGTTATTGGGAGGTGAGTGAAGATGCTGAGGATGGGTTTCTGCAGGTTGTCTTATTGGGAGGTGAGTGGAGATGCTGACGATGGGTTTCTGCAGGTTGTGTTATTGGAAGGTGAGTGGAGATGCTGAGGATGGGTTTCTGCAGGTTGTGTTATTGGAAGGTGAGTGAAGATGCTGAGGATGGGTTTCTGCAGGTTGTGTTATTGGGAGATCAGTGGAGATTCTGAGAATGGGTTTCTGCCGGTTGTGTTATTGGGAGCTGAGTGGAGATGCTGGGGATTTGTTTCTGCAGGTTGTGTTATTCGAAGGTGAGTGAAGATGCTGCGGATGGGTTTCTGCAGGTTGTGTCATTGTAAGGTCAGTAGAGATGCTGAGAATGGGGTTCTGCAGGTTGTGTAATTGGGAGATGACTGGAGGAGCTGAGGATGGGTTTCTGCAGGTTGTGTTATTGGGAGATGAGTGACGATTCAGAGGATGAGTTTCTGCAGGTTGTGTTCTTGGGAGGTGAGGGAAGATGCTGAGGATGGATTTCTGTAGGTTGTGTCATTGTAAGGTCAGGAGAGATGCTGAGAATGGGGTTCTGCAGGTTGTGTAATTGGGAGATGACTGGAGGAGCTGAGGATGGGTTTCTGCAGGTTGTGTTATTGGGAGATGAGTGACGATTCAGAGGATGAGTTTCTGCAGGTTGTGTTCTTGGGAGGTGAGGGAAGATGCTGAGAATGGGTTTCTGCAGGTGGTGTCATTGTAAGGTCAGTAGAGATGCTGAGAATGGGGTTCTGCAGGTTGTGTAATTGGGAGATGAGTGGAGATGCAGAGGATGGGTTTCTGCAGGTTGTGTTCTTGGGAGGTGAGGGAAGATGCTGAGGATGGATTTCTGTAGGTTGTGTTATTGGAATGTGAGTGAAGATGCTGAGAATGGTTTCCTGCACGTTGTGTTATTGGGAGGTTAGTGAAGTTGCTGAGGATTGTTTTCTGCAGGTTGTGTTATTGGAATGTGAGTGAAGATGCTGAGAATGGTTTCCTGCAGGTTGTGTTATTGGAAGGTGAGTGGAGATGCTGAGGATGGGTTTCGGCAGGATCTGTTATTGGGAAGTGAGTGGAGATGCTGAGGATGGGTTTCTGCAGGTTGTGTTATTGGGAGGTGCGTGGAGATGCTGAGGACGGGTTTCTGCAGGTTGTGTTATTGGAAGATTTGAGAAGATGCTGTGGATGGGTTTCTGCAGGTTGTGTTATTGGGAGATGAGTGGAAATGCTGAGGATGGGTTTCTGCAGGTTGTGTTATTGGAAGGTGAGTGGAGATGCTGAGGATGGGTTTCTGCAGGTTGTGTTATTGGAAGGTTAGGGAAGATGCTGAGGATGGGTTTCTGCAGGTTGTGTTATTGGGAGGTGAGGGGAGATGCTGAGTATGGTTTTCTGCAGGTTGTGTTATTGGGAGGCGAGTGGAGATGCTGAGTATGGTTTTCTGCAGGTTGCGTTATTGGAAGGTGAGTGAAGATGCTGAGGATGGGTTTCTGCTGTTTTGTTATTGGGAGGTGAGTGGAGATGCTGAGGATGGGTTTCTGCAGGTTGTGTTATTCGGAGGTGAGTGGAGATGCTGAGGATGGGTTTCTGCAGGTTGTGTTATTCGGAGGTGAGTGAAGATGCTGAGGATGGGTTTCTGCAGGTTATGTTATTGGAAGGTGAGTGGAGATGCTGAGGATGGGTTTCTGCAGGTTGTGTTATTGGAAGGTGAGTGACGATGCTGAGGATGGGTTTCTGCAGGTTGTGTCATTGGAAGGTCAGTAGAGATGCTGAAAATGGGGTTCTGCAGGTTGTGTAATTGGGAGATGAGTGGATATGCTGAGGATGGGTTTCTGCAGGTGTGTTATTGGGAGATGAGTGACGATTCTGAGGATATGTTTCTGCAGGTTGTGTTATTGGGAGGTGAGTGAAGATGCTGAGGATGCGTTTCTGCAGGTTGCGTTCTTGGGAGGTGAGGGAAGATGCTGAGGATGGAATATTGTAGGTTGTGTTATTGGAATGTGAGTGAAGATGCTGAGAATGGGTTCCTGCACGTTGTGTTATTGGGAGGTTAGTGAAGTTGCTGAGGATGGGTTTCTGCAGGTTGTGTTATTGGGAGGTGAGTGGAGATGCTGAGGATGGGTTTCAGCAGGTTGTGTTATTGGGAGGTGAGTGGAGATGTTGAGGATGGGTTTCTGCAGGTTGTGTTATTGGGAGGTGAGTGGAGATGCTGAGGATGGTTTTCTGCAGGTTGTGTTATTGGAAGGTGAGTGGAGATGCCGAGAATGGGTTTCTGCAGGTTGTGTTATTAGGAGGTGAGTGGAGATGCTGAGGATGGGTTTCTGCAGGTTGTGTTATTGGGAGGTGAGGGAATGATGCTGACGATGGGTTTCTGCAGGTTGCGTTATTGGAAGGTGAGTGGAGATGCTGAGGATGGGTTTCTGCAGGTTGTGTTATTGGAAGGTGAGTGGAGATGCTGAGGATGGGTTTCGGCTGGATCTGTTAATGGGAGGTTAGTGGAGATGCTGAGGATGGGTTTCTGCAGGTTGTGTTATTGGGAGGTGAGTGGAGATGCTGAGGACGGGTTTCTGCAGGTTGTGTTATTGGAAGATTTGTGAAGATGCTGAGGATGGGTTTCTGCAGGTTGTGTTATTGGGAGGTGAGTGGAGATGCTGAAAATGGGTTTCTGCAGGTTGTGTTATTGGGAGGGGAGTGGAGATGCTGAGAATGGGTTCTTGCAGGTTGTGTTATTGGGAGGTGAGTGGAGATGCTGAGGATGGTTTTCTGCAGGTTGTGTTATTGGGAGGTGAGTGGAGATGTTGAGGATGGGTTTATTGCTGCAGGTTGTGTTATTGGGAGGTGAGTGGAGATGCTGAGGATGGTTTTCTGCAGGTTGTGTTATTGGAAGGTGAGTGCAGATGCTGAGGATGGGTTTCTGCAGGTTGTGTTATTGGGAGGTGAGTGGAGATGCTGAGGATGGGTTTCTGCAGGTTGTGTTATTGGAAGGTGCGTGGAGATGCAGAGGATGGGTTTCGGCAGGATCTGTTATTGGGAGGTGAGTGGAGATGCTGAGGATGGGTTTCTGCAGGTGGTGTTATTGGGAGGTGAGTGGAGATGCTGAAGACGGGTTTCAGCAGGTTGTGTTATTGGAAGGTGAGTGAAGATTCTGAGGATGGGTTTCTGCAGGTTGTGTTATTGGGAGGTGATGGAGATGCTGAGGATGGGTTTCTGCAGGTTGTGTTATTGGAAGTTGAGTGGAGATGCTGAGGATGGGTTTCTGCAGGTTGTGTTATTGGGAGGTGAGTGGAGATGCTGACGATGGGTTTCTGCAGGTTGCGTTATTGGAAGGTGAGTGGAGATGCTGAGGATGGGTTTCTGCAGGTTGTGTTATTGGGAGGTGAGTGGAGATGCTGAGCATGGGTTTCTGCTGGTTGTGTTATTGGGAGGTGAGTGGAGATGCTGAGGACGAGTTTCTGCAGGTTGTGTTATTGGAAGATTTGTGAAGATGCTGAGAATGGGTTTCTGCAGGTTGTGTTATTGGGAGATGAGTGGAAATGCTGAGAATTGGGTTCTGCAGGTTGTGTTATTGGGAGGTGAGTGAAGATGCTGATAATGGGTTTCTGCAGGTTGTGTTATTGGGAGGTGAGTGGAGATTCTGAGGATGGGTTTCTGCAGGTTGTGTTATTGGGAGGTGGGTGAAGATGCTGAGGATGGGTTTCTGCAGATTGTGTTATTGGAAGGTTAGGGAAGATGCTGAGGAAGGTTTTCTGCAGGTTGTGTTATTGGGAGGTTAGTGAAGATGCTGAGGTTGGGTTTCTGCAGGTTGAGTCATTGGGAGGTGAGCGGAGATGCTGAGGATGGGTTTCTGCAGGTTGTGTTATTGGAAGGTGAGTGAAGATGCTGAGGATGTGTTTCTGCAGGTTGTGTTATTGGTAGCTGAGTGGAGATGATGAGGATGGGTTTCTGCAGGCTGTGTTATTGGGAGGTGAGTGGAGAAGCTGAGGATGGGTTTCTGCAGGTTGTGTTATTGGGAGGCGAGTGGAGATGCTGAGGATGGGTTTTTGCAGGTTGTGTTATTGGAAGGTGAGTGAAGATGCTGAGGAGGGGTTTCTGCTGTTTTGTTATTGGGAGGTGAGTGGAGATGCTGAGGATGGGTTTCTGCAGGTTGTGTTATTCGGAGGTGAGTGGAGATGCTGAGGATGGGTTTCTGCAGGTTGTTATTCGGAGGTGAGTGAAGATGCTGAGGATGGGTTTCTGCAGGTTATGTTATTGGGAGGTTAGTGAAGTTGCTGAGGATGGGTTTCTGCACGTTGTGTTATTGGGAGGTGAGTGGAGATGCTGAGGATGGGTTTCTGCAGGTTGTGTTATTGGGAGGTGAGTGGAGATGTTGAGGATGGGTTTCTGCAGGTTGTGTTATTGGGAGGTGAGTGGAGATGCTGAGGATGGTTTTCTGCAGGTTGTGTTATTGGAAGGTGAGTGGAGAGGCCGAGAATGGGTTTCTGCAGGTTGTGTTATTAGGAGGTGAGTGGAGATGCTGAGGATGGGTTTCTGCAGGTTGTGTTATTGGGAGGTGAGTGGAGATGCTGAGGATGGGTCTCTGCAGGTTGTGTTATTGGAAGGTGAGTGGAGATGCTGAGGATGGGTTTCGGCAGGATCTGTTATTGGGAGGTTAGTGGAGATGCTGAGGATGGGTTTCTGCAGGTTGTGTTATTGGGAGGTGAGTGGAGATGCTGAGGACGGGTTTCTGCAGGTTGTGTTATTGAAAGATTTGTGAAGATGCTGAGAATGGGTTTCTGCACGTTGTGTTATTTGCAGGTGAGTGGAGATGCTGAAAATGGGTTTCTGCAGGTTGTGTTATTGGGAGGGGAGGGGAGATTCTGAGAATGGGTTCCTGCAGGTTGTGTTATTGGGAGGTGAGTGGAGATGCTGAGGATGGTTTTCTGCAGGTTGTGTTATTGGGAGGTGAGTGGAGATGTTGAGGATGGGTTTCTGCTGCAGGTTGTGTTATTGGGAGGTGAGTGGAGATGCTGAGAATGGTTTTCTGCAGGTTGTGTTATTGGAAGGTGAGTGGAGATGCCGAGGATGGCTTTCTGCAGGTTGTGTTATTGGGAGGTGAGTGGAGATGCTGACGATGGATTTCTGCAGGTTGTGTTATTGGAAGGTGAGTGGAGATGCTGAGGGTGGGTTTCTACAGGTTGCGTTATTGGAAGGTGAGTGGAGATGCTGAGGATGGGTTTCTGCAGGTTGTGTTATTGGAAGGTGCGTGGAGATGCTGAGGATGGGTTTCGGCAGGATCAGTTATTGGGAGGTGAGTGGAGATGCTGAGGATGGGTTTCTGCAGCTTGTGTTATTGGGAGGTGAGTGGAGATGCTGATGACGGGGTTCAGCAGGTTGTGTTATTGGAAGGTGAGTGAAGATGCTGAGGATGGGTTTCTGCAGGTTGTGTTGTTGGGAGGTGATTGGAGATGCTGACGATGGGTTTCTGCAGGTTGCGTTATTGGAAGGTGAGTGGAGATGCTGAGGATGGGTTTTTGCAGGTTGTGTTATTGGAAGGTGAGTGGAGATGCTGATGATGGGTTTCGGCTGGATCTGTTATTGGGAGGTGAGTGGAGATGCTGAGGATGGGTTTCTGCAGGTTGTGTTATTGGGAGGTGAGTGGAGATGCTGAGGACGAGTTTCTGCAGGTTGTGTTATTGGAAGATTTGTGAGATGCTGAGGATGGGTTTCTGCAGGTTGTGTTATTGGGAGATGAGTGGAAATGCTGAGAATTGGTTTCTGCAGATTGTGTTATTGGGAGGTGAGTGAAGATGCTGAGAATGGGTTTCTGCAGGTTGTGTTATTGGGAGATGAGTGGAGATGCTGAGGATGGGTTTCTGCAGGTTGTGTTATTGGGAGGTGGGTGAAGATGCTGAGGATGGGTTTCTGCAGATTGTGTTATTGGAAGGTTAGGGAAGATGCTGAGGAAGATTTTCTGCATGTTGTGTTATTGGGAGGTTAGTGAAGATGCTGAGGTTGGGTTTCTGCAGGTTGTGTTATTGGGAGGTGAGCGGAGATGCTGAGGATGGGTTTCTGCAGGTTGTGTTATTGGAAGGTGAGTGAAGATGCTGAGGATGGGTTTCTGCAGGTTGTGTTATTGGGAGATGAGTGACGATTCTGAGGATGTGTTTCTGCAGGTTGTGTTATTGGGAGGTCAGTGGAGATTCTGAGAATGGGTTTCTGCCGGTTGTGCTATTGGGAGCTGAGTGGAGATGCTGAGGATGTGTTTCTGCAGGTTGTGTTATTCGGTGGTGAGTGAAGATGCTGAGGATGGGTTTCTGCAGGTTGTGTCATTGGAAGGTCAGTAGAGATGCTGAGAATGGGTTTCTGCAGGTTGTGTAATTGGGGGATGAGTGGAGTTGCTGAGGATGGGTTTCTGCAGGTTGTGTTATTGGGAGATGAGTGACGATTCTGAGGATGTGTTTCTGCAGGTTGTGTTATTGGGAGGTGAGTGAAGATGCTGAGGATGCGTTTCTGCAGGTTGTGTTCTTGGGAGGTGAGGGAAGATGCTGAGGATGGATTTCTGTAGGTTGTGTTATTGGAATGTGAGTGAAGATGCTGAGAATGGGTTCCTGCACGTTGTGTTATTGAGAGGTTAGTGAAGATGCTGAGGATTGTTTTCTGCAGGTTGTGTTATTGGAAGGTGAGTGGAGATGTTGAGGATGGATTTCTGCAGGTTGTGTTCTTGGAAGGTTAGTGAAGATGCTGAGGATGGGTTTTTGCAGGTTGTGTTATTGGGAGGTTAGTGAAGATTCTGAGGGTGGGTTCTGCAGGTTGTGTTATTGGGAGATGAGTGGAGATGCTGAGGATGGGTTTCTGCAGGGTGTGTTGTTGGAAGGTTAGTGAAGATGCTGAGGATGGGTTTCTGCAGGTTGTGTTATTGGAAGGTGAGTGGAGATGCCGAGGATGGCTTTCTGCAGGTTGTGTTATTGGAAGGTGAGTGGAGATGCTGAGGATGGGCTTCTGTAGGTTGTGTTATTGGGAGGTGAGTGGAGATGCTGAGGATGGGTTTCTGCAGGTTGTGTTATTGGAAGATGAGTGAACATGCTGGGGATGGGTTTCTGCAGGTTGTGTCATTGGAAGGTCAGTAGAGATGCTGAGAATGGGGTTCTGCAGGTTGTGTAATTGGGAGATGAGTGGAGATGCTGAGGATGGGTTTCTGCAGGTTGTGTTATTGGGAGATGAGTGACGATTCTGAGAATGGCTTTCTGCAGGTTGTGTTATTGGGAGGTTAGGGAAGATGCTGAGGATGGATTTATGCAGGTTGTGTTATTGGGAGGTTTTGAAAGATGCTGAGAATGGGTTTCTGCAGGTTGTGTTATTGGGAGGTGAGTGGAGATGCTGAGGATGGGTTTCTGCAGGTTGTGTTATTGGGAGGTGAGTGGAGATGCTGAGGATGGGTTTCTGCAGATTGCGTTATTGGGAGGTGAGTGGAGATGCTGAGGATGGGTTTCTGCAGGTTGTGTTATTGGGAGGTGAGTGGAGATGATGAGAATGGGTTTCTGCAGGTTGTGTTATTGGGAGGTGAGTGGAGATGCTGAGGATGGGTTTCTGCAGGTTGTGTTATTGGAAGGTTAGTGGAGATGCTGAGGTTGGGTTTCTGCAGATTGTGTTACTGGAAGGTTAGGGAAGATGCTCAGGATGGGTTTATGCAGATTGTGTTATTGGGAGGTGGGTGAAGAAGCTGAGGATGGGTTTCTGCAGATTGTGTTATTGGGAGGTGAGTGGAGATGCTGAGGATGGGTTTCTGCAGGTTGTGTTATTGGAAGGTGAGTGGAGACGCTGAGGATGGGTTTCTGCAGGTTGTGTTATTGGGATATTAGTGAAGATGCTGAGGATGGGTTTCTGCAGGTTGTGTTATTGGAAGGTTAGGGAACATGCTGAGGATGGTTTTCTGCAGATTTTGTGATTGGTAGGATAGTGAAGATTCTGAGGGTGGGTTCTGCAGGTTGTGTTATTGGGAGGCGAGTGGAGATGCTGAGGATGGGTTTCTGCAGGTTGTGTTATTGGGAGGTTAGTGGAGATGCTGAGGTTGGGTTTCTGCAGATTGTGTTATTGGAAGGTGAGTGGAGATGCTGAGGATGGGTTTCTGCAGGTTGTGTTATTGGGATATTAGTGAAGATGCTGAGGATGGGTTTCTGCAGGTTGTGTTATTGGAAGGTTAGGGAAGATGCTGAGGATGGTTTTCTGCAGATTTTGTGATTGGTAGGATAGTGAAGATTCTGAGGGTGGGTTCTGCAGGTTGGGTTATTGGGAGGCGAGTGGAGATGCTGAGGATGGGTTTCTGCAGGTTGTGTTATTGGAAGGTGAGTGGAGATGCTGAGGATGGGTTTCTGCAGGTTGTGTTATTGGGAGGTGAGTGGAGATGGTGAGAATGGGTTTCTGCAGGTTGTGTTATTGGGAGGTGAGTGGAGATGCTGAGGATGGGTTTCTGCAGGTTGTGTTATTGGGAGGTGAGTGGAGATGCTGTGGATGTGTTTCTGCAGATTGTGTTATTCGGAGGTGAGTGAAGAAGCTGAGGATGGGTTTCTGCAGGTTGTGTTATTGGGAGGTTAGTAGAGATGTTGAGATGGGGTTCTGCAGGTTGTGTCATTGGAAG
Organism: Scyliorhinus torazame; assembly: GCF_047496885.1. Classification (NCBI taxonomy): domain Eukaryota; kingdom Metazoa; phylum Chordata; class Chondrichthyes; order Carcharhiniformes; family Scyliorhinidae; genus Scyliorhinus; species Scyliorhinus torazame. The sequence goes on along the minus strand of NW_027307891.1, from coordinate 51,348 downwards.
GTCAGTAGAGATGCTGAGAATGGGGTTCTGCAGGTTGTGTAATTGGGAGATGAGTGCAGATGCTGAGGATGGGTTTCTGCAGGTTGTGTTTTTGGGAGATGAGTGGAGATGCTGAGGATGGGTTTCTGCAGGTTGTGTTATTGGAAGGTGAGTGAAGATGCTGAGGATGGGTTTCTGCAGGTTGTGTTATTGGAAAGTGAGTGAAGATGCAGAGGATGGGTTTCTGCAGGTTGTGTTATTGGGAGGTCAGTGGAGAGTCTGAGAATGGGTATCTGCCGGTTGAGCTATTGGGAACTGAGTGGAGATGCTGGGGATGTGTTTCTGCTGGTTGTGTTATTCCGAGGTGAGTGAAGATGCTGAGGATGGGTTTCTGCAGGTTGTGTCATTGGAAGGTCAGTACAGATGGTGAGAATGGGGTTCTGCAGGTTGTGTAATTGGGAGATGAGTGGAGATGCTGAGGATGGGTTTCTGCAGGTTGTGTTATTGGAAGGTGAGTGGAGATGCTGAGGATGGCTTTCTGCAGGTTGTGTTATTGGGAGGTGAGTGGAGATGCTGAGGACGGGTTTCTGCAGGTTGTGTTATTGGAAGATTTGTGAAGATGCTGAGGATGGGTTTCTGCAGGTTGTGTTATTGGGAGATGAGTGGAAATGCTGAGAATGGGTTTCTGCAGGTTGTGTTATTGGGAGGTGAGTGGAGATGCTCAGGATGGGTTTATGCAGATTGTGTTATTGGGAGGTGGGTGAAGATGCTGAGGATGGGTTTCTGCAGATTGTGTTATTGGGAGGTGAGTGGAGGTGCTGAGGATGGGTTTCTGCAGGTTGTGTTATTGGAAGGTTAGTGGAGATGCTGAGGTTGGGTTTCTGCAGATTGTGTTACTGGAAGGTTAGGGAAGATGCTCAGGATGGGTTTATGCAGATTGTGTTATTGGGAGGTGGGTGAAGAAGCTGAGGATGGGTTTCTGCAGATTGTGTTATTGGGAGGTGAGTGGAGATGCTGAGGATGGGTTTCTGCAGGTTGTGTTATTGGAAGGTGAGTGGAGACGCTGAGGATGGGTTTCTGCAGGTTGTGTTATTGGGATATTAGTGAAGATGCTGAGGATGGGTTTCTGCAGGTTGTGTTATTGGAAGGTTAGGGAACATGCTGAGGATGGTTTTCTCCAGATTTTGTGATTGGTAGGATAGTGAAGATTCTGAGGGTGGGTTCTGCAGGTTGTGTTATTGGGAGGCGAGTGGAGATGCTGAGGATGGGTTTCTGCAGGTTGTGTTATTGGGAGGTTAGTGGAGATGCTGAGGTTGGGTTTCTGCAGATTGTGTTATTGGAAGGTGAGTGGAGATGCTGAGGATGGGTTTCTGCAGGTTGTGTTATTGGGATATTAGTGAAGATGCTGAGGATGGGTTTCTGCAGGTTGTGTTATTGGAAGGTTAGGGAAGATGCTGAGGATGGTTTTCTGCAGATTTTGTGATTGGTAGGATAGTGAAGATTCTGAGGGTGGGTTCTGCAGGTTGGGTTATTGGGAGGCGAGTGGAGATGCTGAGGATGGGTTTCTGCAGGTTGTGTTATTGGAAGGTGAGTGGAGATGCTGAGGATGGGTTTCTGCAGGTTGTGTTATTGGGAGGTGAGTGGAGATGGTGAGAATGGGTTTCTGCAGGTTGTGTTATTGGGAGGTGAGTGGAGATGCTGAGGATGGGTTTCTGCAGGTTGTGTTATTGGGAGGTGAGTGGAGATGCTGTGGATGTGTTTCTGCAGATTGTGTTATTCGGAGGTGAGTGAAGAAGCTGAGGATGGGTTTCTGCAGGTTGTGTTATTGGGAGGTTAGTAGAGATGTTGAGATGGGGTTCTGCAGGTTGTGTCATTGGAAGGTCAGTAGAGATGCTGAGAATGGGGTTCTGCAGGTTGTGTAATTGGGAGATGAGTGCAGATGCTGAGGATGGGTTTCTGCAGGTTGTGTTTTTGGGAGATGAGTGGAGATGCTGAGGATGGGTTTCTGCAGGTTGTGTTATTGGAAGGTGAGTGATGATGCTGAGGATGGGTTTCTGCAGGTTGTGTTATTGGAAAGTGAGTGAAGATGCTGAGGATGGGTTTCTGCAGGTTGTGTTATTGGGAGGTCAGTGGAGAGTCTGAGAATGGGTATCTGCCGGTTGAGCTATTGGGAACTGAGTGGAGATGCTGGGGATGTGTTTCTGCTGGTTGTGTTATTCCGAGGTGAGTGAAGATGCTGAGGATAGGTTTCTGCAGGTTGTGTCATTGGAAGGTCAGTACAGATGGTGAGAATGGGGTTCTGCAGGTTGTGTAATTGGGAGATGAGTGGAGATGCTGAGGATGGGTTTCTGCAGGTTGTGTTATTGGAAGGTGAGTGGAGATGCTGAGGATGGCTTTCTGCAGGTTGTGTTATTGGGAGGTGAGTGGAGATGCTGAGGACGGGTTTCTGCAGGTTGTGTTATTGGGAGGTGAGTGGAGATGCTCAGGATGGGTTTATGCAGATTGTGTTATTGGGAGGTGGGTGAAGATGCTGAGGATGGGTTTCTGCAGATTGTGTTATTGGGAGGTGAGTGGAGGTGCTGAGGATGGGTTTCTGCAGGTTGTGTTATTGGAAGTTTAGTGGAGATGCTGAGGTTGGGTTTCTGCAGATTGTGTTACTGGAAGGTTAGGGAAGATGCTCAGGATGGGTTTATGCAGATTGTGTTATTGGGAGGTGGGTGAAGAAGCTGAGGATGGGTTTCTGCAGATTGTGTTATTGGGAGGTGAGTGGAGATGCTGAGGATGGGTTTCTGCAGGTTGTGTTATTGGAAGGTGAGTGGAGACGCTGAGGATGGGTTTCTGCAGGTTGTGTTATTGGGATATTAGAGAATATGCTGAGGATGGGTTTCTGCAGGTTGTGTTATTGGAAGGTTAGGGAACATGCTGAGGATGGTTTTCTGCAGATTTTGTGATTGGTAGGATAGTGAAGATTCTGAGGGTGGGTTCTGCAGGTTGTGTTATTGGGAGGCGAGTGGAGATGCTGAGGATGGGTTTCTGCAGGTTGTGTTATTGGGAGGTTAGTGGAGATGCTGAGGTTGGGTTTCTGCAGATTGTGTTATTGGAAGGTGAGTGGAGATGCTGAGGATGGGTTTCTGCAGGTTGTGTTATTCGAATATTAGTGAAGATGCTGAGGATGGGTTTCTGCAGGTTGTGTTATTGGAAGGTTAGGGAAGATGCTGAGGATGGTTTTCTGCAGATTTTGTGATTGGTAGGATAGTGAAGATTGTGAGGGTGGGTTCTGCAGGTTGGGTTATTGGGAGGCGAGTGGAGATGCTGAGGATGGGTTTCTGCAGGTTGTGTTATTGGAAGGTGAGTGGAGATGCTGAGGATGGGTTTCTGCAGGTTGTGTTATTGGGAGGTGAGTGGAGATGCTGAGGATGGGTTTCAGCAGGTTGTGTTATTGGAAGGTGAGTGGAGATGCTGAGGATGGGTTTCTGCAGATTGTGTTATTGGAAGGTTAGTGGAGATGCTGAGCATGTGTTTCTGCAGGTTGTGTTATTGGGAAGTGAGTGGAGATGCTGAGGATGGGTTTCTGCAGGTGGTGTTATTGGAAGGTGAGTGGAGATGCTGACGATGGGTTTCTGCAGGTTGTGTTATTGGGAGGTGAGTGGAGATGCTGACGATGGGTTTCTGCAGGTTGCGTTATTGGAAGGTGAGTGGAGATGCTGAGGATGGGTTTCTGCAGGTTGCGTTATTGGAAGGTGAGTGGAGATGCTGAGGATGGGTTTCTGCAGGTTGTGTTATTGGAAGGTGCGTGGAGATGCAGAGGATGGGTTTCGGCAGGATCTGTTATTGGGAGGTGAGTGGAGATGCTGAGGATGGGTTTCTGCAGGTGGTGTTATTGGGAGGTGAGTGGAGATGCTGAAGACGGGTTTCAGCAGGTTGTGTTATTGGAAGGTGAGTGAAGATGCTGAGGATGGGTTTCTGCAGGTTGTGTTATTGGGAGGTGATTGGAGATGCTGACGATGGATTTCTGCAGGTTGTGTTATTGGAAGGTGAGTGGAGATGCTGAGGATGGGTTTCTGCAGGTTGTGTTATTGGGAGCTGAGTGGAGATGCTGACGATGGGTTTCTGCAGGTTGCGTTATTGGAAGGTGAGTGGAGATGCTGAGGATGGGTTTCTGCAGGTTGTGTTATTGGAAGGTGAGTGGAGATGCTGAGCATGGGTTTCTGCTGGTTGTGTTATTGGGAGGTGAGTGGAGATGCTGAGGACGAGTTTCTGCAGGTTGTGTTATTGGAAGATTTGTGAAGATGCTGAGAATGGGTTTCTGCAGGTTGTGTTATTGGGAGATGAGTGGAAATGCTGAGAATTGGTTTCTGCAGGTTGTGTTATTGGGAGGTGAGTGAAGATGCTGATAATGGGTTTCTGCAGGTTGTGTTATTGGGAGGTGAGTGGAGATTCTGAGGATGGGTTTCTGCAGGTTGTGTTATTGGGAGGTGGGTGAAGATGCTGAGGATGGGTTTCTGCAGATTGTGTTATTGGAAGGTTAGGGAAGATGCTGAGGAAGGTTGTGTTATTGGGAGCTGAGTGGAGATGCTGAGGATGTGTTTCTGCAGGTTGTGTTACTGGGAGGTGAGTGGAGATGCTGAGGATGGGTTTCTGCAGGTTGTGTTATTCGGTGGTGAGTGAAGATGCTGAGGATGGGTTTCTGCAGGTTGTGTCATTGGAAGGTCAGTAGAGATGCTGAGAATGGGGTTCTGCAGGTTGTGTTATTGGAAGTTTAGTGGAGATGCTGAGGTTGGGTTTCTGCAGATTGTGTTACTGGAAGGTTAGGGAAGATGCTCAGGATGGGTTTATGCAGATTGTGTTATTGGGAGGTGGGTGAAGAAGCTGAGGATGGGTTTCTGCAGATTGTGTTATTGGGAGGTGAGTGGAGATGCTGAGGATGGGTTTCTGCAGGTTGTGTTATTGGAAGGTGAGTGGAGACGCTGAGGATGGGTTTCTGCAGGTTGTGTTATTGGGATATTAGAGAATATGCTGAGGATGGGTTTCTGCAGGTTGTGTTATTGGAAGGTTAGGGAACATGCTGAGGATGGTTTTCTGCAGATTTTGTGATTGGTAGGATAGTGAAGATTCTGAGGGTGGGTTCTGCAGGTTGTGTTATTGGGAGGCGAGTGGAGATGCTGAGGATGGGTTTCTGCAGGTTGTGTTATTGGGAGGTTAGTGGAGATGCTGAGGTTGGGTTTCTGCAGATTGTGTTATTGGAAGGTGAGTGGAGATGCTGAGGATGGGTTTCTGCAGGTTGTGTTATTCGAATATTAGTGAAGATGCTGAGGATGGGTTTCTGCAGGTTGTGTTATTGGAAGGTTAGGGAAGATGCTGAGGATGGTTTTCTGCAGATTTTGTGATTGGTAGGATAGTGAAGATTGTGAGGGTGGGTTCTGCAGGTTGGGTTATTGGGAGGCGAGTGGAGATGCTGAGGATGGGTTTCTGCAGGTTGTGTTATTGGAAGGTGAGTGGAGATGCTGAGGATGGGTTTCTGCAGGTTGTGTTATTGGGAGGTGAGTGGAGATGCTGAGGATGGGTTTCAGCAGGTTGTGTTATTGGAAGGTGAGTGGAGATGCTGAGGATGGGTTTCTGCAGATTGTGTTATTGGAAGGTTAGTGGAGATGCTGAGCATGTGTTTCTGCAGGTTGTGTTATTGGGAAGTGAGTGGAGATGCTGAGGATGGGTTTCTGCAGGTGGTGTTATTGGAAGGTGAGTGGAGATGCTGACGATGGGTTTCTGCAGGTTGTGTTATTGGGAGGTGAGTGGAGATGCTGACGATGGGTTTCTGCAGGTTGCGTTATTGGAAGGTGAGTGGAGATGCTGAGGATGGGTTTCTGCAGGTTGCGTTATTGGAAGGTGAGTGGAGATGCTGAGGATGGGTTTCTGCAGGTTGTGTTATTGGAAGGTGCGTGGAGATGCAGAGGATGGGTTTCGGCAGGATCTGTTATTGGGAGGTGAGTGGAGATGCTGAGGATGGGTTTCTGCAGGTGGTGTTATTGGGAGGTGAGTGGAGATGCTGAAGACGGGTTTCAGCAGGTTGTGTTATTGGAAGGTGAGTGAAGATGCTGAGGATGGGTTTCTGCAGGTTGTGTTATTGGGAGGTGATTGGAGATGCTGACGATGGATTTCTGCAGGTTGTGTTATTGGAAGGTGAGTGGAGATGCTGAGGATGGGTTTCTGCAGGTTGTGTTATTGGGAGCTGAGTGGAGATGCTGACGATGGGTTTCTGCAGGTTGCGTTATTGGAAGGTGAGTGGAGATGCTGAGGATGGGTTTCTGCAGGTTGTGTTATTGGAAGGTGAGTGGAGATGCTGAGCATGGGTTTCTGCTGGTTGTGTTATTGGGAGGTGAGTGGAGATGCTGAGGACGAGTTTCTGCAGGTTGTGTTATTGGAAGATTTGTGAAGATGCTGAGAATGGGTTTCTGCAGGTTGTGTTATTGGGAGATGAGTGGAAATGCTGAGAATTGGTTTCTGCAGGTTGTGTTATTGGGAGGTGAGTGAAGATGCTGATAATGGGTTTCTGCAGGTTGTGTTATTGGGAGGTGAGTGGAGATTCTGAGGATGGGTTTCTGCAGGTTGTGTTATTGGGAGGTGGGTGAAGATGCTGAGGATGGGTTTCTGCAGATTGTGTTATTGGAAGGTTAGGGAAGATGCTGAGGAAGGTTTTCTGCAGGTTGTGTTATTGGGAGGTTAGTGAAGATGCTGAGGTTGGGTTTCTGCAGGTTGTGTCATTGGGAGGTGAGCGCAGATGCTGAGGATGGGTTTCTGCAGGTTGTGTTATTGGAAGGTGAGTGAAGATGCTGAGGATGTGTTTCTGCAGGTTGTGTTATTGGTAGCTGAGTGGAGATGATGAGGATGGGTTTCTGCAGGCTGTGTTATTGGGAGGTGAGTGGAGAAGCTGAGGATGGGTTTCTGCAGGTTGTGTTACTGGGAGGCGAGTGGAGATGCTGAGGATGGGTTTCTGCAGGTTGTGTTATTGGAAGGTGAGTGAAGATGCTGAGGATGGGTTTCTGCTGTTTTGTTATTGGGAGGTGAGTGGAGATGCTGAGGATGGGTTTCTGCAGGTTGTGTTATTCGGAGGTGAGTGGAGATGCTGAGGATGGGTTTCTGCAGGTTGTTATTCGGAGGTGAGTGAAGATGCTGAGGATGGGTTTCTGCAGGTTATGTTATTGGAAGGTGAGTGGAGATGCTGAGGATGGGTTTCTGCAGGTTTTGTTATTGGAAGGTGAGTGTCGATGCTGAGGATGGGTTTCTGCAGGTTGTGTCATTGGAAGGTCAGTAGATATGCTGAGAATGGGGTTCTGCAGGTTGTGTAATTGGGAGATGAGTGGAGATGCTGAGGATGGGTTTCTGCAGGTGTGTTATTGGGAGATGAGTGACGATTCCGAGGACGTGTTTCTGCAGGTTGTGTTATTGGGAGGTGAGTGGAGATGTTGAGGATGGGTTTCTGCAGGTTGTGTAATTGGGAGATGAGTGGAGATGTTGAGGATGGGTTTCTGCAGGTTGTGTTATTGGGAGGTGAGTGGAGATGTTGAGGATGGGTTTCTGCAGGTTGTGTTATTGGGAGGTGAGTGTAGATGTTGAGGATGGGTTTCTGCAGGTTGTGTTATTGGAAGGTGAGTGGAGATGTTGAGGATGGGTTTCTGCAGGTTGTGTTATTGGGAGGTGAGTGGAGATGCTGAGGATGGTTTTCTGCAGGTTGTGTTATTGGAAGGTGAGTGGAGAGGCCGAGAATGGGTTTCTGCAGGTTGTGTTATTAGGAGGTGAGTGGAGATGCTGAGGATGGGTTTCTGCAGGTTGTGTTATTGGGAGGTGAGGGGAGATGCTGACGATGGGTTTCTGCAGGTTGCGTTATTGGAAGGTGAGTGGACATGCTGAGGATGGTTTTCTGCAGGTTGTGTTATTGGAAGGTGCGTGGAGATGCTGAGGATGGGTTTCGGCAGGATCAGTTATTGGGAGGTGAGTGGAGATGCTGAGGATGGGGTTCTGCAGCTTGTGTTATTGGGAGGTGAGTGGAGATGCTGAAGACGGGTTTCAGCAGGTTGTGTTATTGGAAGGTGAGTGAAGATGCTGAGGATGGGTTTCTGCAGGTTGTGTTATTGGGAGGTGATTGGAGATGCTGAGGATGGGTTTCTGCAGGTTGTGTTATTGGGAGGTGAGTGGAGATGCTGACGATGGGTTTCTGCAGGTTGCGTTATTGGAAGGTGAGTGGAGATGCTGAGGATGGGTTTCTGCAGGTTGTGTTATTGGAAGGTGAGTGGAAATGCTGATGATGGGTTTCGGCTGGATCTGTTATTGGGAGGTGAGTGGAGATGCTGAGGATGGGTTTCTGCAGGTTGTGTTATTGGGAGGTGAGTGGAGATGCTGAGGACGAGTTTCTGCAGGTTGTGTTATTGCAAGATTTGTGAGATGCTGAGGATGGGTTTCTGCAGGTACTGTTATTGGGAGATGAGTGGAAATGCTGAGAATTGGTTTCTGCAGATTGTGTTATTGGCAGGTGAGTGAAGATGCTGAGAATGGGTTTCTGCAGGTTGTGTTATTGGGAGATGAGTGGAGATGCTGAGGATGGGTTTTTGCAGGTTGTGTTATTGGGAGGTGGGTGAAGATGCTGAGGATGGGTTTCTGCAGATTGTGTTATTGGAAGGTTAGGGAAGATGCTGAGGAAGATTTTCTGCATGTTGTGTTATTGGGAGGTTAGTGAAGATGCTGAGGTTGGGTTTCTGCAGGTTGTGTTATTGGGAGGTGAGCGGAGATGCTGAGGATGGGTTTCTGCAGGTTGTGTTATTGGAAGGTGAGTGAAGATGCTGAGGATGTGTTTCTGCAGGTTGTGTTATTGGTAGCTGAGTGGAGATGATGAGGATGGGTTTCTGCAGGCTGTGTTATTGGGAGGTGAGTGGAGAAGCTGAGGATGGGTTTCTGCAGTTTGTGTTATTGGAAGGTGAGTGAAGATGCTGAGGATGGGTTTCTGCATGTTGTGTTATTGGGAGGTTAGTGAAGATGCTGAGGTTGGGTTTCTGCAGGTTGTGTTATTGGGAGGTGAGCGGAGATGCTGAGGATGGGTTTCTGCAGGTTGTGTTATTGGAAGGTGAGTGAAGATGCTGAGGATGTGTTTCTGCAGGTTGTGTTATTGGTAGCTGAGTGGAGATGCTGAGGATGGGTTACTGCAGGCTGTGTTATTGGGAGGTGAGTGGAGAAGCTGAGGATGGGTTTCTGCAGTTTGTGTTATTGGAAGGTGAGTGAAGATGCTGAGGATGGGTTTCTGCAGGTTGTGTTATTGGGAGGTGAGTGAAGATGCTGAGGCTCGTTTTCTGCAGATTGTGTTATTGGGAGGTGAGTGAAGATGCTGAGGATGGCTTTCTGCAGGTTGTGTTATTGGGAGGTGAGTGGAGATGCTGAGGATGGGTTTCTGCAGGTTGTGTTATTGGGAGGTGAGTGAAGATGCTGAGGCTCGTTTTCTGCAGGTTGTGTTATTGGGAGGTGAGTGAAGATGCTGAGGATGGGTTTCTGCGGGTTGTGTTATTGGGAGGTGAGTAAAGATGCTGAGGATGGGTTTCTGCAGTTTGTGTTATTGGGAGGCGAGTGAAGATGCTGAGGATGGGTTTCTGCGGGTTGTGTTATTGGGAGGTGAGTAAAGATGCTGAGGATGGGTTTCTGCAGTTTGTGTTATTGGGAGGCGAGTGGAGATGCTGAGGATGGGTTTCTGCAGGTTGTGTTATTGGGAGATGAGTGACGATTCTGAGGATGTGTTTCTGCAGGTTGTGTTATTGGGAGGTCAGTGGAGATTCTGAGAATGGGTTTCTGCCGGTTGTGCTATTGGGAGCTGAGTGGAGATGCTGAGGATGTGTTTCTGCAGGTTGTGTTATTGGAAGGTGAGTGGAGATGCTGAGGATGGGTTTCTGCAGGTTGTGTTATTGGGAGGTGAGTGGAGATGCTGACGATGGGTTTCTGCAGTTTGCGTTATTGGAAGGCGAGTGGAGATGCTGAGGATGGGTTTCTGCAGGTTGTGTTATTGGAAGGTGAGTGGAGATGCTGAGGATGGGTTTCGGCAGGATCTGTTATTGGGAGGTGAGTGGAGATGCTGAGGATGGGTTTCTGCAGGTTGTGTTATTGGGAGGTGAGTGGAGATGCTGAGGACGAGTTTCTGCAGGTTGTGTTATTGGAAGATTTGTGAAGATGCTGAGGATGAGTTTCTGCAGGTTGTGTTATTGGGAGATGAGTGGAAATGCTGAGAATTGGTTTCTGCAGGTTGTGTTATTGGGAGGTGAGTGGAGATGCTGAGGATGGGTTTCTGCAGGTTGTGCTATTGGGAGGTGGGTGAAGATGCTGAGGATGGGTTTCTGCAGATTGTGTTATTGGAAGGTTAGGGAAGATGCTGAGGAAGGTTTTCGGCAGGTTGTGTTATTGGGAGGTTAGTGAAGATGCTGAGGTTGGGTTTCTGCAGGTTGTGTTATTCGGAGGTGAGCGGAGATGCTGAGGATGGGTTTCTGCAGGTTGTGTTATTGGAAGGTGAGTGAAGATGCTGAGGATGTGTTTCTGCAGGTTGTGTTATTGGTAGCTGAGTGGAGATGATGAGGATGGGTTTCTGCAGGCTGTGTTATTGGGAGGTGAGTGGAGAAGCTGAGGATGGGTTTCTGCAGTTTGTGTTATTGGAAGGTGAGTGAAGATGCTGAGGATGGGTTTCTGCAGGTTGTGTTATTCGGTGGTGAGTGAAGATGCTGAGGATGGGTTTCTGCAGGTTGTGTCATTGGGAGATGAGTGACGATTCTGAGGATGTGTTTCTGCAGGTTGTGTTATTCGGTGGTGAGTGAAGATGCTGAGGGTGGGTTTCTGCAGGTTGTGTCATTGGAAGGTCAGTAGAGATGCTGAGAATGGGGTTCTGCAGGTTGTGTAATTGGGGGATGAGTGGAGTTGCTGAGGATGTGTTTCTGCAGGTTGTGTTATTGGGAGGTGAGTGAAGATGCTGAGGATGCGTTTCTGCAGGTTGTGTTCTTAGGAGGTGAGGGAAGATGCTGAGGATGGATTTCTGTAGGTTGTGTTATTGGAATGTGAGAGAAGATGCTGAGAATGGGTTCCTGCACGTTGTGTTATTGAGAGGTTAGTGAAGATGCTGAGGATTGTTTTCTGCAGGTTGTGTTATTGGAAGGTGAGTGGAGATGTTGAGGATGGGTTTCTGCAGGTTGTGTTATTGGAAGGTGAGTGAAGATGCTGAGGATGGGTTTCTGCAGGTTGTGTTATTGGGAGGTTAGTGAAGATTCTGAGGGTGGGTTCTGCAGGTTGTGTTATTGGGAGGTGAGTGGAGATGCTGAGGATAGGTTTCTGCAGGGTGTGTTGTTGGAAGGTTAGTGAAGATGCTGAGGATGGGTTTCTGCAGGTTGTGCTATTGGAAGGTGAGTGGAGATGCAGAGGATGGGTTTCTGCAGGTTGTGTTATTGGAAGATCAGTGAACATGCTGGGGATGTGTTTCTGCAGGTTGTGTTATTCGGAGGTGAGTGAAGATGCTGAGGATGGGTTTCTGCAGGTTGTGTTATTGGGAGATGAGTGACGATTCTGAGAATGGCTTTCTGCAGGTTGTGTTATTGGGAGGTTAGGGAAGATGCTGAGGATGGATTTCTGCAGTTTGTGTTATTGGGAGGTTATGGAAGATGCTGAGAATGGGTTTCTGAAGGTTGTGTTATTGGGAGGTGAGTGGCGATGCTGAGGTTGGGTTTCTGCAGGTTGTGTTATTGGGAGGTGAGTGGAGATGCTGAGGATGGGTTTCTGCAGGTTGTGTTATTGGGAGGTGAGTGGAGATGCTGACGATGGGTTTCTGCAGGTTGCGTTATTGGAAGGTGAGTGGAGATGCTGAGGATGGGTTTCTGCAGGTTGTGTTATTGGAAGGTGAGTGGAGATGCTGAGCATGGGTTTCGGCAGGATCTGTTATTGGGAGGTGAGTGGAGATGCTGAGGATGGGTTTCTGCAGGTTGTGTTATTGGGAGGTGAGTGGAGATGCTGAGGACGAGTTTCTGCAGGTTGTGTTATTGGAAGATTTGTGAAGATGCTGAGGATGAGTTTCTGCAGGTTGTGTTATTGGGAGATGAGTGGAAATGCTGAGAATTGGTTTCTGCAGGTTGTGTTATTGGGAGGTGAGTGAAGATGCTGAGAATGGGTTTCTGCAGGTAGTGTTATTGGGAGGTGAGTGGAGATGCTGAGGATGGGTATCTGCAGGTTGTGCTATTGGGAGGTGGGTGAAAATGCTGAGGATGGGTTACTGCAGATTGTGTTATTGGAAGGTTAGGGAAGATGCTGAGGAAGGTTTTCTGCAGGTTGTGTTATTGGGAGGTTAGTGAAGATGCTGAGGTTGGGTTTCTGCAGGTTGTGTTATTCGGAGGTGAGCGGAGATGCTGAGGATGGGTTTCTGCAGGTTGTGTTATTGGAAGGTGAGTGAAGATGCTGAGGATGGGTTTCTGCAGGTTGTGTTATTGGGAGGTGAGTGAAGATGCTGAGGATGGGTTTCTGCAGGTTGTGTTATTCGGTGGTGAGTAAAGATGCTGAGGATGGGTTTCTGCAGGTTGTGTCATTGGGAGATGAGTGACGATTCTGAGGATGTGTTTCTGCAGGTTGTGTTATTGGGAGGTCAGTGGAGATTCTGAGAATGAGTTTCTGCCGGTTGTGCTATTGGGAGCTGAGTGGAGATGCTGAGGATGTGTTTCTGCAGGTTGTGTTACTGGGAGGTGAGTGGAGATGCTGAGGATGGGTTTCTGCAGGTTGTGTTATTCGGTGGTGAGTGAAGATGCTGAGGATGGGTTTCTGCAGGTTGTGTCATTGGAAGGTCAGTAGAGATGCTGAGAATGGGGTTCTGCAGGTTGTGTAATTGGGAGGTGAGTGGAGATGCTGAGGATGGGTTTCTGCAGGGTGTGTTGTTGGAAGGTTAGTGAAGATGCTGAGGATGTGTTTCTGCAGGTTGTGTTATTGGGAGGTGAGTGGAGATGCTGAGGATGGGTTTCTGCAGGTTGTGTTATTGGAAGGTGAGTGGAGATGCTGAGGATGGGTTTCTGCAGGTTATGTTATTGGAAGATCAGTGAACATGCTGGGGATGTGTTCCTGCAGGTTGTGTTATTCGGAGGTGAGTGAAGATGCTGAGGATGGGTTTCTGCAGGTTGTGTCATTGGAAGGTCAGTAGAGATGCTGAGAATGGGGTTCTGCAGGTTGTGTTATTGGGAGGTTATGGAAGATGCTGAGAATGGGTTTCTGCAGGTTGTGTTATTGGGAGGTTATGGAAGATGCTGAGAATGGGTTTCTGCAGGTTGTGTTATTGGGAGGTGAGTGGAGATGCTGAGGATGGGTTTCTGCAGTTTGTGTTATTGGGAGATGAGTGACGATTCTGAGAATGGCTTTCTGCAGGTTGTGTTATTGGGAGGTTAGGGAAGATGCTGAGGATGGATTTCTGCAGGATGTGTTATTGGGAGGTTATGGAAGATGCTGAGAATGGGTTTCTGCAGGTTGTGTTATTGGGAGGTGAGTGGAGATGCTGAGGATGGGTTTCTGCAGGTTGTGTTATTGGGAGGTGAGTGGAGATGCTGAGGATGGGTTTCTGCAGGTTGTGTTATTGGGAGGTGAGTGGAGATGCTGAGGATGGTTTTCTGCAGGTTGTGTTATTGGGAGGTGAGTGGAGATGATGAGAATGGGTTTCTGCAGGTTGTGTTATTGGGAGGTGAGTGGAGATGCTGAGGATGTGTTTCTGCAGATTGTGTTATTCGTAGGTGAGTGAAGATGCTGAGGATGGGTTTCTGCAGGTTGTGCTATTGGGAGTTTAGTAGAGATGTTGAGATGGGGTTCTGCAGGTTGTGTCATTGGAAGGTCTGTAGAGATGCTGAGAATGGGGTTCTGCAGGTTGTGTTATTGGTAGATGAGTGCAGATGCTGAGGATGGGTTTCTGCAGGTTGTGTTATTGGGAGATGAGTGGAAATGCTGAGGATGGGTTTCTGCAGGTTGTGTTATTGGAAGGTGAGTGAAGATGCTGAGGATGGGTTTCTGCAGGTTGTGTTATTGGGAGGTCAGTGGAGAGTCTGAGAATGGGTTTCTGCCGGTTGAGCTATTGGGAGCTGAGTGGAGATGCTGGGGATGTGTTTCTGCAGGTTGTGTTATTCCGAGGTGAGTGAAGATGCTGAGGATGGGTTTCTGCAGGTTGTGTTATTGGAAGGCCAGTACAGATGCTGAGAATGGGGTTCTGCAGGTTGTGTAATTGGGAGATGAGTGGAGATGCTGAGGATGAGTTTCTGCAGGTTGTGTTATTGGGAGGTGAGTGGAGATGCTGAGGATGGGTTTCTGCAGATTGTGTTATTGGGAGATGAGTGACGATTCTGAGGATGGGTTTCTGCAGGTTGTGTTATTGGGAGGTTAGTGAAGATGCTGAGGATGGGGTTCTGCAGGTTGTGTTATTGGAAGGTTAGTGAAGGTGCTGAGGATGGGTTTCTGCAGGTTGTGTTATTGGAAGGTGAGTGAAGATGCTGAGGATCGGTTTCTGCAGATTGAGTTATTGGAAGATTTGTGAAGATGCTGAGGATGTGTTTCTGCAGGTTTTATTATTGGAAGGTTAGTGAAGATGCTGAGAATGTGTCTCTGCAGGTTCTGTTATTGGGAGGTGAGTGTAGATGCTGAAAATGGGTTTCAGTAGGTTGTGTTATTGGGAGGTGAGTGGAGATGCTGAGGATGGGTTTCTGCAGGTTGTGTAATTGGGAGGTGAGTGGAGATGCTGAGGATGGTTTTCTGCAGGTTGTGTTATTGGAAGGTGAGTGGAGATGCCGAGAATGGGTTTCTGCAGGTTGTGTTATTAGGAGGTGAGTGGAGATGCCGAGAATGGGTTTCTGCAGGTTGTGTTATTAGGAGGTGAGTGGAGATGCTGAGGATTGGTTTCTGCAGGTTGTGTTATTGGAAGGTGAGTGGAGATGCTGAGGATGGGTTTCTGCAGGTTGTGTTATTGGAAGGTGAGTGGAGATGCTGAGGATGGGTTTCGGCAGGATCTGTTATTGTGAGGTTAGTGGAGATGCTGAGGATGGGTTTCTGCAGGTTGTGTTATTGGGAGGTGAGTGGAGATGCTGAGGACGGGTTTCTGCAGGTTGTGTTATTGGAAGATTTGTGAAGATGCTGAGGATGGGTTTCTGCAGGTTGTGTTATTGGGAGGTGAGTGGAGATGCTGAAAATGGGTTTCTGCAGGTTGTGTTATTGGGAGGGGAGTGGATATGTTGAGAATGGGTTCCTGCACGTTGTGTTATTGGGACGTCAGTGAAGTTGCTGAGGATTGTTTTCTGCAGGTTGTGTTATTGGGAGGTGAGTGGAGATGTTGAGGATGGGTTTCTGCTGCAGGTTGTGTTATTGGGAGGTGAGTGGAGATGCTGAGGATGGTTTTCTGCAGGTTGTGTTATTGGAAGGTGAGTGGAGATGCCGAGGATGGCTTTCTGCAGGTTGTGTTATTGGGAGGTGAGTGGAGATGCTGACGATGGGTTTCTGCAGGTTGTGTTATTGGAAGGTGAGTGGAGATGCTGACGATGGGTTTCTGCAGGTTGTGTTATTGGGAGGTGAGTGGAGATGCTGACGATGGGTTTCTGCAGGTTGCGTTATTGGAAGGTGAGTGGAGATGCTGAGGATGGGTTTCTGCAGGTTGTGTTATTGGAAGGTGCGTGGAGATGCTGAGGATGGGTTTCGGCAGGATCTGTTATTGGGAGGTGAGTGGAGATGCTGAGGATGGGTTTCTGCAGGTTGTGATATTGGGAGGTGAGAGGAGATGCTGACGATGGGTTTCTGCAGGTTGCGTTATTGGAAGGTGAGTGGAGATGCTGAGGATGGGTTTCTGCAGGTTGTGTTATTGGAAGGTGAGTGGAGATTCTGAGGATGGGTTTCGGCAGGATCTGTTATTCGGAGGTGAGTGGAGATGCTGAGGATGGGTTTCTGCAGGTTGTGTTATTGGGAGGTGAGTGGAGATGCTGAGGACGAGTTTCTGCAGGTTGTGTTATTGGAAGATTTGTGAAGATGCTGAGGACGAGGTTCTGCAGGTTGTGTTATTGGGAGATGAGTGGAAATGCTGAGAATTGGTTTCTGCATGTTGTGTTATTGGGAGGTGAGTGGAGATGCTGAGGATGGGTTTCTGCAGGTTGTGTTATTGGGAGGTGGGTGAAGATGCTGAGGATGGGTTTCTGCAGATTGTGTTATTGGAAGGTGAGTGGAGATGTTGAGGATGGGTTTCTGCAGGTTGTGTTATTGGAAGGTGAGTGAAGCTGCTGAGGATGGGTTTCTGCAGGTTTTTTTATTGGGAGGTTAGTGGAGATGCTGAGGATGGGTTTCTGCAGGTTGTGTTATTGGAAGGTTAGTGAAGATGCTGAGGATGGGTTTCTGCAGGTTGTGTTATTGGGAGGTTAGTGAAGATTCTGAGGGTGGGTTCTGCAAGTTGTGTTATTGGGAGGTGAGTGGAGATGCTGAGGATGGGTTTCTGCAGGGTGTGTTGTAGGAAGGTTAGTGAAGATGCTGAGGATGGGTTTCTCCAGGTTGTGTTATTGGAAGGTGAGTGTAGTTGCCGAGGATGGCTTTCTGCAGGTTGTGTTATTGGAAGGTGAGTGGAGATGCTGAGGATGGGCTTCTGTAGGTTGTGTTATTGGGAGGTGAGTGGAGATGCTGAGGATGGGTTTCTGCAGGTTGTGTTATTGGAAGATCAGTGAACATGCTGGGGATGTGTTTCTGCAGGTTGTGTTATTCGGAGGTGAGTGAAGATGCTGAGGATGGGTTTCTGCAGGTTGTGTCATTGGAAGGTCAGTAGAGATGCTGAGAATGGGGTTCTGCAGGTTGTGTAATTGGGAGATAAGTGGAGATGCTGAGGATGGGTTTCTGCAGGTTGTGTTATTGGGAGATGAGTGACGATTCTGAGAATGGCTTTCTGCAGGTTGTGTTATTGGGAGGTTAGGGAAGATGCTGAGGATGGATTTCTGCAGGTTGTGTTATTGGGAGGTTATGGAAGATGCTGAGAATGGGTTTCTGCAGGTTGTGTTATTGGGAGGTGAGTGGAGATGCTGAGGATGGGTTTCTGCAGGTTGTGTTATTGCGAGGAGAGTGGAGATGCTGAGGATGGGTTTCTGCAGGTTGTGATGTTAGGAGGTGAGTGGAGATGCTGAGGATGGGTTTCTGCAGGTTGTGTTATTGGGAGGTGAGTGGAGATGATGAGAATGGGTTTCTGCAGGTTGTGTTATTGGGAGGTTAGTAGAGATGTTGAGATTGGGTTCTGCAGGTTGTGTCATTGGAAGGTCAGTAGAGATGCTGAGAATGGGGCTCTGCAGGTTGTGTAATTGGGAGATGAGTGCAGATGCTGAGGATGGGTTTCTGCAGGTTGTGTTATTGGGAGATGAGTGGAGATGCTGAGCATGGGTTTCTGCAGGTTGTGTTATTGGAAGGTGAGTGAAGATGCTGAGGATGGGTTTCTGCAGGTTGTGTTATTGGGAGGTCAGTGGAGAGTCTGAGAATGGGTTTCTGCCGGTTGAGCTATTGGGAGCTGAGCGGAGATGCTGGGGTTGTGTTTCTGCAGGTTGTGTTATTCGGAGGTGAGTGAAGATGCTGAGGATGGGTTTCTGCAGGTTGTGTCATTGGAAGGTCAGTACAGATGCTGAGAATGGGGTTCTGCAGGTTGTTTTATTGGGAGGTTAGTGGAGATGCTGAGGATGGGTTTCTGCAGGTTGTGTTATTGGAAGGTTAGTGAAGATGCTGAGGATGGGTTTCTGCAGGTTGTGTTATTGTGAGGTTAGTGAAGATTCTGAGGGTGGGTTCTGCAGGTTGTGTTATTGGGAGGTGAGTGGAGATGCTGAGGATGGGTTTCTGCAGGTTGTGTTATTGGGAGGTGAGTGGAGATGCTGAGGATGGGTTTCTGCAGGGTGTGTTGTAGGAAGGTTAGTGAAGATGCTGAGGATGGGTTTCTGCAGGTTGTGTTATTGGAAGGTGAGTGGAGATGCTGAGGATGGGCTTCTGTAGGTTGTGTTATTGTGAGGTGAGTGGAGATGCTGAGGATGGGTTTCTGCAGGTTGTGTTATTGGAAGATCAGTGAACATGCTGGGGATGTGTTTCTGCAGGTTGTGTTATTGGGAGATGAGTGACGATTCTGAAAATGGCTTTCTGCAGGTTGTGTTCTTGGGAGGTTAGGGAAGATGCTGAGGATGGATTTCTGCAGGTTGTGTTATTGGGAGGTTATGGAAGATGCTGAGAATGGGTTTCTGCAGGTTGTGTTATTGGGAGGTGAGTGGAGATGCTGAGGATGGGATTCTGCAGGTTGTGTTATTGGGAGGTGAGTGGAGATGCTGAGGATGTGTTTCTGCAGGTTGTGTTATTGGGAGGTGAGTGGAGATGCTGAGGATGGGTTTCTGCAGGTTGTGTTATTGGGAGGTGAGTGGAGATTATGAGAATGGGTTTCTGCAGGTTGTGTTATTGGGAGGTTAGTAGAGATGTTGAGATGGGGTTCTGCAGGTTGTGTCATTGGAAGGTCAGTAGAGATGCTGAGAATGGGGCTCTGCAGGTTGTGTAATTGGGAGATGAGTGCAGATGCTGAGGATGGGTTTCTGCAGGTTGTGTTATTGGGAGATGAGTGGAGATGCTGAGGATGGGTTTCTGCAGGTTGTGTTATTGGAAGGTGAGTGAAGATGCTGAGGATGGGTTTCTGCAGGTTGTGTTATTGGGAGGTCAGTGGAGAGTATGAGAATGGGTTTCTGCCGGTTGAGCTATTGGGAGCTGAGTGGAGATGCTGGGGATGTGTTTCTGCAGGTTGTGTTATTCGGAGGTGAGTGAAGATGCTGAGGATGGATTTCTGCAGGTTGTGTCATTGGAAGGTCAGTACAGATGCTGAGAATGGGGTTCTGCAGGTTGTGTAATTGGGAGATGAGTGGAGATGCTGAGGATGGGTTTCTGCAGGTTGTGTTATTGGGAGATGAGTGGAGATGCTGAGGATGGGTTTCTGCAGGTTGTGTTATTGGAAGGTGAGTAGGAGATGCTGAGGATGGGTTTCTGCAGGTTGTGTTATTGGGAGGTGAGTGGAGATGCTGAGGATGGGTTTCTGCAGATTGTGTTATTGGGAGATGAGTGACGATTCTGAGGATGGGTTTCTGCAGGTTGTGTTATTGGGAGGTTAGTGAAGATGCTGAGGATGGGGTTCTGCAGGTTGTGTTATTGGAAGGTTAGTGAAGGTGCTGAGGATGGGTTTCTGCAGGTTGTGTTATTGGAAGGTGAGTGAAGATGCTGAGGATCGGTTTCTGCAGATTGAGTTATTGGAAGATTTGTGAAGATGCTGAGGATTTGTTTCTGCAGGTTTTGTTATTGGAAGGTTAGTGAAGATGCTGAGAATGTGTCTCTGCAGGTTCTGTTATTGGGAGGTGAGTGTAGATGCTGAAAATGGGTTTCAGTAGGTTGTGTTATTGGGAGGTGAGTGGAGATGCTGAGGATGGGTTTCTGCAGGTTGCGTTATTGGGAGGTGAGTGGAGATGCTGAGGATGGGTTTCTGCAGGTTGTGTTATTGGGAGGTTAGGGAAGATGCTGAGAATGGGTTTCTGCAGGTTGTGTTATTGGGATGTGAGTGGAGATGCTGAGGATGGGTTTCTGCAGGTTGTGTTACTGGGAGGTGAGTGGAGATGCTGAGGATGGGATTCTGCAGGTTGTGTTATTGGGAGGTGAGTGAAGATGCTGAGGATGGGTTCCTGCAGTTTGTGTTATTGGAAGGAGATGGAGATGCTGAGGCTGGGTTTCTGCAGGTTGTGTTATTGGGGGGTGAGTGGAGATGCTGAGGATGGGTTTCTGCAGGTTGTGTTATTAGGAGGTGAGTGGAGATGCTGAGGATGGGTTTCTGCAGGTTGTGTTATTGGAAGGTTAGTGGAGATGCTGAGGATGCGTTTCTGCAGGTTGTGTTATTGGAAGGTGAGTGAAAATGCTGAGCATGGGTTTCTGCAGGTTGTGTTATTGGGAGGTGAGTGAAGATGCTGAGAATGGGTCTCTGCAGGTTCTGTTATTGGGAGGTGAGTGTAGATGCTGATGATGGGTTTCAGCAGGTTATGTTATTGTGAGTTGAGTGGAGATGCTGAGGATGGGTTTCTGCAGGTTGTGTTACTGGGAGGTGAGTGGAGATGCTGAGGATGGGATTCTGCAGGTTGTGTTATTGGGCGGTTAGGGAAGATGTTGAGGATGGGTTTCTGCAGGTTGTGTTATTGGGAGATGAGTGGAAATGCTGAGAATGGGTTTCTGAAGGTTGTGTTATTGGGAGGTGTGTGTTGATGCTGAGGATGGGTTTCTGCAGGTTGTGTTATTGGTAGGTGAGTGAAGATGCTGAGGATGGGTTTCTGCAGGTTATGTTATTGGAAGGAGATGGAGATGCTGAGGCTGGGTTTCTGCAGGTTGTGTTATTGGGGGGGTGAATGGAGATGCTGAGGATGGGTTTCTGCAGGTTGTGTTATTAGGAGGTGAGTAGAGATGCTGAGGATGGGTTTCTGCAGGTTGTGTTATTCGAAGGTTGGTGGTGATGCTCAGGATGGGTTTCTGCACGTTGTGTTATTGGAAGGTGAGTGAAGATGCTGAGGATGGGTTTCTGCAGGTTGTGTTATTGGAAGGTGAGTGGAGATGCTGAGGATGGGTTTCTGCAGGTTGCGTTATTGGGAGGTGAGTGGAGATGCTGAGGATGGGTTTCTGCAGGTTGTGTTATTGGGAGGTTAGGGAAGATGCTGAGAATGGGTTTCTGCAGGTTGTGTTATTGGGATGTGAGTGGAGATGCTGAGGATGGGTTTCTGCAGGTTGTGTTACTGGGAGGTGAGTGGAGATGCTGAGGATGGGATTCTGCAGGTTGTGTTATTGGGAGGTGAGTTAAGATGCTGAGGATGGGTTCCTGCAGTTTGTGTTATTGGAAGGAGATGGAGATGCTGAGGCTGGGTTTCTGCAGGTTGTGTTATTGGGGGGTGAGTGGAGATGCTGAGGATGGGTTTCTGCAGGTTGTGTTATTAGGAGGTGAGTGGAGATGCTGAGGATGGGTTTCTGCAGGTTGTGTTATTGGAAGGTTAGTGGAGATGCTGAGGATGCGTTTCTGCAGGTTGTGTTATTGGAAGGTGAGTGAAAATGCTGAGCATGGGCTTCTGCAGGTTGTGTTATTGGGAGGTGAGTGAAGATGCTGAGAATGGGTCTCTGCAGGTTCTGTTATTGGGAGGTGAGTGTAGATGCTGATGATGGGTTTCAGCAGGTTATGTTATTGTGAGTTGAGTGGAGATGCTGAGGATGGGTTTCTGCAGGTTGTGTTACTGGGAGGTGAGTGGAGATGCTGAGGATGGGATTCTGCAGGTTGTGTTATTGGGCGGTTAGGGAAGATGTTGAGGATGGGTTTCTGCAGGTTGTGTTATTGGGAGATGAGTTGAAATGCTGAGAATGGGTTTCTGAAGGTTGTGTTATTGGGAGGTGTGTGTTGATGCTGAGGATGGGTTTCTGCAGGTTGTGTTATTGGAAGGTGAGTGAAGATGCTGAGGATGGGTTTCTGCAGATTATGTTATTGGAAGGAGATGGAGATGCTGAGGCTGGGTTTCTGCAGGTTGTGTTATTGGGGGGGTGAGTGGAGATGCTGAGGATGGGTTTCTGCAGGTTGTGTTATTAGGAGGTGAGTAGAGATGCTGAGGATGGGTTTCTGCAGGTTGTGTTATTCGAAGGTTGGTGGTGATGCTCAGGATGGGTTTCTGCAGGTTGTGTTATTGGAAGGTGAGTGAAGATGCTGAGGATGGGTTTCTGCAGGTTGTGTTATTGGAAGGTGAGTGGAGATGCTGTGGATGGGTTTCTGCAGGTTGTGTTATTGGGATATTAGTGAAGATGCTGAGGATGGGTTTCTGCAGGTTGTGTTATTGGAAGGTGAGTGGAGATGCTGAGGAAGGGTTTATAGAACATAGAACATAGAACAATACAGCGCAGTACAGGCCCTTCGGCCTACGATGTTGCACCGAAACAAAAGCCATCTAACCTACACTATGCCATTATCATCCATATGTTTATCCAATAAACTTTTAAATGCCCTCAATGTTGGCGAGTTCACTACTGTAGCAGGTAGGGCATTCCACGGCCTCACTACTCTTTGCGTAAACAACCTACCTCTGACCTCTGTCCTATATCCTTTACCCCTCAGTTTAAAGTTATGTCCCCTCGTGCCAGCCATTTCCATCCGCGGGAGAAGGCTCTCACTGTCCACCCTATCCAACCCCCTGATCATTTTGTATGCCTCTATTAAGTCTCCTCTCAATCTTCTTCTCTCCAACGAAAACAACCTCAAGTCCATCAGCCTTTCCTCATAAGATTTTCCCTCCATACCAGGCAACATCCTGGTAAATCTCCTCAGCACCCGCTCCAAAGCCTCCACGTCCTTCCTATAATGCGGTGACCAGAACTGTACGCAATACTCCATATGCGGCCGAGCAAGAGTTCTGTACAGCTGCAACATGACCTCCTGACTCCGGAACTCAATCCCTCTACCAATAAAGGCCAACACTCCATAGGCCTTCTTCACAACCCTATTAACCTGGGTGGCAAATTTCAGGGATCTATGTACAAGGACACCTAGATCCCTCTGTTCATCCACACTTTCAAGAACTTTACCATTAGCCAAATATTCCGCATTCCTGTTATTCCTTCCAAAGTGAATCACCTCACACTTCTCTACATTAAACTTCATTTGCCACCTCTCAGCCCAGCTCAGCAGCTTATCTATATCCCTCTGTAACCTGCTACATCCTTCCTTTAAAACAAACAGGCAGACAGTGCAGGGATCCCTCGTGGCCGTTCCCCTTCAAAACAAGTATACCGTTTTGGATGCTGTTGGGGGGGATGACCTACCGGGGGAAGGCCCTAGCGGTCAGGTCTCTGGCACGGAGTCTGGCTCTGGGGCTCAGAAGGGAAGGGGGAGAATAGAAAAGCAATAGTTGTAGGAGATTCAATGGTTAGGGGAATAGATAGGAGATTCTGTGGTCGCGAGCGAGACTCCCGGAAGGTATGTTGCCTCCCGGGTGCCAGGGCCAGGGATGTCTCGGATCGTGTCTTCAGGATCCTTAAGGGTGAGGGTGAGCAGCCAGAAGTCGTGGTGCACATTGGTACCAACGACATAGGTAGGAAAAGTGGTGTGGAGGTAATAAACAAGTTTAGGGAGTTAGGCTGGAAGTTGAAAGCCAGGACAGACAGAGTTGTCATCTCTGGTTTGTTGCCGGTGCCACGTGATAGCGAGGCTAGGAATAGGGAGAGAGTGCAGTTGAACACGTGGCTGCAGGAATGGTGTAGGAGGGAGGGCTTCAGGTATTTGAATAATTGGAGCACATTCTGGGGAAGGTGGGACCTGTACAAGCAGGACGGGTTGCATCTGAACCAGAGGGGCACCAATATCCTGGGAGGGAGGTTTGCTAGTACTCTTCGGGAGGGTTTAAACTAATTTGGCAGGGGAATGGGAACCGGATTTGTAGTCCAGCAACTAAGGTAGCCGATATTCAGGACGCCAAAGCGTGTAATGAGGCAGTGGGGAAGGGAACACTGACAAAGGAGGGTATTTGCAGGCACGGAGATGGGTTGAAATGTGTATACTTCAACGCAAGAAGCATCAGGAATAAGGTGGGTGAACTTAAGGCATGGATCGGTACTTGGGACTACGATGTGGTGGCCATCACGGAAACTTGGATAGAAGAGGGGCAGAAATGGTTGTTGGAGGTCCCTGGTTACAGATGTTTCAATAAGATTAGGGAGGGTGGTAAAAGAGGTGGGGGGGGTGGCATTATTAATTAGAGATAGTATAACAGCTCCAGAAAGGCAGTTCGAGGAGTATCACCCTTTTGAGGTAGTATGGGTTGAAGTCAGACATAGGAAAGGAGCAGTCACCTTGTTAGGAGTTTTCTATAGGCCCCCCAATAGTAGCAGAGATGTGGAGGAACAGATTGGGAAACAGATTTTGGAAAGGTGCAGAAGTCACAGGGTAGTAGTCATGGGTGACTTTAACTTCCCAAATATTGAGTGGAAACTCTTTAGATCAAATAGTTTGGATGGGGTGGTGTTTGTGCAGTGTGTCCAGGAAGCTTTTCTAACACAGTATGTAGATTGTCCGACCAGAGGAGGGGCAATATTGGATTTAATACTTGGTAATGAGCCAGGGCAAGTGATAGATTTGTTAGTGGGGGAGCATTTTGGAGATAGTGACCACAATTCTGTGACTTTCACTTTAGTAGTGGAGAGGGATAGGTACGTGCAACAGGGCAAGGTTTACAATTGGGGGAAGGTTAAATACGATGTTGTCAGACAAGAATTGAAGTGCATAAGTTGGGAAAATAGGCTGGCAGGGAAGGACACAAGTGAAATGTGGAACTTGTTCAAGGAACAGGTGCTACGTGTCCTTGATATGTATGTCCCTGTCAGGCAGGGAAGAGATGGTCGAGTGAGGGAATCATGGTTGACAAGAGAGGTTGAATGTCTTGTTAAGAGGAAAAAGGTGACTTATGTAAGGCTGAGGAAACAAGGTTCAGACAGGGCATTGGAGGGATACAAGATAGCCAGGAGGGAACTGAAGAAAGGGATTAGGAGAGCTAAGAGAGGGCATGAACAATCTTTGGCGGGTAGGATCAAGGAAAACCCCAAGGCCTTTTACACATATGTGAGAAATATGACAATGACTAGAGCGAGGGTAGGTCCAATCAAGGACAGTAGCGAGAGATTGTGTATTGAGTCTGAAGAGATAGGAGAGGTCTTGAATGAGTACTTTTCTTCTGTATTTACAAATGAGAGGGGCGATATTGTTGGAGAGGACAGTGTGAAACAGATTGGTAAGCTCGAGGAAATAATTGTTAGGAAGGAAGATGTGTTGGGCATTTTGAAAAACTTGAGGATAGACAAGTCCCCCGGGCCTGACGGGATATATCCAAGGATTCTATGGGAAGCAAGAGATGAAATTGCAGAGCCGTTGGCAATTATCTTTTCATCCTCACTGTCAACAGGGGTGGTACCAGGAGATTGGAGAGTGGCGAATGTCGTGCCCCTGTTCAAAAAAGGAACTAGGGATAACCCTGGGAATTACAGGCCAGTTAGTCTTACTTCGGTGGTAGGCAAAGTAATGGAAAGGGTGCTGAAGGATAGGATTTCTGAGCATCTGGAAAGACACTGCTTGATTAGGGATAGTCAGCACGGATTTGTGAGGGGTAGGTCTTGCCTAACAAATCTTATTGAATTCTTTGAGGAGGTGACCAAGCATGTGGATGAAGGTAAAGCAGTGGATGTAGTGTGCATGGATTTTAGTAAGGCATTTGATAAAGTTCCCCATGGTAGGCTTATGCAGAAAGTAAGGAGGCATGGGATAGTGGGAAATTTGGCCAGTTGGATAACAAACTGGCTCACCGATAGAAGTCAGAGAGTGGTGGTGGATGGCAAATATTCAGCCTGGATCCCAGTTACCAGTGGCGTACCGCAGGGATCAGTTCTGGGTCCTCTGCTGCTTGTGATTTTCATTAATGACTTGGATGAGGGAGTTGAAGGGTGGGTCAGTAAATTTGCAGACGATACAAAGATTGGTGGAGTTGTGGATAGTAAGGAGGGCTGTTGTCGGCTGCAAAGAGACATAGATAGGATGCAGAGCTGGGCTGAGAAGTGGCAGATGGAGTTTAACCCTGAAAAGTGTGAGGTTGTCCTTTTTGGAAGGACAAATATGAATGCGGAATACAGGGTTAACGGTAGAGTTCTTGGCAATGTGGAGGAGCAGAGAGATCTTGGGGTCTATGTTCATACATCTTTGAAAGTTGCCACTCAAGTGGATAGAGCTGTGAAGAAGGCCTATGGTGTGCTCGCGTTCATTAACAGAGGGATTGAATTTAAGAGCCGTGAGGTGATGATGCAGCTGTACAAAACTTTGGTAAGGCCACATTTGGAGTACTGTGTACAGTTCTGGTCGCCTCATTTTAGGAAGGATGTGGAAGCTCTGGAAAAGGTGCAAAGAAGATTTACCAGGATGTGGCCTGGAATGGAGAGTAGGTCTTACGAGGAAAGGTTGAGGGTGCTAGGCCTTTTCTCATTAGAGCGGAGAAGGATGAGGGGCGACTTGATAGAGGTTTATAAGATGATCAGGGGAATAGATAGAGTAGACAGTCAGAGACTTTTTCCCCGGGTGGAACACACCATTACAAGGGGACATAAATTTAAGGTGAAAGGTGGAAGATATAGGAGGGATATCAGAGGTAGGTTCTTTACCCAGAGAGTAGTGGGGGCATGGAATGCACTGCCTGTGGAAGTAGTTGAGTCGGAAACATTAGGGACCTTCAAGCAGCTATTGGATAGGTACATGGATTACGGTAAAATGATATAGTGTAGATTTATTTGTTCTTAAGGGCAGCACGGTAGCATTGTGCATAGCACAATTGCTTCACAGCTCCATGGTCCCAGGTTCGATTCCGGTTTGGGTCATTGTCTGTGCGGAGTCTGCACGTCCACCCCGTGTCTGCGTGGGTTTCCTCCGGGTGCTCCGGTTTCCTCCCAAAGTCCAAAGATGTGCGGGTTAGGTGAATTGGCAATGATAAATTGCCCTTAATGTCCAAATTGCCCTTGGTGTTGGGTGGAGGTGTTGAGTTTGGGTAGGGTGCTCTTTCCAAGAGCCGGTGCAGAATCAAAGGGCCGAATGGCCTCCTTCTGCACTGTAAATTCAATGATAATCTATGATTAATCTAGGACAAAGGTTCGGCACAACATCGTGGGCCGAAGGGCCTGTTCTGTGCTGTATTTTCTATGTTCTATGTTCTATGTTCCACACTATCGACAACACAACCGACTTTAGTATCGTCTGCAAATTTACTCACCCACCCTTCTGCGCCTTCCTATAGGTCATTCATAAAAATGACAAACAGCAACGGCCCCAGAACAGATCCTTGTGGTACTCCACTTGTGACTGAACTCCATTCTGAACATTTCCCATCAACCACCACCCTCTGGTTGTGTTATTGGAAGGTCAGTGGAGATGCTGAGGATGGGTTTCTGCAGGTTGTGTTATTGGGAGGTGAGTGAAGATGCTGAGGATGGGTTTCTGCAGGTTGTGTTATTGGAAGGTGAGTGAAGATGCTGAGGATGGGTTTCTGAAGGTTGTGTTTTTGGAAGGTGAGTGGAGATGCTGAGGATGGGTTGATGCAGGTTGTGGTATTGGGAGGTTAGTGAAGATGCTGAGGATGGGTTTCTGCAGGTTGTGTTATTGGGAGGAGAGTGGAGATGCTGCGGATGAGTTTCTGCAGTTTGTGTTATTGGAAGGTGAGTGAAGATGCTGAGAATGGGTTTCTGCAGGTTATGTTATTGGGATGTGAGTGAAGATGCTGAGGATGGCTTTCTGCAGGTTGTGTTATTGGGAGGTGAGTGGAGAAGCTGAGGATGGGTTTCTGCAGGTTGTGTTATTGGGATGTGAGTGAAGATGCTGAGGATGTGTTTCTGCAGGTTGTGTTATTGGGAGGTGAGTGGAGTTGCTGAGGATGGGTTTCTGCAGTTTGTGTTATTGGGAGGTGAGTGGAGATGGTGAGGATGGGTTTCTGCAGGTTGTGTTATTGGAAGGTGAGTGGAGATGCTGAGGATGGGTTTCTGCAGGTTGTGTTATTGGAAGGTTAGTGAAGATGCTGAGGATGGGTTTCGGCAGGTTGTGTTATTGGGAGGTTAGTGGAGTTGCTGAGGATGGGTTTCTGCAGGTTGTGTTATTGGGAGGTGAGTGGAGATGCTGAGGATGGGTTTCTGCAGGTTGTATTATTGGAAGGTTAGTGGAGTTGCTGAGGATGGGTTTCTGCAGGTTGTGTTATTGGGAGGTGATTGGAGATGCTGAGGATAGGTTTCTGCAGGTTGTGTTATTGGAAGGTGAGTGAAGATGCTGAGGATGGGTTTCTGCAAGTTGTGTTTTTGGAAGGTGAGTGGAGATGCTGAGGATGGGTTTATGCAGGTTGTGGTATTGGGAGGTTAGTGAAGATGCTGAGGATGGGTTTCTGCAGGTTGTGTTATTGGGAGGTGAGTGGAGATGCTGCGGATGAGTTTCTGCAGTTTTTGTTATTGGAAGTTGAGTGAAGATGCTGAGAATGGGTTTCTGCGGGTTGTGTTATTGGGAGGTGAGTGAAGATGCTGAGGATGGGTTTCTGCAGGTTGTGTTATTGGGAGGTGAGTGGAGAAGCTCAGGATGGGTTTCTGCAGGTTGTGTTATTGGGATATGAGTGAAGATGCTGAGGATGTGTTTCTGCAGGTTGTGTTATTGGGAGGTGAGTGGAGTTGCTGAGGATGGGTTTCTGCAGTTTGTGTTATTGGGAGGTGAGTGGAGATGGTGAGGATGGGTTTCTGCAGGTTGTGTTATTCGAAGGTGAGTGGAGATGCTGAGGATGGGTTTCTGCAGGTTGTGTTATTGGAAGGTTAGTGAAGATGCAGAGGATGGGTTTCTGCAGGTTGTGTTATTGGAAGGTGAGTGGAGATGCTGAGGATGGGTTTCTGCAGGTTGTGTTATTGGAAGGTGAGTGGAGATGCTGAGGATGGGTTTCTGCAGGTTGTGTTATTGGGAGGTGAGTGGAGATGCTGACGATGGGATTCTGCAGGTTGCGTTATTGGAAGGTGAGTGGAGATGCTGAGGATGGGTTTCTGCAGGTTGTGTTATTGGAAGGTGAGTGGAGACGCTGAGGATGGGTTTCGGCAGGTTCTGTTATTGGGAGGTGAGTGGAGATGCTGAGGATGGATTACTACAGGTTCTGTTATTGGGAGGTGAGTGGAGATGCTGAGGATGGGTTTCTGCAGGTTGTGTTATTGGAAGGTGAGTGGAGATGCTGAGGATGGGTTTCTGCAGGTTGTGTTATTGGCAGGCGAGTGGAGATGCAGACGATGGGTTTCTGCAGGTTGCGTTATTGGAAGGTGAGTGGAGATGCTGAGGATGGGTTTCTGCAGGTTGTGTTATTGGAAGGTGAGTGAAGATGCTGAGGATGGGTTTCTGCAGGTTCTGTTATTGGGAGTGGAGTGGAGATGCTGAGGATGGTTTACTGCAGGTTGTGTTATTGAGAGGTGAGTGAAGATGCTGAGGATGGGTTTCTGCAGGTTGTGATATTGGGAGGTGAGTGAAGACGCTGAGGATGGGTTTCTGCAGGTTGTGTTATTCGACGGTGAGTGGAGATGCTGAGGAAGGATTTCTACAGGTTGTGTTACTGTAAGGTGAGTGGAGATGCTAAGGATGGGTTTCTTCAGGTTGTGTTATTGGGGGGTGAGTGGAGGTGCTGAGGATGGGTTTCTGCAAATTGTGTTATTGGGAGGTGAGTAAAGATGCTGAGGATGGGTTTCTGCAGGTTGTGTTATTGGGAGGTGAGTGAAGATGCTGAGGATGGGTTTCTGCAGGTTGTGTTATTGGGAGGTGAGGAGACATGCTGAGGATGGGTTTCTGCAGGTTGTGTTATTGGGAGGTGAGTGGAGATGATGAGAATGGGTTTCTGCAGGTTGTGTTATTAGGAGGTGAGTGGAGATGCTGAGAATGGGTTTCTGCAGGTTGTGTTATTGGGAGGTGAGTGGAGATGCTGAGGATGGGTTTATGCAGGTTGTGCTATTGGGAGCTGAGTGGAGATGCTGAGGATGTGTTTCTGCAGGTTGTGTTATTGGGAGGTGAGTGAAGATGCTGAGGATGGGTTTCTGCAGGTTGTGTTATTGGTAGGTGAGTGAAGATGCTGAGGGTGGGTTTCTGCAGGTTGTGTTATTGGGATATGAGTGACGATTCTGAGGATGGGTTTCTGCAGGTTGTGTTATTGGGAGGTGAGTGGAGATGCTGAGGATGGGTTTCTGCAGGTTGTGTTATTGGGAGGTGAGTGGAGATGCTGAGGATTGGTTTCTGCAGGTTGTGTTATTGGGAGGTGAGGGAAGGTGCTGAGGATGGATTTCTGTAGGTTTTGTTACTGGAATGTGAGTGAAGATGCTGAGGATGGGTTTCTGCAGGTTGTGTTATTGGGAGGTGAGTGGAGATGCTGAGGATGGTTTTCTGCAGGTTGTGTTATTGGGAGGTGAGTGAAGATGCTGACAATGGGTTTCTGCAGGTTGTGTTATTGGGAGGTGAGTGGAGATGCTGAGGATGGTTTTCTGCAGGATGTGTTATTGGGAGGTGATTGAAGATGCTGAGGATGGGTTTCTGCAGGTTGTGTTATTGTGAGGTGAGTGGAGATGCTGAGGATGGGTTTCTGCAGGTTGTGTTATTGGGTGGTGAGTGTAGATGCTGATGATGGGTTTCGGCAGGTTATGTTATTGGGAGGTGTGTGGAGATGCTGAGGATGGGTTTCTGCAGGTTGTGTTACTGGGAGGTGAGTGGAGATGCTGAGGATGGGATTCTGCAGGTTGTGTTATTGGGCGGTTAGGGAAGATGTTGAGGATGGCTTTCTGCAGGTTGTGTTATTGGGAGGTTAGGGAAGATGCTGAGAATGGGTTTCAGCAGGTTGTGTTATTGGAAGGTGTGTGTTGATGCTGAGGATGGGTTTCTTCAGGTTGTGTTATTGGAATGTGAGTGAAGATGCTGAGGATGGGTTTCTGCAGGTCATGTTATTGGAAGGAGATGGAGATGCTGAGGCTGGGTTTCTGCAGGTTGTGTTATTGGGGGGTGAGTGGAGATGCTGAGGATGGCTTTCTGCAGGTTGTGTTATTAGGAGGTGAGTGGAGAACTGAGGATGGGTTTCTGCAGGTTGTGTTATTGGAAGGTTAGTGGAGGTGCTCAGGATGGGTTTCTGCAGGTTGTGTTATTGGAAGGTGAGTGAAGATGCTGAGGATGGGTTTCTGCAGGTTGTGTTATTGGAAGGTGAGTGCAGATGCTGTGGATGGGTTTCTGCAGGTTGTGTTATTGGGATATTAGTGAAGATGCTGAGGACGAGGTTCTGCAGGTTGTGTTATTGGGAGATGAGTGGAAATGCTGAGAATTGGTTTCTGCATGTTGTGTTATTGGGAGGTGAGTGGAGATGCTGAGGATGGGTTTCTGCAGGTTGTGTTATTGGGAGGTGGGTGAAGATGCTGAGGATGGGTTTCTGCAGATTGTGTTATTGGAAGGTGAGTGGAGATGTTGAGGATGGGTTTCTGCAGGTTGTGTTATTGGAAGGTGAGTGAAGCTGCTGAGGATGGGTTTCTGCAGGTTTTTTTATTGGGAGGTTAGTGGAGATGCTGAGGATGGGTTTCTGCAGGTTGTGTTATTGGAAGGTTAGTGAAGATGCTGAGGATGGGTTTCTGCAGGTTGTGTTATTGGGAGGTTAGTGAAGATTCTGAGGGTGGGTTCTGCAAGTTGTGTTATTGGGAGGTGAGTGGAGATGCTGAGGATGGGTTTCTGCAGGGTGTGTTGTAGGAAGGTTAGTGAAGATGCTGAGGATGGGTTTCTGCAGGTTGTGTTATTGGAAGGTGAGTGTAGTTGCCGAGGATGGCTTTCTGCAGGTTGTGTTATTGGAAGGTGAGTGGAGATGCTGAGGATGGGCTTCTGTAGGTTGTGTTATTGGGAGGTGAGTGGAGATGCTGAGGATGGGTTTCTGCAGGTTGTGTTATTGGAAGATCAGTGAACATGCTGGGGATGTGTTTCTGCAGGTTGTGTTATTCGGAGGTGAGTGAAGATGCTGAGGATGGGTTTCTGCAGGTTGTGTCATTGGAAGGTCAGTAGAGATGCTGAGAATGGGGTTCTGCAGGTTGTGTAATTGGGAGATAAGTGGAGATGCTGAGGATGGGTTTCTGCAGGTTGTGTTATTGGGAGATGAGTGACGATTCTGAGAATGGCTTTCTGCAGGTTGTGTTATTGGGAGGTTAGGGAAGATGCTGAGGATGGATTTCTGCAGGTTGTGTTATTGGGAGGTTATGGAAGATGCTGAGAATGGGTTTCTGCAGGTTGTGTTATTGGGAGGTGAGTGGAGATGCTGAGGATGGGTTTCTGCAGGTTGTGTTATTGCGAGGAGAGTGGAGATGCTGAGGATGGGTTTCTGCAGGTTGTGATGTTAGGAGGTGAGTGGAGATGCTGAGGATGGGTTTCTGCAGGTTGTGTTATTGGGAGGTGAGTGGAGATGATGAGAATGGGTTTCTGCAGGTTGTGTTATTGGGAGGTTAGTAGAGATGTTGAGATTGGGTTCTGCAGGTTGTGTCATTGGAAGGTCAGTAGAGATGCTGAGAATGGGGCTCTGCAGGTTGTGTAATTGGGAGATG
Source organism: Scyliorhinus torazame (assembly GCF_047496885.1). Taxonomy (NCBI): domain Eukaryota; kingdom Metazoa; phylum Chordata; class Chondrichthyes; order Carcharhiniformes; family Scyliorhinidae; genus Scyliorhinus; species Scyliorhinus torazame. The sequence continues at coordinate 19,179 of NW_027307891.1, read as the reverse complement.
AGTGCAGATGCTGAGGATGGGTTTCTGCAGGTTGTGTTATTGGGAGATGAGTGGAGATGCTGAGCATGGGTTTCTGCAGGTTGTGTTATTGGAAGGTGAGTGAAGATGCTGAGGATGGGTTTCTGCAGGTTGTGTTATTGGGAGGTCAGTGGAGAGTCTGAGAATGGGTTTCTGCCGGTTGAGCTATTGGGAGCTGAGCGGAGATGCTGGGGTTGTGTTTCTGCAGGTTGTGTTATTCGGAGGTGAGTGAAGATGCTGAGGATGGGTTTCTGCAGGTTGTGTCATTTTAAGGTCAGTACAGATGCTGAGAATGGGGTTCTGCAGGTTGTTTTATTGGGAGGTTAGTGGAGATGCTGAGGATGGGTTTCTGCAGGTTGTGTTATTGGAAGGTTAGTGAAGATGCTGAGGATGGGTTTCTGCAGGTTGTGTTATTGTGAGGTTAGTGAAGATTCTGAGGGTGGGTTCTGCAGGTTGTGTTATTGGGAGGTGAGTGGAGATGCTGAGGATGGGTTTCTGCAGGTTGTGTTATTGGGAGGTGAGTGGAGATGCTGAGGATGGGTTTCTGCAGGGTGTGTTGTAGGAATGTTAGTGAAGATGCTGAGGATGGGTTTCTGCAGGTTGTGTTATTGGAAGGTGAGTGGAGATGCTGAGGATGGGCTTCTGTAGGTTGTGTTATTGGGAGGTGAGTGGAGATGCTGAGGATGGGTTTCTGCAGGTTGTGTTATTGGAAGATCAGTGAACATGCTGGGGATGTGTTTCTGCAGGTTGTGTTATTGGGAGATGAGTGACGATTCTGAAAATGGCTTTCTGCAGGTTGTGTTCTTGGGAGGTTAGGGAAGATGCTGAGGATGGATTTCTGCAGGTTGTGTTATTGGGAGGTTATGGAAGATGCTGAGAATGGGTTTCTGCAGGTTGTGTTATTGGGAGGTGAGTGGAGATGCTGAGGATGGGATTCTGCAGGTTGTGTTATTGGGAGGTGAGTGGAGATGCTGAGGATGTGTTTCTGCAGGTTGTGTTATTGGGAGGTGAGTGGAGATGCTGAGGATGGGTTTCTGCAGGTTGTGTTATTGGGAGGTGAGTGGAGATTATGAGAATGGGTTTCTGCAGGTTGTGTTATTGGGAGGTTAGTAGAGATGTTGAGATGGGGTTCTGCAGGTTGTGTCATTGGAAGGTCAGTAGAGATGCTGAGAATGGGGCTCTGCAGGTTGTGTAATTGGGAGATGAGTGCAGATGCTGAGGATGGGTTTCTGCAGGTTGTGTTATTGGGAGATGAGTGGAGATGCTGAGGATGGGTTTCTGCAGGTTGTGTTATTGGAAGGTGAGTGAAGATGCTGAGGATGGGTTTCTGCAGGTTGTGTTATTGGGAGGTCAGTGGAGAGTCTGAGAATGGGTTTCTGCCGGTTGAGCTATTGGGAGCTGAGTGGAGATGCTGGGGATGTGTTTCTGCAGGTTGTGTTATTCGGAGGTGAGTGAAGATGCTGAGGATGGATTTCTGCAGGTTGTGTCATTGGAAGGTCAGTACAGATGCTGAGAATGGGGTTCTGCAGGTTGTGTAATTGGGAGATGAGTGGAGATGCTGAGGATGGGTTTCTGCAGGTTGTGTTATTGGGAGATGAGTGGAGATGCTGAGGATGGGTTTCTGCAGGTTGTGTTATTGGAAGGTGAGTAGGAGATGCTGAGGATGGGTTTCTGCAGGTTGTGTTATTGGGAGGTGAGTGGAGATGCTGAGGATGGGTTTCTGCAGATTGTGTTATTGGGAGATGAGTGACGATTCTGAGGATGGGTTTCTGCAGGTTGTGTTATTGGGAGGTTAGTGAAGATGCTGAGGATGGGGTTCTGCAGGTTGTGTTATTGGAAGGTTAGTGAAGGTGCTGAGGATGGGTTTCTGCAGGTTGTGTTATTGGAAGGTGAGTGAAGATGCTGAGGATCGGTTTCTGCAGATTGAGTTATTGGAAGATTTGTGAAGATGCTGAGGATTTGTTTCTGCAGGTTTTGTTATTGGAAGGTTAGTGAAGATGCTGAGAATGTGTCTCTGCAGGTTCTGTTATTGGGAGGTGAGTGTAGATGCTGAAAATGGGTTTCAGTAGGTTGTGTTATTGGGAGGTGAGTGGAGATGCTGAGGATGGGTTTCTGCAGGTTGCGTTATTGGGAGGTGAGTGGAGATGCTGAGGATGGGTTTCTGCAGGTTGTGTTATTGGGAGGTTAGGGAAGATGCTGAGAATGGGTTTCTGCAGGTTGTGTTATTGGGATGTGAGTGGAGATGCTGAGGATGGGTTTCTGCAGGTTGTGTTACTGGGAGGTGAGTGGAGATGCTGAGGATGGGATTCTGCAGGTTGTGTTATTGGGAGGTGAGTGAAGATGCTGAGGATGGGTTCCTGCAGTTTGTGTTATTGGAAGGAGATGGAGATGCTGAGGCTGGGTTTCTGCAGGTTGTGTTATTGGGGGGTGAGTGGAGATGCTGAGGATGGGTTTCTGCAGGTTGTGTTATTAGGAGGTGAGTGGAGATGCTGAGGATGGGTTTCTGCAGGTTGTGTTATTGGAAGGTTAGTGGAGATGCTGAGGATGCGTTTCTGCAGGTTGTGTTATTGGAAGGTGAGTGAAAATGCTGAGCATGGGTTTCTGCAGGTTGTGTTATTGGGAGGTGAGTGAAGATGCTGAGAATGGGTCTCTGCAGGTTCTGTTATTGGGAGGTGAGTGTAGATGCTGATGATGGGTTTCAGCAGGTTATGTTATTGTGAGTTGAGTGGAGATGCTGAGGATGGGTTTCTGCAGGTTGTGTTACTGGGAGGTGAGTGGAGATGCTGAGGATGGGATTCTGCAGGTTGTGTTATTGGGCGGTTAGGGAAGATGTTGAGGATGGGTTTCTGCAGGTTGTGTTATTGGGAGATGAGTGGAAATGCTGAGAATGGGTTTCTGAAGGTTGTGTTATTGGGAGGTGTGTGTTGATGCTGAGGATGGGTTTCTGCAGGTTGTGTTATTGGTAGGTGAGTGAAGATGCTGAGGATGGGTTTCTGCAGGTTATGTTATTGGAAGGAGATGGAGATGCTGAGGCTGGGTTTCTGCAGGTTGTGTTATTGGGGGGGTGAATGGAGATGCTGAGGATGGGTTTCTGCAGGTTGTGTTATTAGGAGGTGAGTAGAGATGCTGAGGATGGGTTTCTGCAGGTTGTGTTATTCGAAGGTTGGTGGTGATGCTCAGGATGGGTTTCTGCACGTTGTGTTATTGGAAGGTGAGTGAAGATGCTGAGGATGGGTTTCTGCAGGTTGTGTTATTGGAAGGTGAGTGGAGATGCTGAGGATGGGTTTCTGCAGGTTGCGTTATTGGGAGGTGAGTGGAGATGCTGAGGATGGGTTTCTGCAGGTTGTGTTATTGGGAGGTTAGGGAAGATGCTGAGAATGGGTTTCTGCAGGTTGTGTTATTGGGATGTGAGTGGAGATGCTGAGGATGGGTTTCTGCAGGTTGTGTTACTGGGAGGTGAGTGGAGATGCTGAGGATGGGATTCTGCAGGTTGTGTTATTGGGAGGTGAGTTAAGATGCTGAGGATGGGTTCCTGCAGTTTGTGTTATTGGAAGGAGATGGAGATGCTGAGGCTGGGTTTCTGCAGGTTGTGTTATTGGGGGGTGAGTGGAGATGCTGAGGATGGGTTTCTGCAGGTTGTGTTATTAGGAGGTGAGTGGAGATGCTGAGGATGGGTTTCTGCAGGTTGTGTTATTGGAAGGTTAGTGGAGATGCTGAGGATGCGTTTCTGCAGGTTGTGTTATTGGAAGGTGAGTGAAAATGCTGAGCATGGGCTTCTGCAGGTTGTGTTATTGGGAGGTGAGTGAAGATGCTGAGAATGGGTCTCTGCAGGTTCTGTTATTGGGAGGTGAGTGTAGATGCTGATGATGGGTTTCAGCAGGTTATGTTATTGTGAGTTGAGTGGAGATGCTGAGGATGGGTTTCTGCAGGTTGTGTTACTGGGAGGTGAGTGGAGATGCTGAGGATGGGATTCTGCAGGTTGTGTTATTGGGCGGTTAAGGAAGATGTTGAGGATGGGTTTCTGCAGGTTGTGTTATTGGGAGATGAGTTGAAATGCTGAGAATGGGTTTCTGAAGGTTGTGTTATTGGGAGGTGTGTGTTGATGCTGAGGATGGGTTTCTGCAGGTTGTGTTATTGGAAGGTGAGTGAAGATGCTGAGGATGGGTTTCTGCAGATTATGTTATTGGAAGGAGATGGAGATGCTGAGGCTGGGTTTCTGCAGGTTGTGTTATTGGGGGGGTGAGTGGAGATGCTGAGGATGGGTTTCTGCAGGTTGTGTTATTAGGAGGTGAGTAGAGATGCTGAGGATGGGTTTCTGCAGGTTGTGTTATTCGAAGGTTGGTGGTGATGCTCAGGATGGGTTTCTGCAGGTTGTGTTATTGGAAGGTGAGTGAAGATGCTGAGGATGGGTTTCTGCAGGTTGTGTTATTGGAAGGTGAGTGGAGATGCTGTGGATGGGTTTCTGCAGGTTGTGTTATTGGGATATTAGTGAAGATGCTGAGGATGGGTTTCTGCAGGTTGTGTTATTGGAAGGTGAGTGGAGATGCTGAGGAAGGGTTTATAGAACATAGAACATAGAACAATACAGCGCAGTACAGGCCCTTCGGCCTACGATGTTGCACCGAAACAAAAGCCATCTAACCTACACTATGCCATTATCATCCATATGTTTATCCAATAAACTTTTAAATGCCCTCAATGTTGGCGAGTTCACTACTGTAGCAGGTAGGGCATTCCACGGCCTCACTACTCTTTGCGTAAACAACCTACCTCTGACCTCTGTCCTATATCCATTACCCCTCAGTTTAAAGTTATGTCCCCTCGTGCCAGCCATTTCCATCCGCGGGAGAAGGCTCTCACTGTCCACCCTATCCAACCCCCTGATCATTTTGTATGCCTCTATTAAGTCTCCTCTCAATCTTCTTCTCTCCAACGAAAACAACCTCAAGTCCATCAGCCTTTCCTCATAAGATTTTCCCTCCATACCAGGCAACATCCTGGTAAATCTCCTCAGCACCCGCTCCAAAGCCTCCACGTCCTTCCTATAATGCGGTGACCAGAACTGTACGCAATACTCCATATGCGGCCGAGCAAGAGTTCTGTACAGCTGCAACATGACCTCCTGACTCCGGAACTCAATCCCTCTACCAATAAAGGCCAACACTCCATAGGCCTTCTTCACAACCCTATTAACCTGGGTGGCAAATTTCAGGGATCTATGTACAAGGACACCTAGATCCCTCTGTTCATCCACACTTTCAAGAACTTTACCATTAGCCAAATATTCCGCATTCCTGTTATTCCTTCCAAAGTGAATCACCTCACACTTCTCTACATTAAACTTCATTTGCCACCTCTCAGCCCAGCTCAGCAGCTTATCTATATCCCTCTGTAACCTGCTACATCCTTCCTTTAAAACAAACAGGCAGACAGTGCAGGGATCCCTCGTGGCCGTTCCCCTTCAAAACAAGTATACCGTTTTGGATGCTGTTGGGGGGGATGACCTACCGGGGGAAGGCCCTAGCGGTCAGGTCTCTGGCACGGAGTCTGGCTCTGGGGCTCAGAAGGGAAGGGGGAGAATAGAAAAGCAATAGTTGTAGGAGATTCAATGGTTAGGGGAATAGATAGGAGATTCTGTGGTCGCGAGCGAGACTCCCGGAAGGTATGTTGCCTCCCGGGTGCCAGGGCCAGGGATGTCTCGGATCGTGTCTTCAGGATCCTTAAGGGTGAGGGTGAGCAGCCAGAAGTCGTGGTGCACATTGGTACCAACGACATAGGTAGGAAAAGTGGTGTGGAGGTAATAAACAAGTTTAGGGAGTTAGGCTGGAAGTTGAAAGCCAGGACAGACAGAGTTGTCATCTCTGGTTTGTTGCCGGTGGCACGTGATAGCGAGGCTAGGAATAGGGAGAGAGTGCAGTTGAACACGTGGCTGCAGGAATGGTGTAGGAGGGAGGGCTTCAGGTATTTGAATAATTGGAGCACATTCTGGGGAAGGTGGGACCTGTACAAGCAGGACGGGTTGCATCTGAACCAGAGGGGCACCAATATCCTGGGAGGGAGGTTTGCTAGTACTCTTCGGGAGGGTTTAAACTAATTTGGCAGGGGAATGGGAACCGGATTTGTAGTCCAGCAACTAAGGTAGCCGATATTCAGGACGCCAAAGCGTGTAATGAGGCAGTGGGGAAGGGAACACTGACAAAGGAGGGTATTTGCAGGCACGGAGATGGGTTGAAATGTGTATACTTCAACGCAAGAAGCATCAGGAATAAGGTGGGTGAACTTAAGGCATGGATCGGTACTTGGGACTACGATGTGGTGGCCATCACGGAAACTTGGATAGAAGAGGGGCAGAAATGGTTGTTGGAGGTCCCTGGTTACAGATGTTTCAATAAGATTAGGGAGGGTGGTAAAAGAGGTGGGGGGGGTGGCATTATTAATTAGAGATAGTATAACAGCTCCAGAAAGGCAGTTCGAGGAGTATCACCCTTTTGAGGTAGTATGGGTTGAAGTCAGACATAGGAAAGGAGCAGTCACCTTGTTAGGAGTTTTCTATAGGCCCCCCAATAGTAGCAGAGATGTGGAGGAACAGATTGGGAAACAGATTTTGGAAAGGTGCAGAAGTCACAGGGTAGTAGTCATGGGTGACTTTAACTTCCCAAATATTGAGTGGAAACTCTTTAGATCAAATAGTTTGGATGGGGTGGTGTTTGTGCAGTGTGTCCAGGAAGCTTTTCTAACACAGTATGTAGATTGTCCGACCAGAGGAGGGGCAATATTGGATTTAATACTTGGTAATGAGCCAGGGCAAGTGATAGATTTGTTAGTGGGGGAGCATTTTGGAGATAGTGACCACAATTCTGTGACTTTCACTTTAGTAGTGGAGAGGGATAGGTACGTGCAACAGGGCAAGGTTTACAATTGGGGGAAGGTTAAATACGATGTTGTCAGACAAGAATTGAAGTGCATAAGTTGGGAAAATAGGCTGGCAGGGAAGGACACAAGTGAAATGTGGAACTTGTTCAAGGAACAGGTGCTACGTGTCCTTGATATGTATGTCCCTGTCAGGCAGGGAAGAGATGGTCGAGTGAGGGAATCATGGTTGACAAGAGAGGTTGAATGTCTTGTTAAGAGGAAAAAGGTGACTTATGTAAGGCTGAGGAAACAAGGTTCAGACAGGGCATTGGAGGGATACAAGATAGCCAGGAGGGAACTGAAGAAAGGGATTAGGAGAGCTAAGAGAGGGCATGAACAATCTTTGGCGGGTAGGATCAAGGAAAACCCCAAGGCCTTTTACACATATGTGAGAAATATGACAATGACTAGAGCGAGGGTAGGTCCAATCAAGGACAGTAGCGAGAGATTGTGTATTGAGTCTGAAGAGATAGGAGAGGTCTTGAATGAGTACTTTTCTTCTGTATTTACAAATGAGAGGGGCGATATTGTTGGAGAGGACAGTGTGAAACAGATTGGTAAGCTCGAGGAAATAATTGTTAGGAAGGAAGATGTGTTGGGCATTTTGAAAAACTTGAGGATAGACAAGTCCCCCGGGCCTGACGGGATATATCCAAGGATTCTATGGGAAGCAAGAGATGAAATTGCAGTGCCGTTGGCAATTATCTTTTCATCCTCACTGTCAACAGGGGTGGTACCAGGAGATTGGAGAGTGGCGAATGTCGTGCCCCTGTTCAAAAAAGGAACTAGGGATAACCCTGGGAATTACAGGCCAGTTAGTCTTACTTCGGTGGTAGGCAAAGTAATGGAAAGGGTGCTGAAGGATAGGATTTCTGAGCATCTGGAAAGACACTGCTTGATTAGGGATAGTCAGCACGGATTTGTGAGGGGTAGGTCTTGCCTAACAAATCTTATTGAATTCTTTGAGGAGGTGACCAAGCATGTGGATGAAGGTAAAGCAGTGGATGTAGTGTACATGGATTTTAGTAAGGCATTTGATAAAGTTCCCCATGGTAGGCTTATGCAGAAAGTAAGGAGGCATGGGATAGTGGGAAATTTGGCCAGTTGGATAACAAACTGGCTCACCGATAGAAGTCAGAGAGTGGTGGTGGATGGCAAATATTCAGCCTGGATCCCAGTTACCAGTGGCGTACCGCAGGGATCAGTTCTGGGTCCTCTGCTGCTTGTGATTTTCATTAATGACTTGGATGAGGGAGTTGAAGGGTGGGTCAGTAAATTTGCAGACGATACAAAGATTGGTGGAGTTGTGGATAGTAAGGAGGGCTGTTGTCGGCTGCAAAGAGACATAGATAGGATGCAGAGCTGGGCTGAGAAGTGGCAGATGGAGTTTAACCCTGAAAAGTGTGAGGTTGTCCTTTTTGGAAGGACAAATATGAATGCGGAATACAGGGTTAACGGTAGAGTTCTTGGCAATGTGGAGGAGCAGAGAGATCTTGGGGTCTATGTTCATACATCTTTGAAAGTTGCCACTCAAGTGGATAGAGCTGTGAAGAAGGCCTATGGTGTGCTCGCGTTCATTAACAGAGGGATTGAATTTAAGAGCCGTGAGGTGATGATGCAGCTGTACAAAACTTTGGTAAGGCCACATTTGGAGTACTGTGTACAGTTCTGGTCGCCTCATTTTAGGAAGGATGTGGAAGCTCTGGAAAAGGTGCAAAGAAGATTTACCAGGATGTGGCCTGGAATGGAGAGTAGGTCTTACGAGGAAAGGTTGAGGGTGCTAGGCCTTTTCTCATTAGAGCGGAGAAGGATGAGGGGCGACTTGATAGAGGTTTATAAGATGATCAGGGGAATAGATAGAGTAGACAGTCAGAGACTTTTTCCCCGGGTGGAACACACCATTACAAGGGGACATAAATTTAAGGTGAAAGGTGGAAGATATAGGAGGGATATCAGAGGTAGGTTCTTTACCCAGAGAGTAGTGGGGGCATGGAATGCACTGCCTGTGGAAGTAGTTGAGTCGGAAACATTAGGGACCTTCAAGCAGCTATTGGATAGGTACATGGATTACGGTAAAATGATATAGTGTAGATTTATTTGTTCTTAAGGGCAGCACGGTAGCATTGTGCATAGCACAATTGCTTCACAGCTCCATGGTCCCAGGTTCGATTCCGGTTTGGGTCATTGTCTGTGCGGAGTCTGCACGTCCACCCCGTGTCTGCGTGGGTTTCCTCCGGGTGCTCCGGTTTCCTCCCAAAGTCCAAAGATGTGCGGGTTAGGTGAATTGGCAATGATAAATTGCCCTTAATGTCCAAATTGCCCTTGGTGTTGGGTGGAGGTGTTGAGTTTGGGTAGGGTGCTCTTTCCAAGAGCCGGTGCAGAATCAAAGGGCCGAATGGCCTCCTTCTGCACTGTAAATTCAATGATAATCTATGATTAATCTAGGACAAAGGTTCGGCACAACATCGTGGGCCGAAGGGCCTGTTCTGTGCTGTATTTTCTATGTTCTATGTTCTATGTTCCACACTATCGACAACACAACCGACTTTAGTATCGTCTGCAAATTTACTCACCCACCCTTCTGCGCCTTCCTATAGGTCATTCATAAAAATGACAAACAGCAACGGCCCCAGAACAGATCCTTGTGGTACTCCACTTGTGACTGAACTCCATTCTGAACATTTCCCATCAACCACCACCCTCTGGTTGTGTTATTGGAAGGTCAGTGGAGATGCTGAGGATGGGTTTCTGCAGGTTGTGTTATTGGGAGGTGAGTGAAGATGCTGAGGATGGGTTTCTGCAGGTTGTGTTATTGGAAGGTGAGTGAAGATGCTGAGGATGGGTTTCTGAAGGTTGTGTTTTTGGAAGGTGAGTGGAGATGCTGAGGATGGGTTGATGCAGGTTGTGGTATTGGGAGGTTAGTGAAGATGCTGAGGATGGGTTTCTGCAGGTTGTGTTATTGGGAGGAGAGTGGAGATGCTGCGGATGAGTTTCTGCAGTTTGTGTTATTGGAAGGTGAGTGAAGATGCTGAGAATGGGTTTCTGCAGGTTATGTTATTGGGATGTGAGTGAAGATGCTGAGGATGGCTTTCTGCAGGTTGTGTTATTGGGAGGTGAGTGGAGAAGCTGAGGATGGGTTTCTGCAGGTTGTGTTATTGGGATGTGAGTGAAGATGCTGAGGATGTGTTTCTGCAGGTTGTGTTATTGGGAGGTGAGTGGAGTTGCTGAGGATGGGTTTCTGCAGTTTGTGTTATTGGGAGGTGAGTGGAGATGGTGAGGATGGGTTTCTGCAGGTTGTGTTATTGGAAGGTGAGTGGAGATGCTGAGGATGGGTTTCTGCAGGTTGTGTTATTGGAAGGTTAGTGAAGATGCTGAGGATGGGTTTCGGCAGGTTGTGTTATTGGGAGGTTAGTGGAGTTGCTGAGGATGGGTTTCTGCAGGTTGTGTTATTGGGAGGTGAGTGGAGATGCTGAGGATGGGTTTCTGCAGGTTGTATTATTGGAAGGTTAGTGGAGTTGCTGAGGATGGGTTTCTGCAGGTTGTGTTATTGGGAGGTGATTGGAGATGCTGAGGATAGGTTTCTGCAGGTTGTGTTATTGGAAGGTGAGTGAAGATGCTGAGGATGGGTTTCTGCAAGTTGTGTTTTTGGAAGGTGAGTGGAGATGCTGAGGATGGGTTTATGCAGGTTGTGGTATTGGGAGGTTAGTGAAGATGCTGAGGATGGGTTTCTGCAGGTTGTGTTATTGGGAGGTGAGTGGAGATGCTGCGGATGAGTTTCTGCAGTTTTTGTTATTGGAAGTTGAGTGAAGATGCTGAGAATGGGTTTCTGCGGGTTGTGTTATTGGGAGGTGAGTGAAGATGCTGAGGATGGGTTTCTGCAGGTTGTGTTATTGGGAGGTGAGTGGAGAAGCTCAGGATGGGTTTCTGCAGGTTGTGTTATTGGGATATGAGTGAAGATGCTGAGGATGTGTTTCTGCAGGTTGTGTTATTGGGAGGTGAGTGGAGTTACTGAGGATGGGTTTCTGCAGTTTGTGTTATTGGGAGGTGAGTGGAGATGGTGAGGATGGGTTTCTGCAGGTTGTGTTATTCGAAGGTGAGTGGAGATGCTGAGGATGGGTTTCTGCAGGTTGTGTTATTGGAAGGTTAGTGAAGATGCAGAGGATGGGTTTCTGCAGGTTGTGTTATTGGAAGGTGAGTGGAGATGCTGAGGATGGGTTTCTGCAGGTTGTGTTATTGGAAGGTGAGTGGAGATGCTGAGGATGGGTTTCTGCAGGTTGTGTTATTGGGAGGTGAGTGGAGATGCTGACGATGGGATTCTGCAGGTTGCGTTATTGGAAGGTGAGTGGAGATGCTGAGGATGGGTTTCTGCAGGTTGTGTTATTGGAAGGTGAGTGGAGACGCTGAGGATGGGTTTCGGCAGGTTCTGTTATTGGGAGGTGAGTGGAGATGCTGAGGATGGATTACTACAGGTTCTGTTATTGGGAGGTGAGTGGAGATGCTGAGGATGGGTTTCTGCAGGTTGTGTTATTGGAAGGTGAGTGGAGATGCTGAGGATGGGTTTCTGCAGGTTGTGTTATTGGCAGGCGAGTGGAGATGCAGACGATGGGTTTCTGCAGGTTGCGTTATTGGAAGGTGAGTGGAGATGCTGAGGATGGGTTTCTGCAGGTTGTGTTATTGGAAGGTGAGTGAAGATGCTGAGGATGGGTTTCTGCAGGTTCTGTTATTGGGAGTGGAGTGGAGATGCTGAGGATGGTTTACTGCAGGTTGTGTTATTGAGAGGTGAGTGAAGATGCTGAGGATGGGTTTCTGCAGGTTGTGATATTGGGAGGTGAGTGAAGACGCTGAGGATGGGTTTCTGCAGGTTGTGTTATTCGACGGTGAGTGGAGATGCTGAGGAAGGATTTCTACAGGTTGTGTTACTGTAAGGTGAGTGGAGATGCTAAGGATGGGTTTCTTCAGGTTGTGTTATTGGGGGGTGAGTGGAGGTGCTGAGGATGGGTTTCTGCAAATTGTGTTATTGGGAGGTGAGTAAAGATGCTGAGGATGGGTTTCTGCAGGTTGTGTTATTGGGAGGTGAGTGAAGATGCTGAGGATGGGTTTCTGCAGGTTGTGTTATTGGGAGGTGAGGAGACATGCTGAGGATGGGTTTCTGCAGGTTGTGTTATTGGGAGGTGAGTGGAGATGATGAGAATGGGTTTCTGCAGGTTGTGTTATTAGGAGGTGAGTGGAGATGCTGAGAATGGGTTTCTGCAGGTTGTGTTATTGGGAGGTGAGTGGAGATGCTGAGGATGGGTTTATGCAGGTTGTGCTATTGGGAGCTGAGTGGAGATGCTGAGGATGTGTTTCTGCAGGTTGTGTTATTGGGAGGTGAGTGAAGATGCTGAGGATGGGTTTCTGCAGGTTGTGTTATTGGTAGGTGAGTGAAGATGCTGAATGTGGGTTTCTGCAGGTTGTGTGATTGGGATATGAGTGACGATTCTGAGGATGGGTTTCTGCAGGTTGTGTTATTGGGAGGTGAGTGGAGATGCTGAGGATGGGTTTCTGCAGGTTGTGTTATTGGGAGGTGAGTGGAGATGCTGAGGATTGGTTTCTGCAGGTTGTGTTATTGGGAGGTGAGGGAAGGTGCTGAGGATGGATTTCTGTAGGTTTTGTTACTGGAATGTGAGTGAAGATGCTGAGGATGGGTTTCTGCAGGTTGTGTTATTGGGAGGTGAGTGGAGATGCTGAGGATGGTTTTCTGCAGGTTGTGTTATTGGGAGGTGAGTGAAGATGCTGACAATGGGTTTCTGCAGGTTGTGTTATTGGGAGGTGAGTGGAGATGCTGAGGATGGTTTTCTGCAGGATGTGTTATTGGGAGGTGATTGAAGATGCTGAGGATGGGTTTCTGCAGGTTGTGTTATTGTGAGGTGAGTGGAGATGCTGAGGATGGGTTTCTGCAGGTTGTGTTATTGGGTGGTGAGTGTAGATGCTGATGATGGGTTTCGGCAGGTTATGTTATTGGGAGGTGTGTGGAGATGCTGAGGATGGGTTTCTGCAGGTTGTGTTACTGGGAGGTGAGTGGAGATGCTGAGGATGGGATTCTGCAGGTTGTGTTATTGGGCGGTTAGGGAAGATGTTGAGGATGGCTTTCTGCAGGTTGTGTTATTGGGAGGTTAGGGAAGATGCTGAGAATGGGTTTCAGCAGGTTGTGTTATTGGAAGGTGTGTGTTGATGCTGAGGATGGGTTTCTTCAGGTTGTGTTATTGGAATGTGAGTGAAGATGCTGAGGATGGGTTTCTGCAGGTCATGTTATTGGAAGGAGATGGAGATGCTGAGGCTGGGTTTCTGCAGGTTGTGTTATTGGGGGGTGAGTGGAGATGCTGAGGATGGCTTTCTGCAGGTTGTGTTATTAGGAGGTGAGTGGAGAACTGAGGATGGGTTTCTGCAGGTTGTGTTATTGGAAGGTTAGTGGAGGTGCTCAGGATGGGTTTCTGCAGGTTGTGTTATTGGAAGGTGAGTGAAGATGCTGAGGATGGGTTTCTGCAGGTTGTGTTATTGGAAGGTGAGTGCAGATGCTGTGGATGGGTTTCTGCAGGTTGTGTTATTGGGATATTAGTGAAGATGCTGAGGATGGGTTTCTGCAGGTTGTGTTATTCGAAGGTGAGTGGAGATGCTGAGGATAGGTTTCAGCAGGTTGTGTTATTGGATGGTGAGTGGAGATGCTGAGGATGGGTTTCTGCAGGTTGTGTTATTGGAAGGTTAGTGGAGATGCTGAGGATGGGTTTCTGCAGGTTGTGTTATTGGAAGGTGAGTGGAGATGCTGAGGATGGGTTTATAGAACATAGAACAATACAGCGCAGTACAGGCCCTTCGGCCCACGATGTTGCACCGAAACAAAAGCCGTCTAACCTACACTATGCCATTATCATCCATTTGTTTATCCAATAAACTTTTAAATGCCCTCGATGTTGGCGAGTTCACTACTGTAGCAGGTAGGGCATTCCACGGCCTCACTACTCTTTGCGTAGAGAACCTACCTCTGACCTCTGTCCTATATCTATTATCCCTCAGTTTAAAGTTATGTCCCCTCGTGCCAGCCATTTCCATCCGCGGGAGAAGGCTCTCACTGTCCACCCTATTCAACCCCCTGTTCATTTTGTAAGCCTCTATTAAGTCTCCTCTCAAACTTCTTCTCTCCAACGACAACAACCTCAAGTCCATCAGCCTTTCCTCATAAGATTTTCCCTCCATACCAGGCAACATCCTGGTAAATCTCCTCTGCACCCGCTCCAAAGCCTCCACGTCCTTCCTATAATGCGGTGACCAGAACTGTACGCAATACTCCATATGCGGCCGAGCAAGAGTTCTGTACAGCTGCAACATGACCTCCTGACTCCGGAACTCAATCCCTCTACCAATAAAGGCCAACATTCCATCGGCCTTCTTCACAACCCTATTAACCTGGGTGGCAACTTTCAGGGATCTATGTACAAGGACACCTAGATCCCTCTGCTCATCCACACTTTCAAGAACTTTACCATTAGCCAAATATTCCGAATTCCTGTTATTCCTTCCAAAGTGAATCACCTCACATTTCTCTACATTAAACTCCATTTGCCACCTCTCAGCCCAGTTCTGCAGCTGATCTATATCCCTCTGTAACCTGCTACATCCTTCCACACTATCGACAACACCAGCGACTTTAGTATCGTCTGCAAATTTACTCACCCACCCTTCTGCGCCTTCCTCTAGGTCATTCATAAAAATGACAAACAGCAACGGCCCCAGAACAGATCCTTGCGGTACTCCACTTGTGACTGAACTCCATTCTGAACATTTCCCATCAACCACCACCCTCTGGTTGTGTTATTGGAAGGTCAGTGGAGATGCTGAGGATGGGTTTCTGCAGGTTGTGTTATTGGGAGGTGAGTGAAGATGCTGAGGATGGGTTTCAGCAGGTTGTGTTATTGAGAGGTGAGTGAAGATGCTGAGGATGGGTTACTGCAGGTTGTGTTATTGGGAGGTGAGTGACGATGCTGAGGATGGGTTTCTGCAGGTTGTGTTATTGGAAGGTGAGTGGAGATGCTGAGTATGGGTGTCTGCAGGTTGTGTTATTGGAAGGTGAGTGGAGATGCTGAGGATGGGTTTCTGCAGGTTCTGTTATTGGGAGGTGAGTGGAGATGCTGACGATGGGTTTCCGCAGGTTGCGTTATTGGAAGGTGAGTGGAGATGCTGAGGATGGGTTTCTGCAGGTTGTGTTATTGGAAGGTGAGTGGAGATGCTGAAGATGGGTTTCGGCAGTTTCTGTTATTGGGAGGTGAGTGGAGATGCTGAGGATGGGCTACTGCAGGTTGTGTTTTTGGGAGGTGAGTGGAGATGACGTGGACGGGTTTCTGCAGGTTATGTTATTGGAAGTTGAGTGGAGATGCTGAGGATGTGTTTCTGCAGGTTGTGTTATTGGGAGGTGATTTGAGATGCTGAGGATGGGTTACTGCAGGTTGTGTTATTGGAAGGTGAGTGAAGATGCTGAGGATGGATTTCTGCAGCTTATGTTATTGGAAGGTTATTGAAGATGCTGAGGATGGGTTTCTGCAGTTTGTGTTATTGGAAGGTGAGTGAAGATGCTGAGGATGGGTTTCTGCAGGTTGTGTTATTGGAAGGTGAGTGGGGATGCTGAGGATGGATTTCTGCAGGTTGTGTTATTGGAAGGTGAGTGGAGATGCTGAGGATGGGTTTCTGCA
Organism: Scyliorhinus torazame; assembly: GCF_047496885.1. Classification (NCBI taxonomy): domain Eukaryota; kingdom Metazoa; phylum Chordata; class Chondrichthyes; order Carcharhiniformes; family Scyliorhinidae; genus Scyliorhinus; species Scyliorhinus torazame. Next base: position 3,529 of record NW_027307891.1, on the reverse strand, counting down.
GGTTGTGTTATTGGGAGGTGACTGGAGATGCTGACGATGGGTTTCTGCAGGTTGTGTTATTGGAAGGTTAGTGAAGATGCTGAGGATGGGTTTCTGCAGGTTCTGTTATTGGGAGTGGAGTGGAGATGCTGAGGATGGGTTACTGCAGGTTGTATTATTGGGAGGTGAGTGGAGATGCTGAGGACGGGTTTCCGCAGGTTATGTTATTGGAAGGTGAGTGGAGATGCTGAGGATGTGTTTCTGCAGGTTGTGTTATTGGGAGGTGAGTGAAGATGCACAGGATGGGTTTCTGCAGGTTGTGTTATTGGGAGGTGAGTGAAGATACTGAGGATGGGTTTCTGCAGAATGTGTTATTGGGAGGTGAGTGAAGATGCTGAGGATGGGTTTCTGCAGGTTGTGTTATTGGGAGGTGAGTGGAGATGCTGAGGATGGGTTTCTGCAGGTTGTGTTATTGGGAGGTGAGTGGAGACGTTGAGGATGGGTTTCTGCAGGTTGCGTTATTGGGAGGTGAGTGAAGATGCTGAGGATGGGTTCCTGCAGGTTGTGTTATTGGAAGGTTAGTGAAGATGCTGAGAATGGGTTTCTGCAGGTTGTGTTATTGGGAGGTGAGTGAAGATGCTGAGGATGGGTTTCTGCAGGTTGTGTTATTGGGAGGTGAGTGGAGATGCTGAGGATGGGTTTCTGCAGGTTGTGTTATTGGAAGGTGAGTGAAGATGCTGAGGATGGATTTCTGCAGGTTGTGTTATTGGGATGTGAGTGAAGATGTTGAGGATGGGTTTCTGCAGGTTGTGTTATGGGGAGGTGAGTGGAGATGCTGAGGATGGGTTTCTGCAGGTTGTGTTATTGGAAAGTGAGTGAAGATGCTGAGGATGGTTTTCTGCAGCTTGTGTTATTGGAAGGTGAGTGAAGATGCTGAGGATGGGTTTCTGCAGTTTGTGTTATTGTGAGGTGAGTGAAGATGTTGAGGATGTGTTTCTGCAGGTTGTGTTATAGGAAGGTGAGTGGAGATGTTGAGGATGGGTTTCTACAGGTTGTGTTATTGGGAGGTGAGGGGAGATGCTGAGGATGTGTTTCTGCAGGTTGTGTTATTGGGAGGCGAGCGGAGATGCTGAGGATGGGTTTCTGCAGGTTGTGTTATTGGGAGGTGAGTGGAGATGCTGAGCATGGGTTTCTGCAGGTTGTGTTATTGGGAGGTGAGTGAAAATGCTGAGGATGGGTTTCTGCAGGTTGTGTTTTTGGGTCGTGAGTGGAGATGCTGAGGATGGGTTTCGGCAGGTTGTGTTATTGGGAGGTGAGTGAAGATGCTGAGGAAGGGTTTCTGCAGGTTGTGTTATTGGGAGGTGAGTGGAGATGCTGAGGATGGGTTTCTGCAGGTTATGTTATTGGGAGGTGAGTGAAGATGCTGAGGAAGGGTTTCTGCAGGTTGTGTTATTGGGAGGTGAGTGAAGATGCTGAGGAAGGGTTTCTGCAGGTTGTGTTATTGGGAGGTGAGTGGAGATGCTGAGGATGGGTTTCGGCAGGTTGTGTTATTGGGAGGTGAGTGGAGATGCTGAGGATGGGTTTCTGCAGGTTGTGTTATTGGGAGGTGAGTGGAGATGCTGAGGATGGGTTTCTGCAGGTTGTGTTATTGGGAGGTGAGTGAAGATGCTGAGGCTCGTTTTCTGCAGATTGTGTTATTGGGAGGTGAGTGAAGATGCTGAGGATGGTTTTCTGCAGTTGTGTTATTGGGAGGTGAGGGGAGATGCTGAGGATGGATTTCTGCAGGTTGTGTTATTGGGAGGTGAGTGGAGATGCTGAGGATGGGTTTCTGCAGGTTGTGTTATTGGGAGGTGAGTGAAGATGCTGAGGCTCGTTTTCTGCAGGTTGTGTTATTGGGAGGTGAGTGAAGATGCTGAGGATGGGTTTCTGCGGGTTGTGTTATTGGGAGGTGAGTAAAGATGCTGAGGATGGGTTTCTGCAGTTTGTGTTATTGGGAGGCGAGTGGAGATGCTGAGGATGGGTTTCTGGAGGTTGTGTTATTGGGAGGTGAGTGGAGATGCTGCGGATGGGTTTCTGCAGGTTGTGTTATTGGAAGGTGAGTGAAGATGCTGAGGATGGGTTTCTGCAGGTTGTGTTATTGGAAGGTGAGTGAAGATGCTGAGGATGGGTTTCTGCAGATTGTGTTATTGGGAGGTGAGTGAAGATGCTGAGGATGAGTTTCTGCAGGTTGTGTTATTGGGAGGTGAGTGGAGATGCTGAGGATGGGTTTCTGCAGGTTGTGTTACTGGGAGGTGAGTGGAGATGCTGAGGATGCGTTTCTGCAGGTTGTGTTATTGGGAGGTGAGTGAAGATGCTGAGGATGGGTTTCTGCAGGTTGTGTTATTGTGAGGTGAGTGAAGATGTTGAGGATGGGTTTCTGCAGGTTGTGTTATAGGAAGGTGAGTGGAGATGCTGAGGATGGGTTTCTGCAGGTTGTGTTATTGGAAGGTCATGGAGATGCTGAGGATGGTTTTCTGCAGCTTGTGTTATTGGGAGGTGAGTGAAGATGCTGAGGATGGGTTTCTGCAGGTTGTGTTATTGGGTGGTGAGTGGAGATGCTGAGGATGGGTTTCTGCAGGTTATGTTATTCGGAGGTGAGTGAAGATGCTGAGGAAGGGTTTCTGCAGGTTGTGTTATTGGGAGGTGAGTGAAGATGCTGAGGAAGGGTTTCTGCAGGTTGTGTTATTGGGAGGTGAGTGGAGATGCTGAGGATGGGTTTCGGCAGGTTCTGTTATTTGGAGGTGAGTGGAGATGCTGAGGATGGGTTTCTGCAGGTTGTGTTATTGGAAGGTGAGTGCAGATGCTGAGGATGGTTTTCTGCAGGTTGTGTTATTGGGAGGTGAGTGGAGATGCTGAGGATGGGTTTCTGCAGGTTGTGTTATTGAGAGGTGAGTGAAGATGCTGAGGCTCGGTTTCTACAGGTTGTGTTATTGGGAGGTGAGTGAAGATGCTGAGGATCGCTTTCTGCAGGTTGTGTTATTGGAAGGTGAGTGAAGTATCTGAGGATGGGTTTCTGCAGGTTGTGTTATTGGGAGGTGAGTGAAGATGCTGAGGATGGGTTTCTGCGGGTTGTGTTATTGGGAGGTGAGTGAAGATGCTGAGGATGGGTTTCTGCAGGTTGTGTTATTGGAAGGTGAGTGAAGATGCTGAGAATGGGTTTCTGCAGGTTGTGTTATTGGGAGGTGAGTGAAGATGCTGAGGATGGGTTTCTGCAGGTTGTGTTATTGGGAGGTGAGTGGAGATGCTGAGGATGGGTATCTGCAGGTTGTGTTATTGGGAGTGGAGTGGAGATGCAGAGGATGGGTTTCTGCAGGTTGTGTTACTGGGAGGTGAGTGGAGATGCTGAGGATGGGTTTCTGCAGGTTGTGTTATTGGGAGTGGAGTGGAGATGCTGAGGATGGGTTTCTGCAGTTCGTGTTATTGGGAGGTGAGTGAAGATGCTGAGGATGGGTTTCTGCGGGTTGTGTTATTCGGAGGTGAGTGAAGATGCTGAGGATGGGTTTCTGCAGGT